>NC_133617.1:530871148-531186025 GCF_048593235.1 Sminthopsis crassicaudata | reverse complement strand
TAAGCTATGATATACTTAAAGATGTCAGAGACCAAAGAGGCCATCAGGTGCAACCTTTTCATTTTATAGATGGGGAAACTGAAGCTCAGTGTGGGAGGTGTTGACCATAGCATAGGTAATAAGTATTTGAGGTAATTTTTAAAACCTAAAGCCTAAGGTTTCAAAGCTAGTGTTCTTTCCATGGTATACACTGCTCCCTAGCCCCTATTTAATGCTCTTTATGTAAAAATAGCTCCCTTTGGGTTCAAATAACAAATATGTATTAACTGTCCACTATATGCCAGCCATGTTTTTAGATCCCTGGGTATACAAGTACAAAGAATGAAACAGCCTCTGCCCTTAAGAAACTTCCATTCAATCAAAGCAGAAAACAAAAACATGAGTAAATGTACCCCCACAAAAAAAAAAATACAAGGTAATTTTGGAAGGGAGGAGCCAGTAGGTTAGCAAATCAGGAAAGTTTTCATGTACTAAGTGGCTCTTGAACTGAATTCTGAAGAAAGTTTAAGATTCAGCAGAAATTCACTATAGCTTGATATCCATAGGCTGATATTTCCAATAGAAGAGGAAATCCTTCTTCCACTTTGGTATTGAAAAACACTTTGAGAATATTTGGAACAAGAATATATGTGGTAGAGATAAGTGCCCAACCAGTCCAATAAACCAATCAATCAATAAACATTTATTTAGTTATAACTATATACCAGACACAAATCAGAGGAGTGAATTAGAAGCAATGACTAATTTAGAGGAAGTGTGGTTAGTGGACTTAGCAGTTTAGATTACTGGAACTGGTGTTAGAAAGATTTGATTTAAATCCTACCTCAGTCATTTATTGAATGGATGGCCATGGGCAAGTCTGTTTGCAGAGGCAGCTACTAAATAGAGCACTGATTCTAGGCCCAGAATTAAATCTAAACGCTAGCTATGAGATCCTGGGCAAGTCAAACGTTACCTCTGTTTATCTCAGTTTCCTCAATGTAAAATGGGGATATTAGCAGTCCCTACCTCACATGGTTTTGTGAGGATCAAATGAGATAATATTTTTTCAAAAGGCTTTGCATAGTGCCTGGCATATAGTAGGCACTATATAAATGCTTATTCCCTTCTCTTCCTTCCCTTTTCTTTCTCTGGCCTTTAGTTTCCCCTTCTATATTTTACTAGACTAATGACTTTCAAGATCCCTTTTACCTCAAAATCTATAATGTTATTGATGATTTTCTCATAGAGATAAAATATATGGTAATACAGCTGCCTTCCCTTTATTGACTAGATTCTTTCCTTGTCTCTCCATTTAGACTAAACCACGGCTCCAGCGAGGTGGTAGCTCTGCTTCTCTGCATAATAGTCTGATGAGGAACAGCATCTTCCAGCTCATGATTCATACTCTTGACCCACTTGCTGAAGGTAAATAACAAGATTTTTTTGTTTCCATAGCATTAAACAAACAATAAAATTCATCTTTTCGCAAAATTCTTATTCATGCTTATGTCACTGTATCATATCATGTTATTGTAGTCTGGTCTTTCCCAAGTGACTCTTTAGCTCCCTGTTCCTTGCTTGAGAGCCATTCCTTTGGCTTTTGAATGATTTCTGTTGTCCTTTTGTATTATTAGTAATAGTAATAGTTATGGATAATGTGGTAACTCACTCTCTTGCCTCTTGTCTTAAAATCTACCTTCATGAAAAGAAGATAGCAAGGCTGAACATTCCCTATTCTTCTGTCTAAGGTTTCCAAAGAAAGCTAATAAGAAATAAATAAGAATAAACTCTGTGCCTTGTCATTTGGATGTATCCGCGATTTTCAGCAATGTGAGATAACTCTCATACACATTAGACAGCACAATCCTACTATAGTAAGGTTTTTTTTAATATATTGAGGTTATTTGGGGTTTTTTTAGTTTTTGCTTTATAAGAAAACAAACTTGAAATATGTATTCCCTTGATTCTCATTGGAATCTACAAGGCTTCTCTTCCTATGTTAATCTTTCTTTAAATTATCTGTAGAAGGTACAACTTCCAACAACATGTCAGAGGCTTTTCTCTTGTCCTTTTAATATGTCAGGAACATCCATTGTAGCACTTACAAATTTGTGTGTGCCAGTGTCCCTGTGATTTCATCAATGTCACAATTCCCTCCATCAGTACAGATCATAATTCATTCATGTCATCAGGTAATGTATCTGAACATACATCCATCACACTAAAAAAAAAGTGAACATAGAACTCAGGAAAAAAACAAGCCAGCCATTCTGTCTTTGAAATAGATGTGATAAATTATTAAACAGGGAATAGTATTCATCATAAAATGTTATTATTGTCTTGGTAATAACTGTTTCTAAAAGAAAGGTTGAGAAAACACTCTAAGATGATTTAGCCAATTAGGATCATAAAGTTAGGGCTAAAAGGTAATTTTAGAGATTACCTTAGTCAGCTATTTTAATTTGCAGGTGTGGAAACAATCTGGAGCAATTAAGAGGTTAAGTAACTTGCCCAATACTATTAATTAAATTATCAGCCACTTAATAATTAGCTGTTTGTTAATTTGCAGTGGTGGCCTACATTTATATTGCACTTTAAAATGTACAAAGTGCTTTATAAATATTATCTCATTTGCTCCACATAATTACTTTGAGAAGTAGGCACCATTACTATCCTCACTTTACAGATGTGGAAATTGAATTGGACAGAGGTTAAGTGACTGGCTCTGATCATACAGCTAATTAATATCTGCAGCTAGATTTGAACTTAGGGTTTTTTAACTCAATGTCTAGCACTTTATTCACTATACCACCTAGTGGTAGAGCTACTCCAGATTTGAATTCATGTTTTCTGACTCCATATCTAGTCGTCTATCTGCTGTCCTTGCACCTCTCAGGGAGTCACTTTGTTATAAGTCATACGTTCATAGATCTCAAGCTGGAAGAAATCTGAGTCCAATATCTACCTTCATTTTTTACATTTAAGGCAAATTTGGCCAAGGAAAAAAAAATTACTTGCCCCAGATTCCACAAATAATACCTGTCAAAGACAGGATTTGAATCCAAGTACTTTGATTCTCTTTTTATTATACCACATAACATTTATCAGTTTCTCAGTTGATAACAGTACTATGGGGAAAAAATGAAGAACAACTTGATGCATCGCTTGAGTTCTATTTCAAACAACATTGTGAAGAACTATTTTAACAGTTAGTGCATTGCCCTGAACTCTCTCATCTCTCCCCACCTACCCTCAAAAAAGCCCAGGCTTTTGCTACTTTTGTCTTCTTCCTATTATTTCTAAAATTTCCAAAATCCATTTTTGAGATAACAAGGCAAGGTGTTAATGTATGCCCAGTTTAAATAGCATCTGTAATGCCATTCTGCAGACCTCTGCCAATGTGCTTTAAAAGATCTAAATTTCTCTGTGGATTGTTTGAGGCAAGCAGGACCTAAATCTGAAATGTCCATGACTCAGAGTTGGCCCATTAATGCTTTTTCTGAAACACCTGGTGCTTGTTTGAGCCTTGCTGTAATTAAACTGTTTATCCCTGCTGCAGTGAGATGTACCTTCTGAAGCCATGCTGCTGCTTTCAAGGTTAAACCTCTTCCTGAAAGATGTGAAGGGCTCCAGTGGTCTGAATCACGGAGAATGCTGGGAGCCATAATCATTTCAGGACTTGAGTGATTAGGAAATATGTAAAGCACTTTAATATTTTTAAATTGCTCTATAGCACAGTTGGCAAGGAAACAGATTGTTCTGTTATTTTTCTTTAAACTGCAATCATTTTCCATTCTCCCCAAAATAAATACTTAAGCCCACACCTCTCAAAAATAGGAATCTATTTTTTGGTTCCAAATCTAATCACTTGAGTTCACACTCCCCAATCGGGGATAATGGAGAGGAAGAATCTCCTTTTAATAGGGCTTACCATGCTAGTTACTTCTCTAAATCTTCATAAAAGTTTCTCTCTCTCTCTCTCTCTCTCTCTCTCTCTCTCTCTCTCTCTCTCTCTCTCTCTCTCTCTCTCTCTCTCTCTCTCTCTCTCTCTCCTTGTCTCTGTCTCTCTCTTTTTCACATACACATACATACATGCACACAGAGTCGCCCAGCACTTTAATTGTGCTACACATAAATTGCTATGACTTTTACTTCTTTCAGAAACATATTGTTTCCAACAATATATTGATATATTGATCCAACTCTCAACCTCAGCCATAGGATCTGATTTCATCTAACAGCATATTATAGAAATAAAAATTTGAAGAACATAGATATTAATTTTTTTTTAATTTTTAAAGAAATAAGGGGAAAATTTAATCTAAAGAGAAGATGACTCAGATGGGGCATAATGACTGTCTTCACATATTTGAAGAGCTGACATTCAGAAAAGATTTGTGTGTTTTATTTCTTCAGAAAAAGGACTTTTCTTAGGGGTCTTTGAAGGCATAAGTGAGAATAAAGGGTATAAGTTTCCAAGAGACAAATTAAAGGAATATGGGGCCAGGAGAGATACCAGTGGAAAGTCCCTAACAATTATATTTTCCCAAAAGAAGGATGGATTTTCTCAGAAAGTAATGGGTTCTTCAATAATGGAGGTCTTCAAAGAAAGTCTGCATGATGCCTTGTCAGGGATATTAAAAAAGGTATTTTTGTTCAGATGTGGGTGAGTTAAGATAGTCTTTGATATTACATCCAACTCTGAAATGCTGATTCTTTATCACATGTGAATGTCTTGTGAGTTAATTTAAAGCTAACCTATGTACTTGTGTTCATCTCTTCCTTCTGCCTCCCCATTCCATGATTAATTAATTGATATCAATTAATCAGACATAGTTATTTAGAAAAAGATATTTAATAAGGTGGTATAGTAAGTATAAAGTATCATACTCTCTCACCAGTATGAATACAGTCCAGAGGAAAATGAGCTTAAGTTTAACCTTTAAAAAGTATAGTTTTCCTTCCATTTTCTTTTATGCTTCTCTTGAATCTTGTATTTAGAGATCAGATTTTCTATTATGTCCTGGTCTTTTCATCAGAAACGGTTGAAAATCTTTTATTTCACTGGATATCCATCTTTTTTCCTGAAAGATAATGCTTAATTTTTCTGTGTAGGTGATTCTTAATTGTAATTCATGGTCCTTTGCCTTTCATAATAACATTCCAGGCCCTCCAATCCTTTAAAGTGGAAGTTGCTAAATGTTGGGTAATGAAGATTATAGCGCCTCCACATTTGAATTGTTTCTGGCTGCTTGCAGTATTTTCTCCTTGATCTGATAATTCTGGAATTTAGCTGCAATATTTCTTGGAGTTTTCATTTTGGGGTCTCTTTCAGGAAGTGATCAGTGGATTCTTTCAATGACTATTTTACCTCACAGGGGAGAGTCTGGAAATCTCATAGGGCAGTTTTCCTTGATGATTTCCTTGAAAGATGTTGTCTAGGCTCTTTTTTTCATCATGGCTTTCAGATAATCCAATAATTCTTAGATTCTCTCTCCTGGGTCAGTTAGACCTGGCTCCAAGTCAGTTTTTTCCAATAAAGTATCTTACATTTTCTTCTATTTTTCATTTTTAAAATTTCTTTGATTCTTGATTTCCCATTGAGTCATTCACTTTTGTTTATCCAATTCTAATATTTCCTTCAATATATTTTCCCATTTCATCAAATTTATTTTTTAAGGAGTTGTTTTCATCAGTCAATTTTTGTGCTTTCTTTTTCAAGATAATAGTTTTTCCCAAAAAACTTTCATAACTCTCCTGAAATATTCTCATTTCCTTTTCCCATTTTTTTTCTATTTCTCTTCTTTCAATTCTTTTTGAATTCTTCTAAGAGAGGTTCTTTAACAATTTCATATCTCCTTTTTGGGCTTCATCTGCCAGCATTTTGCATTTGCTGTCTTCTACTAGGTTTGTATTCTTATCTTCCCTGTCTCCATAGTATCTCTCTATGGTCAGAGCTCTTTTTGCTTTTTTGTTCATTTTTAAATAGACTTTGTCCTCAGCTCTTGGCACAAAAACTACCACACTCACTGCTAGTATACCCGTGAACAGTCCAAAGCTTCTTGCCCTTCAAAGTTTACAAGTTATTCTCCTGGTCAAGGGAGGGCACTGAGGCTCTACTTTTCTTCCCTGTTCTAAGTATTTTTCTTAGGGCCTGAGCCAGAACGTCTTCTCCATTCTCACCACTGAAACCTCTTAGATTCTGAGCCAAATTGATATTTTATACAAAATTCACAGAATATGACCAAGTTTCAAAATACCCACATACTTCCTATGGAAAATCACTTGATTTCATCTAATGGCTTTCTAGGATCTCTTGTTTAAGGCTCTTGATTAATTAATTAATTCAACAGAAGTAGTATGACAGCAACAACTTATTACTTCTAAGCAGGGTGGTGTTTGATTCAATTGATCCTTGCTACCGTACTTTCACTATTGGAAGATAGAGATGATAATGATGATGATGATGATGATGATGATGATGATGATGATGATGATTTCCATCAGTTGAGGTCCATCAAAGATTTATCCAAACAATCCACAAAACTCTTCAAAATTGTAGAATTCTGAATTGTGTCTACTTTAAGAAAAGTTTCAATCTGGGCATACTGCAAAGTTCTTCAAAGTTGTGGAATTTTGAGCCTACTTTGGAAAAAGAGACAAATCAGTCTAACTTAATCCTTATAAATGATTGAGAGATAACTGATGGACTCACTGTAATGCTTTTTTGTGTTGGAAAAAATGTTAATGCCCTAGGAAGAATGTTTTTATACTATAATAAAATATAATATCCACAAACAAGTAATTCCCTCATTCTTTTTAGCACAAGAATTTAACACATTTTATTATTTAATGAAATTTTAGAAACCTCATTTTAGTTTGGACTGTGGTTTTGATACCAATTTTCAGCTTCACTCCAAACCCCATAGTGCTGCATCACTAAAGAATATTCCTTTTCCCCTGTATGGTCTAGAATAATGATTGATTTTATAGTTAAATTGGCAGTTTGAAAAAAGTGAAGGATTCTTCGAAGCAAAGGTGAGGAAGAAATACATTCTGGGCATGAGCAAAGTCCAGTGAAAAATTTAGCCCCACAAAATTCCCACCTAGTTTCCCCTTTTTTTTAAACCATTCACATTTATTCGGCATCCTTTAACTTGATTGCTACCTGGCCCTTAGAGATGTTCATAGAAAACATGAAGGGATTTCAGGAAAAAAAATCTATTTTTATAATAGTTTCAAATAACTTAGAAAGTAGAAGAAAATTTAAGGTAGTAAATCTTCCTTTAACTACAGCTAAGAGGATACAAATGATTTGGGGGACTGCACACACATATACACTTATTCTTCTATTTCCACAATGTCAGAAGGGATCAGGAAATAAAAATCCAGATAAGTGAATAGAAAGTAGCTTCTCCACTCCTAGGACTGAGGAGAAAAGATGGAGTTTGGAGATTGAGTTTCAGGTGTCTCATCAAACTCCTGGTCCCTTGATCTCACTCATGATCCACCCTCTGTTCTTTCCTCCAGATTCCTTGGCAAGTAGGGAGAGATATTGACCAACATGTTTGTTGGCCAATACGGACTTTCCAAAAAATGCTTTTTTTCTCTTCGTCAGTCTATCCATCTGACCACTCAAATTTCTCAGTGGCACTGCTTTCAAGGTCAAAGGCTATAGAAATAACAATTGTTTAGATCTGATCAATTGGGGGTAAGGAAAGAGAATAAACATTTATGTAGTGTCTATGCTGTCAGACACTGTGGTAAGTGATTTACAAATGTTATCCTCAAAACAACACCTCAATATAAATAAAGGGGAGTGATGATCAAAATTAGCACCAAGGTTATATACCTAAGAGTCTAGTATAATAGTGGTGGCCTCAACAGAAATAGGCAAGCTTGGTGGAAGAAAGGTTTGAGGGGAAAAATAATGGGTCTGTTTTGACATGTTAAGTTTGAGATTTCTCTAGGACATTCAGCTTGTAGAATCCAATAGGTAAACATCTGGTAATTCATTTGGAGCTCAAAAGAAAGATTGAGGCTGGATTTGGAGATCCAAGAATCACCTGAATAAGTAAACTAATGGGGGCTAATGAGACAGAAAAAAAGTGATCCCAGAACTAAAACTTGGCATAGGCCCACAGTTAGGGAATATAAAATGAATGATGAGTCAGCAGAGGGGAGAGACCTGTCAGGAAAGAGTAGTCAAACTGGTAGGAAAAGACATAGGAAATAGTAGGGGTCACAAAATCCCAGAAAAGAGAGTAGGAGAAAGAGTGATCAATAGTACTAACAGTACTGTGTAAAGCCTGCCCACTTATAAGCAGAAACTTCCTATATAGAGAATGTCTTTTATAACAAGCCTGAAGGGGAGAGAAATATGTCAGAACAGAGGTTACAATCTGATTTAGAATTATTTAGTCAGGGGGAAGCTAAATGATGCAGCAGAAAGTCTACTAGCCCTAAGTCAGGAAAACTTGAGTTTAAATATGGTCTCAGTCATTTAACACTTATTAGCTGATTGATTTCCTTCCTTGATCTCCACCTTCCTTGATTTGGCCCATATATATGGACAGCTTCTCTCCTTTATGATCTTTTTTTTTTTCACCATCCCTTTTTAAAGACCAAACTCAAGGGCAGAGTTCAAATGTATGTGCACTGGGGAAAGTGAACTAGCCACAAATTATACCTATGTCAAAAGAGAGAGAGAGAGAGAGAGAGAGAGAGAGAGAGAGAGAGAGAGAGAGAGAGAGAGAGAGAGAGAGAGAGAGAGAGAGAGAGAGAGATCTTATTAGGGGAGCAATTATGAATTTGTAGCAAAAGGCTAGCCTGGAAAGTGCCAAAATAACATAAAATTCATAGATATTATCACATGGCTTAGATAAGCAGGGAGTCACTAGCTAGAATCCTTCTACATGAAGTGGAAATGGAACTTTTGATTCTATCCTCCAGACCCTTAGGAATTGCCATCTGACCTGTTGATGTGTCTTAATATCCCACTGCCCTTGCTATCCCAAATTCTTTCCAGTTGTCCAGATGTCTACATGTATTATTTCCCTAAATTATAATG
This sequence comes from Sminthopsis crassicaudata, assembly GCF_048593235.1. Lineage (NCBI taxonomy): Eukaryota > Metazoa > Chordata > Mammalia > Dasyuromorphia > Dasyuridae > Sminthopsis > Sminthopsis crassicaudata. The sequence goes on along the minus strand of NC_133617.1, from coordinate 531,176,973 downwards.
TAAACTCTTTAATAAAATAGTTGAATCATTTTTCTTCTTGTTTACTCAGTGATTAATACATAGTGAATGCTTAATAAATCTTTTTTCATCCATTCATGCATTCATTATCAATGCATCACAAAAAGAGAAGTAGATTTTTCTGGGCATATCTGAAAATATCCCCTAAATTTATAACATTCAAACTCTGTTTTTTTCATATTTGTTTTACCATAATAATTTTGATGTTAATTAAAAAGTGACATATTTATAATTAATGGCATACCAGATAATCACAAAAATACTATATTTGATATCATAGTTGCCCAGGGAATATATTATCTAAGTGAGTGTCTTCAACACTCTCAGCAGTTCTGAATATTATATCTCTATATTTCATCTTCACCTCCTTTTTCATAATAAGCCTTCAGTAACTTAATGAGATAACAGAAAAATAATGTTGACCATATCTGGATTTGGGAAATATAGAAAAATTTTCCCAGAAATTACCTAACTTTACATCATCACAGCTTATCTCCATTATTGTCACTTTTCAGCTAACACATTTGTGTCACATTAGTTCAAATTGATCCTTGGAGCTTCCTATGAACATTTCTCCTACCTTTCTCAAGGACAATTGCCTTTCCTCATTTAAATATACAGCAGATGTTTTGACATCTTGATATATTCCTTTCTATCACATGGCCAGCTCAGCTCAACTGTGAGTGCAAGGATATAGCTCTGGTGAACTGAACTCCCAAACAACTTAATTGAGCCTTTACAAATAAGAACAACTGTTTAAAAATACACTTTTTTCTGACTTGCCTATTTCCTTCTAGGTATTAAATTGTCAGTTAATATTTAATTTGTATTGGTGTAAAGCATTGTACTAGCAATTGTGGCTAGAATATAGAGCAATAATACATAAGACTTTATTATCAATAGATTAGCAATCTACTTGGAGGAAAAAAAAAAGATAACTTTATATGACACAACTGCTGGATCCTTATAAAAAAAATTTATTTCAGTGCTTGCTTAAAACAATATAGAGAAATTCTTCATCGATACAGATCACAGCCCTTCTATACTTTAATAGAGTTTTCTGAACTGCTCTGATTAAAAATGGGATAGCTAGATAATATGGTCAATAGAGTGCTAGGCTTGGAGTCAGGAAGAGTCATCTCTCTGAGTTCACATCTGAACTCAAATGTTTACTACCTGTGTGACACTGAGCAAGTCACCTAACACTGTTTGCCTCAGTTTCTTTATCTTTAAAAATGAGTTGGAGAAGGAAATGGCAAACATTCCAGTATCTTTGCCAAGAAAATCCCAAATGGGATCACAAAGAATCCCAAATGGGGTCTGATCAACATAACTGAACATATCTATGGCCTCCCACCCAAACTTCTGGTGGTGAGCTTATCTAAATTTAGTTAGGCTAGTCCTTAGACAACTAAACAAATTGTCCAAAAAACCATCTTCATGGTTTTTCCAGCTTAAAAGCTGCTAGTTTGACCTCCATTGCTGAGGGAATGTAAAGATAAAATATTCAGTTGAAGCAATTGAAGAGAAATTTACAGAGAAATATACACACTACATGTATACATTCACATCATGAAAATGGACCATCAAAAAGATTAGAGGATGTAATATATATATGAATAAAAAATAGGATGTACTATATGATGATCAATTCTCATGGATGAGGCCATTTTCAACAATGAGATGAACCAAATAAGTTTCAATTGAGCAGCAATGAACTGAACCAGCTACACCCAGACTATGAACCACTACATACCCAGTCACTCTGTTTTTGTCCGCCTGCATTTTTTATTTCCTTCACAGGTACACTATTTCCAAGTCTGATTCTTTTTGTACAGCAAAACAACTGTTTGGACATGTATATATGTTGTATTTAACTTATTCTTTAACATATGTAACATGTATTGGTCAACTGCCATCGGGGGAGGGGGGAGGAGAGAAGGGGAAAAATTAGAACAAAAGGTTTGGCAATTGTCAATGTTGTAAAATTACCCATGCATATATCTGGTAAATAAAAATTATTAAATAAAAAATAGGATGAAGTCAATCATAGATGACTTATGAGAGGAAGTGAGTTTTGAAAAAAGTTGGAAAGAGTCAAAGAATAGGAATAAAAAAAGGAAAAGCAATGCCAGACATGGAAAATGGAAAACACAAAACACTAGAAAATAACTTATTGCTTGCTAAGGAAAAAAAATTGTTTTTCACCCTGTTGAGTAGACACATTGTTATTTGTAGTCTGGATTAAAGTGCATATATATATATATATATATATATATATGCATGTGGACTAGAGGAATCACCAATACCTAACTTGGATTCTAGATACTTTTTGTGTCATAATCCTTTTAAGTTAAGAAACTCCCACCTATATATTTACTCTTACTCATCAAACAGAGGGATACATAGTTTAAAACAAGGCATTTAATGAAATGGAACCATCAATGAATGAAACATTTATTAAACACTAACTATATGCAAAGCTTTGAGGTTACAGAAAGAAAAGGCCTCAGCTCTTAAGAACCTCACATTTTAATAAGTGAGACAACATATGTAGAAGGAAGAAGAAATAAAGAGCATAAAATAACAACTAAAGATTATCCACATTAACTTAGAATTTACTCTCTCACAAATACAGCTATCCCTAGCAGAATCAACATGAATAGGAATTATGTTTGGTAAATACACAGATGGAAAACACATGTGACCAGGCTATCTATATGAAAGGGTAACATACATAGGGGACATATGTATTCAGAGACAGACCACTCATGCTTCTCATACTCTAGAGCTACTCATGTCTTCTGTAGGGATTCTCAAATTAATTTCTTCTATGCCTGATCCCCAGCAGGCATTTCTCTTTGCTATTTTCTGTTGGATAGCCTGTCTCCAATGCTCTTTAGGTATACAATTCCACTTCCTATTCTATCCACTTTCTTGGTAGAAGATTAAGGAGGACAGAGGAGGTATTGATGTTCCTGTTCTTATTAAACCTTTTTCAGCCAGTGGTAATGAATCACTTTCCCTCAGTCAAGATGCCATGTGAAAAATGATCAGGCTAGATTCACATCTACTCCTTGATTTCTTTTGTCTTCTATTGTTTTCTCTGATTCATTCAATTTAACTCTCATGTAGTTGTTATCATTCTACTATCTTTTACTTCCCAGCCTGACTGAGGGAAGCATATATTTTCAGAGCTCTAGTTCTTTAACTGGAAAAGGATCTGAGTAAAATTGATGTGAAAAAAACCTCTTTCAGCATCTTCCTTAGCCCCATCATACTCCTCTCCACTATGCAAATCAGCTAGTTGGAGAAGACTAAAAATCATTTATCCCACTTCATCCAGCAACAAATTATAGCCTTTTTTTCTTTTTGGTCTTTGTACATTCTTCTTCCCACAAAGTATACTTCAATAATACTTCAAGATACACTACCATCATCATGTTAGATATCAGAAATTAATATATAATATAGTTGATGTGAAAAAGAGAGAGACAGAGACAAGGAGAGAGACAGACAAACAGAGAAGAGAGAGAGAGAGAGAGAGAGAGAGAGAGAGAGAGAGAGAGAGAGGAGAGAGAGAGAGAGAGAGAGAGAGAGAGAGAGAGGAGAGATGAGAGAGAGAAGAGAGAGAGAGAGAGAGAGAGAGAGAGAGAGAGAGAGAGAGAGAGAGAGAGAGAGAGAGAGAGAGAGAGAGAGAGAGAGAGAGAGAGAGAGAGAGAGAGAGAGAGAGAGAGAGAGAGAGAAGAGAGAGAAGAGAGAGAGAGAGAGAGAGAGAGAGAGAAGAGGAGAGAGAGAGAGAGAGAGAGAGAGAGAGAGAGAGAGAGAGAGAGAGAGAGAGAGGACTTAACAGTAAGCACATTAAGGCAAAATGTGAAATAGTTTCCTGGAGGTCAGAGCCTTAAAGTCAAGGGTCACAACCAGCGTTGTGTTCAAAATGAGCTCATTCCATTGCACCAATCTGACTATCAAGAACCAAAGTCTTCAACTACTGAAAATAAAATTTAAAAGCCACCACAAGCATGTTTGTGGATATGGCAAAAGTATTAATGTCAAGAAGGAGAAGACAGTGTTGTTAATGTCAGTCATAAAGTAAAGACCAGAACTAAATAGCTTCTTTCCTTTGGGGATATTAAATTATTATTTCTCAATTTCAAACTTAAAGATGGGAAAATTGAATTTCTAGTTCTTTACAAAAATCACAAGTACACTTTCACTTTTGCCATAAAGGGGCTGAGAAGGTGCTTGCTAGGATAAATGGTTTCCATTTAAGGAAAATTATCTATTTTAGATGAAAGAGCTTTTTGCTTTGAAGTTGTAGTTACATAGGTGGTAGGCCCCAAATTGATTCTGATAACATTCCAATTTGAAGCATAACAGAAAGAATCCACTAAAAGAAACAGGCATTGAAGCTACATTAAAGTATTGAAGTTTTGTCTCTATACCCCAAGACGAAGAATAGTTGTTGTGGAGCTAGATAGGAAACAGAAATACCAATCACTGTTAGAGGTGGAGAATACTTTCCTTCTTTCTGTGAATGAATATTTGATTATATATTTAATTATACAAAATTTTACTATAAAGAATGGACATTTAGTCCTTAATGTCCTTAAATATTTTGAGTTCATACTAATTGAATATGAAGGCTTGGGAGTTTTGAAGGCTGTCCTCTCACATAGTTGAATATATATATTGTCTTTAATGTTCTATTTGAGGCTAATTTTATTTGACGGAGGTAAAAGAATACTTTTAGGTTGGTTGACAAAGAGATTTTCCTAGATATGACTGGTGATGCACTGTCTCCTATGGACTGACAGCATTGTAAATATTTTTTCTAAACTGAGTACTCATCTCTCTAAAGGTATCACCATGATCTGACCTATAAAATATAGCTCACCCTAAAATCCATTTTAATAAATATTTATAAAGGTAAGGGGGAAGAAGTATAAACATGAAAAAAACATCTTTCTTTTTCTTGCCCTCAAGAAGTTTATTATCTAAACAGGAAGATAAAACAGCTACACAAATAGCTATCATACAAAACAGAATATAATAACTGCATAGAAGTACAAAGCTGAGAGGAATCAGGAAGATTCATAGAAAAAGCCTCAAGCAGGCTTCCCAATATTGGCAAGAAGTAAGCCTCAAGTCTCTCTTTCATAGAATGAAAAGGTAGAACTAAATGATCTCTAAGGTCCCTTCTAGCTCTAAAATCTATGGTCTTATTAAGTAGACCCTCTAACATAATTCTGCAGTGACCAGTTTTAGGTCCCATATGTAATTATCCTTAGGATCCTAATAGGTTACCATGTCTTCATTGGGAATTTTTCTTTCTAATACTGGTAAAGACATTGAATTATTTAGAACCAACTAAGGAGTTTTAGCTATTGGCTCCACAACCTCAAAAAGCAAAACAAATTGGTCTCAAATACTCAGGTTCCTGATCTCATCAATTTAGAAATTACTTCCATATATGGAGATTATTTAAAAAAAAAAAAAGTAACTTATTCATCCAACCACATACATTTCATGCAGCCCTTATCCACAGAGTGCCATAAATTCACCCTAGGGGAGCCACCAAATGTCCATAGGCCTCCTTAGCTTTTTCTTGATGTCATGAAGATATCAGAGATACAGTCTGGCTGTCCAGCTATCATTGGCTCCAAATGAGCCATTTTGGTCATGTCTAAGTTTTCATGAGTCTAAGTCTTCATGACCCCATTTGTGGTTTAATTAGCAAAGATGCAAGTAGTTTTCTATTTTCTTCTCCAGCTCATTTTACAGATAAGGGAACTGAGTTCTTTAGAACTCTAGATAGAATGCATCCTGAGCATTTTCTCTAATGTGCCACCTAGATGCTATCTTCTCCCCATACACATAAGTGCACACAAATATATGCACATATATATATACACAAAAGTATATGTATATTCATAAACACATGTATACATATACAAATATGCATATGAATGTATGTGCATATACATAGTTACTTGTATCTACTTGGTCTTTATTATGTAGATGATAAAACCAAATTATTTTTCTTCCAATAGTATTTTTTTAAATATATATTTCATTTCATTTCACCATTCATTTTTGTAAAACTTTTTGTAAAATTATACCTATTCAAATATGGTTTTACTTTGTAATCAACAGACAATAAATGCAATGGAATTCTCCACATTTCATAGTTAATTTTGAAATAGTAAAGATGTGGTCTATTATTGAGTACTACTTGTGAAAATCTGTTTATTCTCTAATGATGTCCTTGTCAAATATGCTTTCAAATCATTTATAAGTGATTTCCATGAAAAATTTGTATAGAAATGAGTTATTAGATCTCTTTCAGTCAATTTTTTTTACATTAACAAAGATGTGATGTGTAGTGTTTTGTAATAATTTTTACAACTCTTTTCTCTATTCCTCCTTTTTTTTTTACTTTCCATTCTCATACCTAAATGTCCTTGGAAAGGCTTTGCTTAGTAGCTTTCTTGCCAAAAGTTCTTTAAAACAATTTTCTCCTCTACTTTTTCTCTTTATTGTATGATATTGTTGATCATTATTAATCTATCATTATTCTTTGTAACATTTTACAAACAAGTTCATAATTTTAATCATAATTTAATCATGTTTAATAGCCATCTCCCTCCATTTGGCAAATTAGATATTTGATGGCTCAAGCACTTTCTCAGTTCTTTTATAGCAATTAATTGGTCTTGTCTGATATAGATAAAATCATTAGATTCAGTATTGATGTCATTTCTATTCTCCATTTCCCATTTTTGATTATCAGTTACTTGTTTAAATAGTTCAAGGTTAAGTGGTATACACCATATCCTTTTTTCAAGTTTTTCTTTTTTTTTCTTTTTTTTCTTTTTCTTTTTTTTTTTTTTTTTTTTTACTAATTTTGATCTTAGTTCTGACAAGTTGATGATATGACTATATACAGAGAGCTGACTCAGGCATAACTCCTACATCAATTACAAGTTTTTTTCTATTCTTTTTCCTAGTCTATTTTTTCTTCATGCTTTTAATTTTGTGTTTGTCATGTCCAGAACCTATTAATTTTTTTTTCTCAAAAAAAATTATGATCAGAAAGGATGATGCTTCTGTACAATCTGCAAATCTTTGGCCTATTGCATTCCTTCTTATTTAATCATGATGTCCTATATAATTTTCACCTTCCTCACCTTTTCGCAAATCTCTACATTAAAGTCCCCAAATATTAGGATATATGTTGATTTAATTTAGAAGGTCTTATGAAGTATTTTGTAGAATTTTTTCCTATCCCTTTATTCTCTGTGTTGTTGTTGTTGAATTATATTGTTAAAAGCTGTAAGTATTTTCATGATTTGCATAATTGTCTTTTTGCAGATACTTATCATTAACATTATAATATATGATGATCAAATGTCCCATGAAATAATTTTTCTTGTTATCTTTTTAGCATGTGACAAAACCTATTCTAACAAATTTTTTCTTTGCCTTTTTCTGAAGAATATCTGTGAACCATTTTTTTTCCTTCTGGTTTATTTACAAACAGGATATCCAGACTCTTATAATTCAGTTCATACAGTAATATAGCATATATACTCATTAGCCATTTATCAGCTTGATTATTATTCAGGTCTAAATCTTTTTTATATGATGATAGCTTCTTTATTTTTCAAAATAAATGCGATGATAGTTTCCAACATTCATCCTTGCAAAATCTTGTGTTCCAAATTTTTCTTCCTCCCTCCCCTAGACAGGAAGTAATCTAATATAAGTTAAATATGTGTGATTCTTCTAAATATATTTCTACATTTATCATGCTGCACAAGAGAAATCAGATCAAAAGGGGGAAAATGAGAAAGAAAAAACAAGCAAGCAAACAACAACAAAGGTTAAAAATACTATGTTGTGATCCACATTCAGTCCCCTTTCTCTCTGAATGCAAATGACTCTCTCCATCACAAGATTATTGGAATTGCCCTGCATCATCTCATTATTGAAAAGAGCCAAATTCATCAGAGCTGATCATCACATAATTTTGTGGTTGTTGTATACAATGTTATCTTGGTTCTACTCACTTCACTTAGAATCAGTTCATGTAAGTTTCTCCAGGCCTTTCTGAAATCATCCTGCCGATCATTTCTTATAAAACAATAATATTCCATTATATTCACATACTTATTCAGCCATTCCCCAACTGATAGGCATCCAATGAGTTTCCAGTCCCTTGCCACTACAAAAAAGGATTGATACAAACATATTTGCATGTATGGGATTTTTTTTCCCTTTTTTATGATTTCTTTGGGATACAGACCCAGTAGAGATATTGCTGGATTAAAGGGTATGCACAATTTGAAAGCCCTTTGGGCATAATTCCAAATTGCTTTCCAGAATGGTTGGATCAGTTCACAACTCCACCAATAACATTAGTATTCTCACATCCCCTCCAACATTTATCATTATCTTTTCCTATTATTTTAGCCAATCTGAGAGGTGTAAAGTGGTATATCAGAGTTGTCTTAATTTGGATTTCTCTAATCAATAGGGATTTAGAATATTCTTTAATATGACTAGAAATGACTTTAATTTCTTTGTCTAAAAACTTTCTGTTCATATCTTTTGCAGATCCAAATCTTCTAATCACTAATTCAATTCTTCTTCTACGTTCCATGTACATTAATGATAGATTATTCCCAATAATCCTGTTGCTGGAAAGAACTACATATTTTATTCTTGAAATTAACAACACTTGAAAGGATTCATTTATGAGAGCCTCAATCAGAGAAACTTAAAAGTATCAATGCAAATATCAACCACAAAAGCATACATGAAATATCCTTCGTCTAGTTACTACTTTGCTGCTTTTAGAATAATAAAACCTCAAATTTCTAGAGCACTTTAATACATACAAAACATTTTTCTTCATGGCAACCTGTGTGGTTGTTAGTGCAAGGATTATTATAATAATTTTACACATGGAAAAACCAGGAAGTGATTCAGCTGGCAGGATTTAAACCAGTCTAATTTTCTTTCCCTAGCTAGGTAGCAAGCGAATAGAATATCCCACTTGGAGGTAGGAAGACTAATTCAGATCTCAAACACTTCCTAGCTATGTGATCCTAGCAAGTAACTTAACTCTCTTTGTCTCAGTTTCCTCATGTATGAAATGAGCTGGAGAAGGAAATGTCAAATCACTCCTATATCTTTGCCAAAAAATGCCAAATGATGTAGAAGAGATGAACACAATTCAACAACAAAACACTACCTTACCTGTCTTTTTACATGCCAATTGTCTTTTCCTTTCTTAATCTTCTTGAGTTTTTCTGACATCTTGTTTTTGTCTTTTTTTCATTATTCAGAGTCAGCTACAATGTCTTTGATTTTTTTCTTTTTATTTGCCTTTAAGGAGAGGTCTCTATTATTTTTAATATCTCAGTTCTCTTCTCTGATAAAATTGCTGGGCTAATCTTTCTGTCAAACAAGCTCCTTAGTTGAGCAAAAGTAATCATGAATGGCAATTTTTAATTACAATTTTGGGATTTAAAGAGTGTTATTCCCCTTTCTCTGATGAGAGGGCAATCACCCAACAGAGCACTTATTTCCCTTTTCAAATTCTAACTCAGATCTGTGATACATACTTACAAGAAGTCCATTAACCTTGAAGAAAGAAATGCTTATTTAGATTACATTGGTAAAAATTACTGGTTTTTAAATTTCACTTTCAAAAAGTACTTTTGACATGGTGAGGCAATAGACCGGGCAATGATAGTTGCTTCAATCTTTAGTCTAATCAAGACTCTTTGCTTCACCCAAAAGTTATCACTTATTTAATCTAAGACGCACAGTCAATTGTTCTGGACTTCCCTCTGACTTTTGACTCCCTTTTTAGCATTCTAAAATCATGCAACATTTTAGAACCAAATTTAAATATGGAAGATATATTAAAGATCATATAATCCAACCTTCTAATTTTGCAAAAATCTAGACTTAAGGCATAAATTACACCTCTCTTGGGAAGCCTAGCAGAGATAAATTGGTCAACAATACCATCTCCTATGAAATTTTAAAATAGGGTTAATCTGGTGATAATAAAAACTTAGATAAAATATATTAAATTATGCCTTTTCAATCTTTTGTGTGTTATCTCTCATTTTTATAATGGTTTTTATTTGTTTTAGATAGGGCTATAAGTCTGAAACAAAATGAAACACTGGTGAAATATGCATTTTATCATCCTTACTTGTCTTTTTTTTCCATTTTTTATTTTGTTCTCCTGCCATCACCTACTTCTTACTTCCCACATTATCTTTCTTTTTTCCCTCCTGTGGCATCTGCTGTTTTTGTTTTGTTTCCTCTCCTCCCCCTTAGGACGTCTTCTCTGTCTGCTTTTTCCAGACTATTTACTGTCCAGGTGCACAACAGTGAAGGAATCCACCTGGGGGTAACAGTTCCAGCTGTGAGCACACACTGTGGCCCTATTCAATGCAGCACTAATTCCCCCTGACTGACAGAAACCACTGAATTCATCCAAGCTGCAAGACAGTATCTGGGAGAGTATCCAAAATGTGGCCTCCATTTTCTGTACTAGGGTTTTCCTGCTCCAGCTCAAAAATGCAGCATAAATTTTATATTCTATTTGCTCAGTCTTTTCTTCCTGGTGGTCAAACTGAAGAAGCCCAATGGCACTTATAATTATGGGTTAGATCCCCAAATAACAGTTGCTACATTTTAAAAGTTTTCTTAGTGCACTATAGCTCACAAACCCACAATGATATTCTTCCATCATCATTGAGCCAATAGATAAAATTATCTCTTAGAAGGGTATTTGATAAGATGACATAGTAAAGACTATAGCAGCAAAACATTACTCTTTATAAACCTGGGGCATACTCTCCCAGAAATACACAGAGAATCCATAGGAAGGATGGGCAAAAAGGCCAGTGGTCTATACAAGTAGGCTAAATATTTAATGAAACCAACTTACATCCCCTAATATTACAGAACCTGGAATTCCCTTCTATCTTCATAGAGTTTTCAGGCAGGACCATGCTTGGTATAGCATCTGTGCTATGTATAGTCACTACCAGTCTGCTACTAGGCTGGACTTCAATCTCACTGGACTTAGATCTTTGCTAGACTCTCAAGGCTAGTTATTCAGGTTTCATGAGCAGATGTAGTTTCTTCTCCCTCCAAACCTAACTACAGCCCTTACAGCTGGGGCAATTTGTGCTCTTTTAGAGGGGGGGGAAAGAAAACAAACCAGAAACCTGGAGCCACATAATGGTAGAAGGCTTTCTATTTCTCTTCCCTTAGGGCCTGGGCTCTGATACTATCTCCCTTTATGAGAGGGGAGAGGGCAAGTAAGATATCTTTTCTTCTCTCTCTTTTTTTTCCCCTGAGGCTGGGGTTAAGTGACTTGCCCAGGGTCACACAGCTAGGAAGTGTTAAGTGTCTGAGACCACATTTGAACTCTGGTCCTCCTGAATTCAAGGCTATTGCTCTATCCACTGCTCCACCTAGCTGCCCCAGATATCTTTTCTTCTCAAGAATTCTATCTATACATGGCTGCATCACTAGTTGAAAGACCACACCTTAATTTATGGTGATTATCCAGTACATTTCTCAAATCTTTAAGCTAGACCTAAACTAGGCAATAACTATTTGTCCACTGATCACCAAATCCCTCTAAGATTCAGGGTTCCTTAGTATTTTTTTAACTCTGAGATTCTCCAACTAGTCTATATAAATGAGTAACTGGAGGAGGGAAAGATAGTGAAATCTATCCTTTCTGCTCCTCTTTCCATATACAAATTACCTACTGAGAGTCCTATAATCTCTAGTCAGTGTAGGATGATCCATTCACATATGAAATGGAATTTGTCACCTTCAAAGAGCAAATGAAATATTCAAAACACCATATACTAATTTGATAGAAACATTAGGAATCATAAAATTAAAGAAAAGTTAACTAGATTTAGGTTTCTTAAAATATGATTGATTAAAAGCAATTTAAAATGTGATATTTTAGGAACAAATATTCATGATTAGGAAGTCTTCAATTTTGACCTTTTTAAAAATTTTGCTATTAAATGCATATAAAGTTAACAATTGCATAATGAAAATGATTCTCCAATTGCCTTGTTCAAATCAGTCTTACTGCTTTATAACACTGAAGATGTTTGTCGGGCTAGTAAGTTGGGAATCAAAGCCATCAGTCATATTAGTCCCCACACACTAAACTTTTTGTGAGAATTTTTTGTATTGCTCAGTTTTCTTATGGTATAGCTTTCTAATCATTTCTTTGGGCCTCCTTTCTTCTGGGATGTGACCTCCTTTTAAATTGTCCACATAGCAAAGATAAAGTGTCCTTACTAATCCATCCAGCCATGACTCCCACAGTGTTACTGCCTCATTTTGATGCCAGAGAAACCTCAATGGATGTGTTTTTCTACTATGAAAAGATGTTCAAACCAATGAATCATGTTCTCTCTCCTTTCAAGACAAGCCCCTAGTCAGAAATCTTGTTCTAGCAAACACAGCAATTTAAATACTTACCTATCCAGCATTTTCCCAATAGTATCCTCTCACACAGAAGAGAGATACTCATAATACTTGATTTAGGCATTAGCTTACATAGTTTAAAAGGTTTTGTGATCAAACAAATTTATCATATTCATTGCTTAAGATAACAAAGTAAAAACACTTCCCAAACCCTGAGGAAAGCATCTTATTCAGAGCAGGAAAAGGAAGGAGGGAAAAGGAAAGAGGCAATAAAAATTACAAGTTGGTCTTTTGGGCCTAAATTAATTTATCAGTTCAGTTTACTCCCTGGAATATGTGCAATATTGTCTTTGTTTATGACTACCTGCAGCCCTTGTAGATCTTCCACTTATTCTACATGGCAATGTCTCCTTAAGGTTTCCACCTGCCAAGTTCTTACTGCTTTTCCTCTTTCAATCTCTCAAAAGTCCTTTCAGCCTCAAGTTCAAGATAGTACACTTGGGGAATGAGTGGTTGGGCAGGTGGAATATCAAGTAGGGAGGATCTGAGAAATTACTGTCTGAACCTAAGTCTTCCATCTTTAACATATGGAGTGTTGACCAAGACAATACTACATGGCCACATCATATCTGCCCTTTTTTGTGCAAAAGTTCATGTGACCATGAACAAAGACATTAGGAAATTTTTATCGGTCAAGACACCTTCTATAGGCACCTAAGCAGATCTTGAAGACATAAAAAATGGAAAAGTGCATCTGTCAGGAAGTAAATGCATCTGTACTTCATATTTGATGGCTTAACAACTAATTGATTATGTGAACATAGTTGAATCACTTATATTTCTAATCCTTGGCTTTCTCATCAACAAAATGGGGAAAATTAGACTTCCATAATATAATTCACATTGGCATTTTCTAATCTGTATAGTACTATATAAATGCAAACTGAGATAATAGTATTATACCATGAGGTTAATAGGAAGTGATTTTGCATGTTAACACCTGATTTATAAAGCTGCAACAATATGAAACCAATAAAAATCTTCCCTTTTTTATATTATTCAATGTTAGTTTTATAATGTTAGTATATAATTTTAGAAGATTATGCTAAAACTCTAAACAATTAAAAAATATATTACTTTAAAATTTTCTGGCAAAAAAATTTAAACCCCTGTGAAATAGATTTCCTTGGGCAAAAAATATAGCCCCTATTGTAATATAAAAGATTAGTCATCTTCCATCTTTAGATATTAAAATATATATAATCTTTTCCCACCAACAATACGATGCCATGAAAATTCTCCCTGAAAAGTAATGTAATTTTTTTCCTGAAAAACTTTTCATACATGATTTTTATCAAGTATGATGTAGTAAAATGATGAATTAGGAGTTAGGGAATCTGACTTTGAGTAATAGTTTTACTAAATGCTGCTGTATGATGTTGGGCAAACCACATAATACTTCTGAGATTCAGTTTCCTCATCTGTAGATTAGGAGATAATAATAAGAAGAAGAACAACAGTAATAATAATAATTCCTTCCAAGGGGGCCTTATACAGTTAGATGATGATCATGGTGATAATAAAGATGATTAATCCCTATTTTATAACTTATTTAGCGGGTTTCTTATGGAGGAAATCAAACATGAGCTATAAAATACTTTGTAAATGTGAACTGCAATTTTTTAATAATGTGTGCTACTACAAACATGAATTGAAACTAAAATTATTACATAGTTAATAAAATAGTATTCCTTTGATACTGAAATTCTGAAAATTCTTGTAGAAAGGTTGCCTAATTTGCTCATGTTATGTGTGTATGTGTATATACATATATATATATATATGTATATACACACACATACACACATATAAACTTGATTCATCTTTTAGATATGTCTAAGGCAAGATTCCTGTGGCTATAAGTTTCTTTTAACAAGACTAGAGACTAATAAAGATTCAACAGAATATAATTATTTTTTCTCATTTTTCCAAACTCCAAAAGTGAAAATTCTATTAGTCCTAGAAAGTTGTTTGAGAGTCCCAAGAGGTTAAATGACTTTCTCACAATCAGACAGGCAAGTCTTGAACTCAGATGTTATTGGTTTTCTGTAATATAAAATTTTGATATAGAAGAGACCTTAAAATTCATCTTGTTTCAATCTCTTTAATTTTTTAATTAGTAAACTAAAGCCCTGAGACAATAAATGACTTATCTTAAGTCATACTGACAATTTGTTCACTAGAATCCTAGCCCCCTAAATCCTAGTCCACACTCTTTTCACTTGAATGTTAGCCTACCTGTCAGAAGAAATGAACACTTTAATCCTGAGTCTTTTCATATATGATGACTTACTATGTCTCCCTAATCAAATTATGACCTGCTTTGCTTTCTTGATCAAATGTGGTTAAGCATCCCAGAAACACAGTACAGTGAAGAGCAATTGGGTTTAGAATCAGGGAATCTGTATTTGGATGCCTGATTCTGCTATTTAATAACTATGTGACCTTGAATAGGTTACCCTCCCCACATATCAGCCTTTTGGTCTGTAAAATGAGGGGGTTGTACCAGATAATTTCAAAGTTCCTTTCCAATTCTAAATCCTGTGATCTGTGGCTACTTCTTTGTGATTTAAACATAAAATGATAAAAAGACAAGTCTTTGTTGGAAATCTAGCATACAAATGTGAGTCGTCTTATTCTTTTTTTTTTTTTGAGAAAAAAATACAGTTTAACAAAGCTTCAAAGAAATTCTTTCAGTCACAATTTAAGTATTTTTTAACAATTGAACCAAACACATTCTCCAACCATTTTTAGTAAAGATCTTTACTCACAAATACCCTTAACAGGAAAACCTTTAAACTGTGCTTAGTTTTACTGTTTGTGCCTTTGTTTGTTAACTGGCTTAAGTTGTATATAGTTTTCCTTTTGAAACAAACATGCATGATCTCAAACTCTTTCCCCTCAAATACATCAGAAATGAAGGCATAATGAAGAGCAGCCAGATCACAGATTTGTTCTCCTTTGATCATACAGAAAATGGAAAAATAATGTTAAATATACCCTTAGCTCATTACAGGACAAAGATCAATAACTACTATAGTCTAGGATATTGCTAAGCAACATCATAGAGGAAACAAGGCTGCAAATGAGGTGACAGGTTCATAAAAGCCAGCGTATCTAGAAACACTCTTGGGCATTTCATTACAAACCATCTGGCTGATCAACAGTAATGACCATACGTTATTGTTCACTGTTCTCATATGGAAATTCTTGCATAATTAAGTCAGCATATCATTTGATGATACCAACCTATCATTCAGAAACACATATTTCCTTAATCTACATATTTCACAGCAAGAGATCTAGCTATACCTGATAGAACATCTGTGCACACTGGGAACCTTCCATTCCCACTTAGCTCCCATTTTTAAAAAAATTTATTTTTCCCAGTTACATGTCTCCTCCCCATGCCGCCATTGAGAAGGCACATGTGAAGTTATGCAAAACATTTCTCTTAAAATCATGTTCCAAAAGAAAACAGATTTTTTCCCTCTTTAAAAAAAGCCTTTAAAAAATAAAATTTAAAAAAAAGTATGCTTCAATCTGTATTCAGATGCAATCAGTTTTTTCTCTGGGTATGGTCAGCATTTTTCACCATAACTCCTTCAATGTAGTCTTGAATCATTGTATTGCTGAGAATAGCAAAGTCATTTCAGCTGATCATCCCACAACATTGCTATTATTTTGTATATAGTCATATCACTTTGCAAGAGCTTAAAGAAGACTTCCAGGTATTTCTGAGAGTATTCTTATCATTTCTTATAAAACAATAGTATCCCATCATAACTATATGCCACAATTTATTCAGCTATTCCCCAATTGATAGCCATATACTCAATTTCCAATTTTTTGTCCTGAGAAAAGCCAGCTCTCATTTTAAAAAATTATTTCTTAATTTATATGACAGCAGATCTGATTGGGATAGTCATAAATTAGAGGAAATAAAAAAGATGTGTGCTTATATAGTTATACCAAGATGACTACAGTTAGCCAATTGCATAACTCTCTAGTCTCAGAAGTCTTGCGCCTGTGACAACTCAAAAATAAATTAGATATAAATGCAGTATTGACAGGATGTCAATATCAACCAGATGACTTAAACTTTGACTGACAAGCTAAGAAAAGGATCCTAGGGGAGATGTCCCTGGACCTCAGAGAAATCAGGGATATGATCTAATTCTCAGAGGAGATCCACAGTCCTTAATCCTCAGAAAGAAGCTCATCTAACAAGGTTCTTTATCTGGCCTACCTAGTCCAACTGTGCCCACTGCCAAGAAAAGTCTAAAATGTTTCAACTAATGATATTACTCTAATAAATCTGTCTCATTATCCTCTGGTTAGCAATATTTAGCAACGCAATGTCCTTCGATCAAACAACAAACATTTGTTAAGTGTGTACTATGTGTCAAGCACTGTGCTGAACACTGGGGACATAAAAATAAGCAAAAATCCCTCAAGAAGTTTACAAGCTAATGAAGGACCAAAATGCCATGCATCAGAATAATAGCTGAGAAAATAAAGAGTGGGTATGTTGAGTCCACAAGAATGCAAGAAGAAAACTAGAAATTGTGTGAAATGAGGCAGGATTTTTATCAATAAATTTATTGAATAAAAAAAAATAAAAAGATGGAAAACTAAGTAACAAATTTTAAAAGCAGCTAGAAATCTATGCTAATTCCCAAATCCTATCAAAAATCACAAGCTACCACAGAAAATACTGAAACTGGGGTCTATTGGCAATTATCTTCATCAGAGGTATCAAACTTGTAGTATGCTAGCCAAGCATTCCCAAGTATGACTTGAATCAGATTAAAATGTAATTGGGAAATGTTTAACAAAATAAATAAAAATACAATACAGCATAAATTATGTTAATTTATGGTTTTATATGTGACCCACAGGTATCTGTTTGTATTTTAGTTTGACACCAATGATTTTCATATACTTCTACTTCCCAGATATCATGCTATCTCCTCCCAAACTATTATTCCTACCTCTTCTCCACAGGAACTTTTAATTCTGTCCTGGAAAAATTTTTATCTTATCTTGCCCCAAATCTGGCCACCTCCACATCATGCCACAATTACTTTGGCCATCATCTCTACCTCCTATTCTCAAAAACTTTGAACTCAACCCCTGGATCAAACCCAGGCTTTCAAAGGTGAACATATACCTTAGTTTGTTCAGGACCAGGCATCTACAGCACATGTTGTCTACCTTCTCTCCATAATGTTACATAATCAGCATCCCCACAGCTTCTAGTTTCATTTTGTCATCACCTTCCCCTATTAGAATGTATGGGTAAGTACTATCTTACTTACTTGTATTATATCCCAGCAACTGCTATATAGTAAGTCTTTATTACATGCTCTATTCATCTATCTAGTTATTCATCTACCTACTACCTCTCTATCCATCCAAGCTGTATTAATGGGAAAGAGCACTTTATTTGGAATTGAATCCTAATTTTTCTAAATGCAAGTACAAGTATCTTCTGCAAATTCCACTAACAAAAAAGCTCCATCCAGATTCAAACTAGCAAAGCATATTTAGGGTCAATACCATGGCTTGTAAGCCTTATCAATGTTTAATTTACTAACCCAACCAGAAGAAACATAATTTCAAAACAGAAGATTTGTACTTAAAACATGTAACAAAATAAATAACAGGGAAAAACAAAAGAAACCCAATGGGGTATCATCTCTCACAGATAACCAACCACAGCACTAACTGGAGGAATGTAAATACCAAGGGTGTAAAAGAAGGTTAATCTATGGCCAGGATAATTCCAGCTCCTAAAATCAGCAAAAGTCTCTCTGATTCTATTCTACTCCTTCAAAATCTCAGCTTTAAGACCTTCCATTTTACAAAAGTAATCCCAGAAAGCTAATCCTCTTAGTTTTAATTTTTTTCTTTCAGTTCTCTATAATGAAAGACAAAACTCTAATTTATGATATTTGCAGAATACACTCTCTAAATGTCCAACATCCCAATAGACTTCCCAAATTTATATGTAAACAAAAAAGTGGTTATTTCCCTACTATTATCAAATAGCACTAGGATTCAGGATTCCCCAATTTTTTTTTTCATTATATGTCTCTCCCATTCGCACATATAATGAATGGAGAAGAGAATAGCTACAAAAGCAATCTATGGCAACGACAAAGTCATTACCACTACTAACTACTCAAGGCATTCCTGGCCCTTTTTCAGTGTAAACTCTTAAAATCTGAAAAAAACAAAAAACAAAAAACAAACAACAAAAAAAACTTTTTACTCCCACATCCTTACAACCTGAAAATTTGACCTTGGAAAGAGGAATATCCTTATAATTTCAAATTCTGAAATTCTAATTTCTGAGAATTATTTCCTGTCTTTCCACCTCTGCCTCTTCCTCATTTCTAAACCTATTCTTCCTCTTCACTACAATTTCTAGTCCCTCTCCCTGTCCCTGTTCTTTCAATGCATTGCCTCTGCTCTAACCTTAGTTTCTTCTCTTTACAATTTTTAACTCTATTGTTGAATCTCACCCTCTACTCTCAAATCCCTTGCTCTCATGTTCTTTCATCATTCATCTTCTACAAGTTTTCAAGTTTGGATCATTGACCATCCACGTTTTTTATTATTACTTATGGGCTGAAAAGTGCTAAAAGAAGGAGTTACAGAGCCATACCAACTGGATATACTCCAAATTCATATTATCTAAATTTCATTGGTTCCTTCCTGCTGCATAGCATTCCATAGTCTTCCTTAACTCTTTATCTCACTTCAATCTAAAGCTATTCCAAACCTTTTATTCTCTTCTCAAGTCCTTCACCCTTTATCTTTCACAAATAATTTTGCTTCCTACTTTACTGAGGAAATCATGAGTTTCCTCATCTCTACTAATCCATACTCAAAATATCTCCAGTAAAATCAGTAAGCATTTTATTTAGTGTTTGCTATATGAAAACCATTGTACTAACTATGAGGGAAACAAAAGATTAAAATAGCCCCTCCTCTCAATAAATCATACCCTAATGGGAGAGAAATATGCAAAAATATAGATGTATAAAATAAATATATGATAAAATGAAGATTAGCCTATAGGGAAGATAGAGGGAGGACTAGGAAAGATTTCTTTCAGAAAATTTGATTGTAGCTAAGATTTGCAGGAAGTCAGGAAAGCCAGGGGAGAGAGACAAGGAAGATGAGCATTCAAGCATAGAATCAGGAGATAGGGTGTCATTCAAGGAACAGCAAGGAGTCCAGGGTTAATGGATTGTGTAGTACATAGCAGATCTACTACATAGTACATAGTGATCTACTGTGTATTGATATCAAATGAGGCATAAAACAGGGAAGGTGTTAACAAATGTCATGGAGAATATCTTGGGCAAAACCCAAATAAAAGAGGGATTCCCTATCATTAGAAAGATGCTCTAAAAATCTCTTTATTGTGGTGGTCTTTGAACTTAACTCCTGGAGACTCAGGGGAAAAAAAGACATTTCAATAAGATCCTTGGTTCCTCAAAACTGTTCAATCTATATATTCACATTTAAAAAACAAAGTGGATGGAAAATAGTTATTGCTTATTTTGACATGAACTTGCATTTGCAAGTTCTGACATGAAGTTATTGCTATATATAGTTATTGCTAACAAATAATAGATCCTGTTTCCCTTTTTTCTAATTTCTTGAAAGTATATCATTGCTGACAATTTGGTGCAGCCTACTTATATTCCATGCTTCTTTCTTTTACCCTTTTGAGTTACTAGAAATGTTGATTCTTCTGAGATCAGATTGTTCCATAATTCACCAGAAGATTTGACACCTGTATGAGACTATAAGTGTCACAAGTTGGACTTTTGAATAAACATTCAATTTGCATACACCAAAATCTCTGCAAGTTATCTTAGAAGTTATCAGGACCAGTTGGTTATACGTGAACAAAAAAGAAAAGAGAAATCACATAAAGTTTAATAAATTGGCAACCTGAGTATGACAATAAAATCCATAAAATATTAATAGAAAAAATATTTGATAAATCCTGCATGAAATGTTTAGGAAAAGATATGGGCAAGAAGTACAAATAGTAAAAAAAAAAAAAAAGTATAAGCAAATTGACTGTCTTATTTTATAAGATAGGCTAGGTAGCACAGAAAATAGAGCATTGGACCTGGAGTCAAGAACATGAGTTAAAACATAGCCTCAGATATTTATTAGCTGTTTGATCCTGGGCAAGTCATTTTACTTCAGCTTCCTTAACTGTAAAAATAGAGATAATAACATCTCCAACCACCCCCAAATGTTGTAATGAGGATAAAATTAAAGATTTGTAAAATGGTTGGCAACTCTTAGAATACTATACAAATGCAAGATATTATTGCCAAAATGAATTTGCATGTCTGTAACATCAAGAATCCCTTAATGTATTAAAGTTTGATAGCTCAAATCAAATGCAAATAGAGGCATCTCCCCATAAACAAGTGATAACTCAAATAATGAACTTAAGAATTTAATATCTTTGGAAATCATCCTTTAAATTTGTTACTATCCTTCCGTTGTTTCAATTGTATCCAACTCTTTGTAATCCTATTTGGGGTTTTCTTGGCAAAGATATGGAATGGGTTGCTGTTTACTTCTCCAGTTTATTTTACAGATGAGGAAAGTGAGCAAACAGGACAGAGTGACTTGCTTAAGGTTAATCAGCTAGTAAGTGTCTGAGACTCAGGAAAATGAGTCTTAAGTTCAGACTGTATGCTCTATTCATTATGCCACCTAGCAGCCCCTTCCTTTAAAATAGCTACCTTTTAAGTAAAGTGTTTTGTAGCTAGAAAAAAAAATACAAGAGGCAAAGTATTAATAGTTAGAGTTTACTCCCACAAATGATTTAATTAACCTCAATTCCCATGTTGCCTTGATTTTCTTTATTTTTCTGTATTGTTGCCTAAATAAGCCAATATTTAGGTGTGTTGTTATGCACCATTCTAAACTGCCTGTATGATAAATATGAGAATATTCCATTGGATCTGTGAATCTCAGTTTGCATAAATACTCCCTCCAACTATGCAGATTGCCACCTGCTCATGCCTGTCCATAATCATTCTTTTCTATGGCCTCCCATAAAAACCATCAAGGAAGAGTGAGATATTCCAATATGTAAGAGACTTTCCTCTTAATCTTTTGATCTTGCATAGCTATCAATGGATGTTATCAACTGAAATTTTTTTAATGAGCTCAAGCTTCTCCCTGAAGAAAAAGTCAATCTTTTAATGTTAATATTTTTCTTTTGATAATGCTATATGACTGTGAGTCATGGAATACTAGCGGCTCAGGAGGATTAAAGTTGAGGACTACACAAAGAGTAATGAACAAGAACATAGTGGGAGTAAGCAGGCAGGCAAGCAGCAGCATATTGTAGACAAGAAATTGCAAGAAAAGTTTGATAAAGAGTGGCAGAAGAGAAATAGGTGACTGGAAAAGAAGGAACATTAGTTACATAGCAAGAGCAGTGACTATCCAACCAATGAATAACAAACATTAGTTTTAAATTTTGTCTTTAAACAAAAAAAAAATGTTCATAGCCCATTAAAAAATCATTAGATAATAAATCCTAATGTTTGAAATAAAACCTATAGTAATGGTTGCTGGGCTTTTTTAAAAGAAAAACAAATCATTTTTTCATTAATTGATGCTTTATTCTTAAAGTTCAAACTTTTCTCCTGATGCATTTCACTGCCTCTAATTTGGTTTTAAATAGAACTGAATTCAATATAGATTCCTTTGTTGGCTTCTTTCTTTATGCATGAGAATCCTCTGTAGTCTGAAAATAACGGGAACATTCACAGGTGCTGCTTCTGTTTTTCATATTTATGCTGTGGTATTGGAGCCTGGAGGGTTTGTGGTGAAGTGGCTTAAAGAATACTGAAAACTCAGGGGTGGCTGCTAAGAAAGAAGGAGGCTAGCTTCATGGGCTCCCACTCAGTATGAGAGTGGGAAGTGAGAAACCTGAATTCTGCTGTCAATTATCTATTAATCATGTGGTTTTCTGCAAGTTCTCCTACCTTATTTTTTTTTCCTAGGGAATTCTGTTCCATACTGAACAAACTCCCCTTTATCTTAGACTTCTTCTCTTCACACTTTATCTATCTTAGTCTAGCCTTCACTGAGACCTGGCTCCCCTTTGACAACACTGGCTATTCTATCCAATATTGACAGTCCCTGTATTTGCACTGGTCTAGGAAAAGGACCTTTTTCCTCAACTGCTACTTCCAGATTCTCCTTTTACCACCATTACTCAGCAACTTCTCCTCCTTTGAAATATACAGTATTAAAGTTTTCCACCCAAAACACATTTTATGGACTACTGCATACTAGCCTTTCTCAGCATACAGCCTCCCTAACTCTTGCCCTAATTATGAAAAACTTCAACATCCATTTTTATGGTACCTCAAACTCTGCTGGCTCCTAATTCCTCAGTTTCTTAAATCTCATGAGCTACTTCTTCATTCTATCTCAGCCATACTTAAAAATGGTCACACACTGGATATCATCATTAAGTTCCATGACTCAAATTTTAAAATATCACATTCATTTATTTGACCATAACCACCCAATATTCCATCTCCCTTTATGCCTATCTTCATGTTTTATCTATGATCTAAGAATATCACCTCTAGTCTTCTTTCTCTACATTCTCTTGGTGACCTCATCAGCTTCCATAGGTTTAATTATTCTTAGGCCAATGAGGCCCAGATCTATATATCTAGACTTTAGATCTTCTTTGGGTTTGAAGACTATGGTTTCCCATAGGACATTTTAAAGTGGATATCCCAGAGACATATAAAATTTAACATATCCAAAATGAAACTGTGCATGTTTCCTCCCAAACCTATTCTTTCCCCAAACTTTTCTACTCTATTGAATATATATCATTATTTTTCTAGTCTCCAAGATTTGCAAATTTAATTTCATACTAAGTTTCATTTGTTTTTCACACTGGCTGGATGGTACAAGGGGCAGAATTCCAAACCTTTAATCAGGATGACCTGAGTACAAGTCTGGACTTCCATACTTATTACTTCTGTGACCCTGGGCCAGTTACTTAACCTCAGTTTATTCCATTGTAAAATGGAGATAATAATAGCATCTGTATCCCTAGATTGTTGTGAAGAATAAATGACATATTTGTAAAACACAGTGTCTGGTACATGATATGCATCATATAAATGTTAGCAGTTATTATTATATTCATTTTCTCATTGTCCTTTATTTCATATATCCAATCAGATGCCAAATATTGTTGTTTCTACCTCCAAAACTTTTCTCACATTCTCTGTACTCACTGTGCCATTGTAGCTGGTAACAATGGATCTCATCACCCTTTAACTAGATTATTGCAATAGCCTCATAATTAGTCTCCCTTCCTCAAGTCTCAAATCCATTCTTCACACTGCTGTGAAAGTAAATTTTCTTAATAAATGTGACTATGTCACTTCCCTACTCAATAAACTTCAATGATTCCATCTTGTCTGTACAAGCAAAATCCTTCACAACCTGTCCTTTGTAATCTATCTTTATAGGCTTATTGTACATTAACTCTACCCCTAATCCCTTCGATCTGACCCAACTAGTATTTTTTTCACTTCTTCACATTCAACATTCCATTTCCCACATGTAGGGCTTTGACTGCCTATCCCCTCTACCTACAATGCCTTTCATCTTCACCTTTGGCTTATCAGAGTCCCTCTTTTCCTTCAAGATATAAATGTCCCCTTCTAGATAAAGTCTTTCTCAGTTCCCTCAAATGCTAGTACTTTCCCTCCCCAACCATCTAATATATACGAACTTTGAATTTATTGAGAATTTGATATCTTTATATTTGTTCCATATGATACAACCTTCTTGCCTCTCCACTACAATGTTACTTCTTTGCAAGTGAGGATTATTTCATTTATTGTATTTGCCTCTTTAGCACCTAACAAAGTGCCAAGTATTTGGTTGATGTGCTTAATCAGTATTTACTAACTGATTGTATATTGGTGTTCCTCTTGGAAATATAAGGAAACAATTGTGAGAGGAAACAGAAAGATTACATAATATAAACCTATACATATATGTGTGTATGTACACAGACATATATTCTGTGTGAATATGTGTATATATGTGGATGTATATGTGTATATATGTGTGTATGTGTGTGTGTTTAGATAGATAGATAGATAGATAGATAGATAGATAGATAGATAGATAGATATCTGTACTTTGGGGGATGGTAAAGATAGATTCCTGCCAGTTGAGAAAATGCTAAATTATGGCATACAAATATAATGGAATATTATTACAATAGCAGCTTGGCAGAGGGGATAGAATACAGGACTTTGACTCAGGAAGTCCTGGGTTTGAATATTGTCTCAAATACTTACTAAGTGTATTACCCTAAGAAAGTCACTTATTTTCCCTGAGCCTCAGTTCCAGAATTTGTAAAAAAAAAAATCATTAAAGAGTTGGACTCAGTGACTTCTACGATCCCTTCTAATTCTAAACCTATATTCTTATGACACTATAGTTCATAAGAAATTATAAATATGAAGAATACAGATAAATCTGCAAAAACATATGAAATGATACAAGGTGAAATAAATAGAATTAGAAAAGTAATATTCAAATTGATTGCAACCTAGTAGGTGGAAAGAACAACCAAAAAATCCTGAATGTTCATTTTGCTGAACTGCTTTTTCTTTCTTTTTTTGTTCTTTGTTACAAAAGATGGCACTCTGGATAAGGGAGAAGGCAGGGATATATTTGGAAATGAAAGCAACATAAATCCAAAAGATTTCAATACAAGTTTTAAAAGACAGAAAGAAGGACTAAGGTTTAAGAAAAAGTGAAAAAATATAACACATTTAGGAAATTAAAGTATTATTGTACATGTGCCCCCAGTGTAGTGGCAAGGAAAAGAATAATACAATATTTGTGCTGTTCAATATTCTGAATTTGGTTTAAAGATCATCCTGAATACAATTTGCCCAGTTCTGCAGTCCTTTCTTGAGCTTCCTGGAAAAAAAAGCCATAAAATTAACATAGAACTAATTGTGCAGAAGTGAATCAGAGATCTTCTGATTGAATATAGATTGGCTTTGATAATATATTTTATCAGTCTAGAAAAATGGTGTCTTGAAGACCCTCTATATTTCTCTCTTTCCTAGTCACTATTTTAAAATTTAATTGATTGATTCCATTTGAATCCTAATAATTATGGGGAAGCATATCTGGCAGAGGAGAGTATCAATCATCTTCTATGAGGAGTCTGATGATTTAAAGGATATATTCCTCTGGGGAAATGAATTTTTCAGTCTATTATCCACTCAGCTATCAAAGTGACCTTCATAAAGTATGTCTAGCAATATTGTCTCCCACTCATTAAACTACTGACTCCCTATTACCTCCAGAATTAAATATAAAAAATTTTTGTTGGCTTTTTAAAGCCCTTCATAACTTGGCTCCTTTCTATTTTTTCATTTGTCGTATACTTTACTCTCCAAATACTTTAAGACCTTCGTGAGGTTCCTTACTTCATCTTTCAACTTCATGTCTAGAATGTTCACTCCTCTTCTTCTCCTGACTTCCCTGTCTTCCTTCAATGCTCAATTAAAATCTGACCTTCTGCACAAAGCCTTTCCCAGTACTCCTCACTATTAGTCCCTGCCCTACCTTCAATTTACCCTTGACATACCTTATATGAACATGTTCATATTGCTTCCCATTTAGAACCTGAACCCCTTTCTATCCCTAGTGCTTAAGCATAATTCCTGGTTCTGTGTTTAATAAATGTTTGTTGATTTATTGGAGCCTTGTCAGCCTCATTCATCCTTAACTGTCTTTATCCACCTGTACGGAAAGCAAAAGTTTTTATTTCCTGACACATATTGACATGTAGGACTTCATCTAAGTGTGGAATGCTGACCACAAATGTGCTTCCTTTGAGTTATGCATGAATTTTATACTTCATCAGTCACTGATTGCTTTTCTTTTCCTTTGAATCTTTGCTTCTCTTACCTATCATGCTCAAACAATTAAAGTATATATCCAAGAAGGAGTATCATGTGGACTCCCCAAATTGCAATTCCAGATTTTGCAATCCATGACTTTCCAGATTCAGCTGCCTTTGAACTGTTGAAGTGCTACATTACTGATAATGATAGTCATTTCCACCATTAGGTTATTGGCATATTTCCAATGACTCTTAAATTTATATTCTTAACAGCTCTTTTCTATTCCAATTACTTCTTCTTTAGTCAGCAGAAGGCATCTTTCTACTCATAGTTCTGTGCTTGCTAGTGATTGGGATATCTATGGGATACAGTATTCTGTTTTCTTCCTTGATCTATCCTCTAAATTTAATAAAGTCATATCATTTTTGAAATTTTTAAATCTTAATTTTCCCATTTAAACACACACACACACACACACACACACACATATATATATATATATATATATATATATTCATCCATCCCTTTCTGATCTATATATAAGATGAATTCTCCTTCCATGTTCTTCTACTTTTTTTGATAAATTATCCAAGTGATCACAGCAGAAACATTGGTTTAACGCCAATCTTGAAGCAAAGTTTATAAATCTTCTCACCAAGTTTAGTCATCTCCACAATGTCAAGATTTATTTACATTTGTTATGAGTAAACTATTAATGTTCTCATTTGTTTATCTAAAAGAACATTTAATGAATTAAATGTTACCTATCATAAACAGATGTTTTATAGAATCTCATATATAAAATCATTTATAAATAAATTAAAGATATATAATTTCATCAATGTAAAGAATTTCTTGTCTGTCCATCTGCCAACCCATGTGTGATAGAATAATCTTATGGAGTCCTCTGAGGAATTAAGAAATTACCCAGAATGTAACAGCATGCATTAAAGGAGGGATTTGAACTCAAGTCTTTCAAAGTCTAAATCTAGCATTCTGTCTACTTTTCCATGATGTCTCACTATTATAAAAATTTTGTGAGTGTATGTATGGTTATGTGACCCCAGCTAAATAAGCACTGTAAGCCACTCTCACAGAGATTTTGAATATTGTTACATTCAGAGAGAAGACATAGATTTGGAGAGACATTCAATTAACTGTCATCTTTGAAGAAATAATGTCTGAGGCACTCTGAGAGGACCAAAAGAATATTTCCTAATGAGATTTGGAGAGTAAATTGTCATGGAAAAAGAGTTTATAAGAGACTAAGTTTACAATCGCAGGAAAAGTCTATGAAGGACTTGAGAAAGTTAATTTTCATCTTTGAGGAAGTCTGAGGAGATGAGAAAATTGAGTTTAAATGCTATTCTGAAGAGGAAATGAAGAAGTTAGACTATCTTTTTATCCCTGATGAGAACTGAACGGAATTGTTCTTATTCTGTGGAACAGACATACTAAACAAAATTCCTAAGATTTAACCGTGTTTCCAAGAGAATAATTATTGAACTTCTGTGGTCCAGTATTTTGGAAGAGTTTGCAGATGTAAAAAATGGTGAAAGGTGACTCTAGAAGTGATCACCCTCACAACTTATACAATGCTGAAATAGTTACTTATGTCTTTCATCATTTGTTATTATCCAGTAAATTATAGAGACAGTAACATTAGTGTTTATATAAATCTATGAGTAATGTTTAAGACTAAGAAAGAAAAGAAAGCTCTCTAGATGAAGAAATTCCTCAGGTTTTTTCTGGGGTTTCAAGGCTCAGAGATAATTAGTTAACTAGTGAGAGAGATTCTGTATTTTTAGTTCTTTCTGAGGATATTCCCACTTATACCTACTAGTATTCCTTTGAATCTTGTGAGAGAATTAATTTGGTAACAAGTCAAGTAGTTGACTGAAGAGTGGGTATTTAATGTGTTCTTGAGTATACCTGAGATTTATATCCTTACACTCTCTATCTCATACCTGAGAGATAAAAGAATTTCTACAATTGGGTTTCCAAATTGTACTCCCAGAGAATACTTTAACTAAGGAGTAGTCATGTCATTGGGTAGCCCAATCTGCAGATGAGAGGAGTTTATTGTTTGTTTTGTTTTGGCTTTTTTGAGGAGATAGCCTAGAGGAGCACTATACTGTATGTACGTGTGTGCACGTGTGTGTGTGTGTGTGTGTGTGTGTGTGTGTAGGTGTGCATGTTGGTTTTTGTTGCATATATATGTATGTGTTGTGTATATAAATCCATATATCCATATATGTGTGCTTGTGTACATGTATTTGTGTGTAAATATTTTACAAAACCATAAAATTATCCTTCAAGGTGTAGAGAAAAGGACAACTTAAATCAGGATGACCTGGGCTCAAGTCTTGCCTTTGATACATACCAACCATGTAATCCTAGGCAAGTCATTTAACTTCTCAGTGCACTAGGCAACTCTCTAACCCTTTAAAATTCAGACTTGACCTGAATTGGTAGAGGGAATTTCCTTATCTGAAGCTTGATACTTGATAAAGTCACATATAAAATGAATTCTCCTTCCATGTTCTACTCTTTTTTTGATAAATTACCCAAGTGATCACAGCAGAAATATTGGTAAACTCCAATCTTGCACAAAGCTTATAAATCTTCTTACCAAGTTTAGTAATTTCAATTTATTTGCATTTCATATGAGTAAACTATTAATGTTCTGGTTTATCTAAAAGGACATTTAATGAATTAAATGTCATCTATCATAAACAGATGTTTTTGTAGAATCTCATATATAAGATCATACATAAATAGATTAAAGATCTATAATTTCATTATTATGAACCCCCCCAAAATGTATGTGTGGCATATATACCCATTTGTGAAGATATAGCTTCACTGTCTAATTTTTAAAAGCATATTTTCTTTATGCCAAAATACTGAAAACTGCCAACTTTGCTTTCTTTTATTGCACATGCATCTCAGGGAATAACAAGAGGCAAATTAAAGCTTGTTGCTCATCTAAAAGCTGCATGCTCTATCTTTCCCTATCATTGTGTTGCTCTTCTTAATTAAGTAGAAAGTAGAAACCAGAGAGGAAGCCATTTTTACCAGGTGGTCTGTCGCAAGAACTGATTGGTGAATAACCAGTGTACTCCATTGGTACCCTCAACTGTCAGAAGAAAATGAGAGAGGTCTCTAGCATGTTGAGTGAACTCCTGAGGAAAATTTAAGAAGTATACAAATGAGATTCACATGGGATGGGTAGGCATTAATCTTTTGTAATCTGCATTATTGGTAGGGACTCCAAATTGAGGAGAACACAGATCCATCTGAGCATTTAAGAGAAAAATGGAAAAAGCAGAGCAGAAAAATGAGTGGATTGATAACAGTTATGGTCTTACTGGTTTTAATCATGGATATTGTACAACATATATTATTATGAAATAGGCATTATATAGTTTTGAAGTTGCTTTCATTATCAAAGAACTCAAAACTTATCATGTAGCACCCTACAATATTCTATTCGATTTCTCAATTCCTTATTGTTGAAATGAAATTTAGTTTCATCATAGAGCACCTGTGTCCTCAGTAATGTAGTTCTAGCAAAATTCAATACTGATCAGATAGTATAGAAACTCAAAAAGAGTGAAAAGTCACTCTCTAAATCTTATCTTTGCCATTGCATTAAAATAGCTTTATGTGACTTTTTTTTTGCAAATGAAACAATGATGTTATTTGTTATTCAATTATTTTAATCATGTCCCACTTTTCCTTGGCAAAGGTCCTGGAATGATTTGCCATTTCTTTTTCCAGCTCATTTTACAGATGGGGAAACTGAGGCAAACAGGGTTAAGTGGCTTGTCCAGGACAGTCAATGAAGACAGATTTTAATTCAAATCTTCCTCACTTTAAACCCAGCACTCTAAACAATGTACCACCTAGCAGCTGGTGATAAATGATAAATATGTACAATCAATCATATTCTTATTCTTCTACCCAAATTTACAAAGTGTTTCATTTATACATTTATGAGTATCTAAAACTCCAATGGCTTCCTTGGAAGCATTCTAAGTTAATATGCTATTGAGAGTACTGAAGAAGACAAGACTATTTCATGAGACTGCTTTAAAAAAAGAAGTTTCCTAGAAGTAGATTTTTATAAGGAGAAATGCATATGCAAGTGTATGTATATAATACATACACAGAGAGAGAAAGAGAGAGACATGTGAATATAAACATAATGGATATTGCATATGTACTTTATATAGACATACATGTACACTACTGTACAAGTGCTTGCACATACATAAATGTATATAAATTATGTATTTACAATATAAACATTGTTGTATATAAGCAAAATTGTGTTTGTGTATATATGTACAAACAATTTACACAAAATTTGTGTGCATAACTATACATGTATACATATAAATATGTGTGTATGTATATGCATATAGAGTATGAATATATATCCAGATATATACATTGTATGTATGTGTGTATGTATACATACATTATATATGTATTTTATATATATATGTTGATATATATGCAGTACTGACCATGTCACTTCCCTACTATATAAATTTCAGGGCTTCCTAGGTGGTTCAATAGATAGATGGCCAAGCCAAGGGTCAGGAGGACCTGAGTTCAAATTCAGACTCAGACACTTACTAGCTAAATGACTCTGGGCAAGTCACTTAACCCTCTGCCTCAGATTCCTCATTTGTAAAATGGCTTAGAGAAGGAAATGGCAAATGACTTAAGTATCTTTGCCAAGAAAATTCCAAATACTTCTGAAAAACAACTGAACAACTACAAAAAAAATCAAATATAAACTCTGTTATTAAACTTTAAATCCCTTCACAACCTGGCCCCACATTATCTTTCCAGTCTCATGTATTATCCCTCTGCCATACTCTTGAGAGGCAGCCAACTCTCTTCTTTGTTCCTCACTAGAAGATACTTTGTCCCTTTCTCTTTGCCTTTGCTATGTGTGTAATGTATTTCCTCTTCGCTTATCTCTCTTAGAATTTTGCTTTTTCTTTGAAATATAATTCAAGCGCTCTTCTACTCCCCCAAATACTAATGCCCTTCTTCCCAAATTAGGTAATATTTAACTACTTTGCATTTTTGCCTCCCTTTTCTTTATATTTATCCATATGTCATTATATATGTAAACATATGAGTATACATATATATATATATATATATGTGTGTGTGTGTGTGTGTGTGTGTGTGTGTGTGTGTGTGTGTTACTGTATTTATTCCCCTCCCTTTAGAATATAAGACCTTTGTAAGCAGGAATTGTTTCAATCTTGGAATTTTGTTTCCCTGGTGTCTGGCACATAATAGTATTTAGTAAATGTTTCTTGGTTACATATGTGTATATACACATATACATATACATAACCAGATCCCAGCTTGCCATAAGTCTTTCAACTTAAGTCTTCCTTCTTTCTCAAAAATAAAGGATCAAATGTTGTATCTTAGAATCTAGATTGGAAAACAAATATACAAATTTTGGTCCTTTCCCATAACCAGCTTCTACCACTTCCACTTACCAATGTATATAAAGAACTTCCCAGCCTATGGGAACCTGAGAGACAATGAGCCATGGTGGAAAGTGCTGGATCTGAAGTCAATGTACTGTGGTTTTACATCCTGATTCTACTATACAATAATTGTACAGTTTGGGGCAAATCTCTTAACGCCTTTGGGTCTTAAATTCCTTCTCTGTAGAATGGGAAGGTTACACTTTGATCACTAAACTCCTTCCTGTTTTAAGGAACTTTTCATAATCACCAGAGAGAAAGGAGATGCTTCTTATGTTCCTTCCCTTTTATGTAACAGTAGTGAGTGACTGTCATGTCTAACTGTGGCTGCTGTTTTACTTCCTATTCTGAATCTGGTTCAGACTTCCCAGGGAATTGTGCTTCTCTCTTGTGTCCAGAGCACACTGTGTATTTAACAGCTTCTCACAACACTTTACACATGTTTCATTTGTCTGTCTCTGATGCTATACAAGCTTACTCTAACAAGATGAAAAGGAAACTCTAGGAACAGATTTTCATTTTGAATTAAGAAATGTGTTGTTTTCCTATATAATCATCCTTAATCTCAGGAAGAAGATAAATCATTGTCTTTTGGTGAGCTCATGTGACTGTTATTTGGTGTCGGGGAGCCTAGCTTGTTAGTTGGGTATTTTGCCCAATTTCTCAGCTTTAGGAATGCCCAGACACTGTCCTTACACAAGCATCTTTCTTTGGTGTCACCTCTAGAAGAAGTTTTGTTATAAATTTGTCTTTGAAAATTGTCCTCACCTGTGTATCAGATATCGGAAGGACTTTGTCTTGGTGTGTAATCTGTGACAGACATAAAGACCAAGGTATTTCCTGACTTCCTTTTCCCAAAAAAAATTGTCTATTATTTTTTAACCTGTGGGATCCTATCTTTTAAGTGATTTCTGGAAACAGGCAATGAAAGCTGTCTGTTATGTAACTCCTGTTTGCTTATCCCTATAGAGTTAAAATTGCTGAATTTGACAGTATAACAATAAACCTGATTAAGAACATGTAAAAACAAGTTTCTTGAATTACTGCTCAGTTCCTTATCTCTGTGTCTTTTGCTATGATATTGTAGAGCTTGGATCATATGGAAAACTAAAATATTATGACACAATGACTGAGGAAGGTAAGAATAATTTTAGAATTGTTTGCTCTGGCTTTTTTTTTTCATTTTGGAGTGTCTGCTGCTCATCCATCTGTTTGTTATATTTATTTTCTCCTTGCATGACTTCAGTGCCATCGTGTGATATACTATGAACCTCTATTTGCATTTTTGTCTTGTTTTTGCCATTGTGTTTCTTTGGAAGTAGAGGCATGCGGTACCATGGGTGACCATTTTATTTCATCTAAACAACCTAAGTCAAAGATGCCCAGAGAAATGTTACATGTGTTTAATATTAACATGGGTACATAATTTTTGTTCCACTTGCCCTCAACCTCAGATGGCACTAAAAATATCCATTTATGCACAAACATACTCTTTTGGTGTAGCCACTGAGGAGAGGAATATATAATATATGTGTGCTTTGTGTATGCAGTGGGAGGAAGTCAACTCAGAGAAAAGTTTGCATGCCAAGCTCCTTGCCAGACACTTCAGCAGGTAGAGATATATTTTTTTAATTTGCTATTGTCATCGTCATTTAGTTTTTATTTACCACAGATGGGCCAGGCACTAATCCAGAGCACTACATGGGGTACAGCATCAGTTTCTTAAAATACATTCATTTGCTGCAATTGATTCGGAGTTTGAGATTCCTTATAACCTCTACCCCTTCTCTAAAAAAAATTTTTTTAAAAAGACATATTTGTAATTTTGAAGAATGGTGGGGTGTTTTCCTAATATTTATAAATTATATTAAAATAAATCAAATATGGTCTAGACAGGAAATCAGCAAACCATTTAAATGACAACAAAAGAAAAAAATAGGAAGAAATGTGATGCTAATCTGCTTTGTTCCTGGTGTCCCTGATTACTGTGGTTTTTCAAGAGACCTCCCAACTATTTTGCATGCAGAACTTATATTTTATACTAGTTGGGAAGAAGAAGCATATTTGCTATCTTCTAATGTCTGTCCTTCTAGCTTTCCACATCATGTTGGTGTGGTCACATTTACACCTCCTCAGTCCTTTCCTTGGTTTTGCCCTCATGCAATTTAGTACATTTCTAAAGCAACAATCTGCCATTAGGATACACACCTAGATAAAACCCCAGTTAAAGCACCTCGCTACCAAAATATCTAATAAATATATTGCTCTACATTGGAAGTTTGAGCTGAAAATCCCTTTAGAACCAAATAAATATCTTACAAATGGGAAAAAGGAAAAAAGAGTTTGGTACAAAGCAAAATATTTAGAATTGAGGAGACTTGGGTTTTAGCCCAACTTCTAATACCAATATAACTTAGTAACTTTAGGTCACATCCCAGAGGTCTCACTTTTATCCAAACAATGAAAGGATCGGTGAGATGACCTCTGTACAGTTCCTTCCATTTCCAATATTCTATGAGCCAGGAAAGAGGAGGAACAGATATTTAAAAAGAAAGGTTCTCTACCTGGTCCTTTTTTTTCTTGCCTTCTTTTTAGACATGTGGGTCCTCCTTACATGGTGGCTCCCAAGAAAGGCTCCCCTTTGTAGGATAGTTTCTTTCTCTCTTTCTTTCTTTCTCTCTCTCACTCTCTTTCTCACTCATCCTACTTTATCTTTCTCTTTTCTTAATTAACTTTCTACCATCTGTTATGAACTTGGAAATGCAAATTCTCTCATCATAGTCCTTAGTTATTTTCATCCCCTTCATCCTCTCCTTTTCTTCCGTCTTTGTAAACATTAACAACTCCAGCATTAGATTCAGCCAATCTTCTGCTGGCTTCCTTCACTACATAGACTAACAAAAATAAAGAAGGAAATAAAATCTATAAATTTAGTTCAAGGATAGAAGGTAACTGGAAAAAAGTAATATATTTTTTGCAATAGGAAGAAAAACAAATTAAGACATATAGAGTGAACCAGAGCTAATCTTCAACAGAATAATGTAGTTACATCCCCTTTAACACATTCCCTCTAATATCATTTCTTATAGTATTTTTCTCTTAAAAGTCTGATATATTCACTCCCAGTATGCCCCCACTTACCACCAAGGTGTTAGATGCTATATAAATTGTATGTGATATACATTATATATACATTACATATTATATTGACTATTAGTATTTCAAACCTTTTGGTAGTCAATTCTAAAGAAGATCAAAAAGCCTTCAAAAGCCAAAGAAAATCATTCCACATAGGCAGCTAACTGAACCAGAACCATGTGATGTGATTCATTGTAACAAGAACAGAGCATGATTATAGAGCTCAGAATTACCATTATTGAACCCAGCTTGATCTTTCTACTGATTCTTGAATTCAGACTAATATTGTGCATTCATAGATTGTCATTCCTTTCTCTGATTAAAAATCCTCCACAGTTTCCCATTACTTACCCATCAATCAAAGCATTTACTAAGCACCTACTATATTCCAAGCACTGGGCATTTATTAAACATCTGCTAGGTGCCCTGCACAATGGTAAATCTAGGAATGTAAAGACAGTTCTTGCTCTCATAGTCTAGTGAAAGAAACAACATGAAAACAACAACATTCAACCAAGATATATACAGGACAAATTAGACATAACAGAGAGAAGACATTAGCATTAAGAAGGATTAGAAACATTATCACAGAAGACAGAGTTTTAGCTAGACTTGTAGGAAATCAGGGAAAGCAAAAAGCAGAGGTGGAGAGACAAGGATATTCCAAGACTGGAAAACATCCAGTCAAGAAACCCAAAGACTGGAGATGGGGTGTCTTGTTTGAAGAGAAGTAGAATAGATGTGTCACTAAATCACAGAATATAGAGGTTGGAGGGAGTTAAGAAAACTGTAAAGTAAGGAGAGATTAGATTATGAAGGGCTTTGCATACCAAACAGACAAATTTCTATTTTATCCTGGAGGTGATAAGAAGTCATTTAGTAAATAAGAGTGGGAGGTGGAAGGACAAGATAGTTCTATACTTTAGAGAAATTAACTTGATAGCTGAGAAGCAGGTATACTGGAGTGGGGAAAGACAGGAGGCAGAGAAACCAACCAAGAGATTACAAATATAGTTCTTACCCTTTTTCATGGTGTATAAAACCCTCCTCGAGCTAACAGAACCTTATTTTTCCATGTTCTGAAAAAATAATATATGAGCAATTTATAATAAGTTTCAGGATTATTTTCCCCATACGTGGAAGGATAGATAAGCAGTGCCTTATTAGTCTCTGACAGAGAGAAGCTCATTTAACACTTAAAAGTAAAAGTTCTATATTACCTTTTCTTTCCTTTTGACACTAAATTAGCATGTGTTCCCTTTTTCTTCTCCTGGGATGCATTATGGGTACAGCATAGTATGACAGAAAGAACACCACGTTTGAAATCAGAAAACTCTAGCAAGTCCCAACAATTTCCAGCTAGAAATTTATAGCTATGTGTACTTTGCAATTTCCCAACAATGATTCTTTTCAGCAGAAAAGGAGTGAATCCTAAAACTAATGGCTTTCTTTTCTACAGGTGCCAATTTAAATTCCAAGGATGTATGCTGGAACAGAATCTTTTAAATAACAAATGTAAACAAGATTTGGGGACAGAAAGAGACCTAAAGTGATTTCATCACAAAATGAATTAGCTTTTCCTAATTATCCCCTAATTTATCTGTTTTGTACATCTGGATCAGGTTGTCTTAAAGCAGGGCACATCTCTAACTAATGTCTGCACACAATTTTTAAATTAAATGACAGGGCTGTTACTACTGTGCAGACTCTACAATTTCCCACCCAGCATGCCCCTTCCTAACTCAGAGACAATTGGTGTCATTCCAAAAGTCTGTAGATTCAGCAAGGTAACTTTCCAATTTCCAATTATCAGAGCAGTGCCCTGATGTGTACAGAAAGGATTTCCAACATTGCACTAGGTTCTATTCATTTATAATTTAGCTCATTCAGTACAACTCGCCATACCTATATGCCATATGCCAGAGGATTTTTCTCTTCTGTTACCCTGAGCAGATGTCCACTTAACAACCAACTGCAAGTATAACTCAAACGTTTTCATCAAATCAACTCATCACTAACCATATACTACTGCATTATAAATGGAGTCTTCCAACAGGCTCTCTATGGAGCTGAATCTGAGGGAGACAGTAAATTGCAAGTTTATCTGGATGTTTAACTAGACTATAGGCACAGTAGATAGAGAGTTGACTTCAAAGTTAAGAACTCCAACTTTAAAGACATATCGGCGGGGGCAGCTAGGTGGCAGCTAGGTGGCGCAGTGGATAGAGCACCATCCCTGAAGTCAGAAGCACCTGAGTTCAAATGTGACTTCAGACACTTAATACTTCTTAGCTGTGTGACTCTGGGCAAGTCATTAAACCCCGATTGCCAGAGAGAGAGAGAGAGAGAGAGAGAGAGAGAGAGAGAGAGAGAGAGAGAGAGAGAGAGAGAGAATAAATAAATAATAAATAAAATTACAATAAAGCTGAGGAGTCTAGACTTGCATTGAAATAATAACACACAATTGGTGAATTGGTGATTGTTTCTGTCTTCAAAAATACAGGAACTAGACTGGTGTCAAAATTTTTAATGACATATATATATATATTATATATATATATGTATATGTATATGTATATATACAGAGAGAGAGAGAGATGCTATATAGTCTAATGCTGACAGCAGAAAACTTTACCTTATTAACATATTAAGGAAACCACTTGCTTATAATAAGAGGCTTGGACCAGATAAACTTGAAATGTCCTTCCAACTTTAAATCCTATGAATCTGATTCTATTAGCATATCATAAAAGACAATAGCATCCAATAAGGACTGTTTGTTTTAGTAGATAGAGTATGGTCAAGAAGTCAAATGAGAGGGACTTGAGTCTAATTCTTATGTTTCCTAGCCATGGGACAATGGACAAGTCACTTAACCTTTGACTTAAGTTTTCTCATCCATAAAATGAGAAAAATAAAGCTTCTATTCCTTATCTCACAGGCTTATGTTATGAAGGTCAAATGAAATAATTTACATAAAGCATTTTGTTAACCTTAAAATCTGTATAAATGTAAGTTATGGTTAATTTAATTAAATTCAGCAAATATTTATTTGAAATATGTCATTTGAATTGAATTATGCCAGACTGTGGGAATGCAAAGAGAACAAAAAAGAAAGAAAGAAAAAAAAAAAAAAAGAATCCCTGCCTACAATTTTACTTTCACTTGGAGAACAAAAACATGGACAGCTAAGTGATAATGTCAGGAACTCCTGAGTTAAAATTCTACCTCAAATATTAACTGTTTGAACCTTGGCAAGTCACTTTAACTCTTCCTCAGTTTCCTTCATCTGTAAAATGGGGATAATACAGTACCTACCTTACCTGTTGTCAGAATAAAATGAAATATTTATAAAATATTTATAAATTTGCAAAATTTCAGATTCTATGTAAATGTGAGGTATTTGTTATTTTTATTATTTACACATAAGCATGCATAATTGAGAAAGAAGAGATGATTAATGATTATTGGAAGATCAGAGAAATCTTCCAGAGAAGGAACCTTAAGCTAAGCCTTGAAAGAAGACAAAAATTCTAAGAGATGGAGATGAGAATAAGCATTCCAAGCATAGGAAATAGCTTATGCAAATGCATGAAAGACGGTGAAAAATTAAATTTGGCAAATGGCCATTAGTTCAGTTGACTGGAAAATAATTGAAGAAAAGTAGTTATAAGAAATAAAATCAGAAAGGTATGTTGAAGATAGAGTTCAAAAGACCTTAAATGCCAGACTAGAGAATTTATGTACACAATAAGGAGCTAGAATTTTTGGTTTTGTTTAGCAAGTGAGAGGTCTGATATAGACCTCTGTCTTAGGCAGAATAGATGTATTGATGAGGTAAGACACTGAAACCAGGGAGAATAATTAAGAAGTTATTGCATATAATACTTCAGTAATCCAGGATAGAGATAATGAGATCTTGCTCTAGAGAGACAGCTATGTGAATGAAGAGGAGATAGATGTGAGATGTTTTAAAGGTAGAATGGACCAGGGCTTCTTAAACTTTTTCCACTTACCACCCAAAATATTTTTATGTTACCCCAGGTACATAGGTATATCCAATAAATATACAAATCAAACATTTAACGATAATAAATAATAATTTCACAACCCCCACATTAGGTACAAGACCTCATATAGAACCACGCCCCACAGTTTGAGAAGCTAGGGTATAAATAACACATTGCAAATAACTGGATATGGGGATTAGGGGTACCATAAAAATCAATCTTGACTCCAAGGATACAAATCTGGGGAACTAGAAGGATGGTGGTGCCCTCAACAGAAGTGGGGGAGTTTGGTTGAGGTTTAGAAAGAGATATAAGAAATTCTGTTTTAGACATGTTAAGTTTGAGATGCCTCTAGTACATTTAGAAGGAGCTAGGCAGCAAGCAGATGCCTCCCTCCCAAAATTATTTTCTATTTTTGACACTTATTTTACATATA
Source organism: Sminthopsis crassicaudata (assembly GCF_048593235.1). NCBI lineage: Eukaryota > Metazoa > Chordata > Mammalia > Dasyuromorphia > Dasyuridae > Sminthopsis > Sminthopsis crassicaudata. Next base: position 531,137,312 of record NC_133617.1, on the reverse strand, counting down.
TCCTATTTTCTACATATTTATTCCTTCACATGTTGTCTCTCCCCTCCTTGAGAATGTAAGCTTCTTGAGAGTATGGTTGGTTTTATGTATATCTTCATATCCCCTAAGCTTAACACAGTATCCAGTATTATAGAAGATGCATAATAAATGTCGATAAATAAATACATACATACACAGATACATAGATACATGGTTACATAAATATAGATATATAGGACTCATCTAAGTAGAGATAATATTTTTACCATAGAAGCTATGATAATGTATATAAAGAAAAGAAAAGGGAGAGGACATAGTCCTGGAGAACCCACATGCTAATGGGGAAATAAGTGAGTGCTGATTTAGCAAAGGAAACTAACAATAAATGGTCAAATAGGAAGGGAAAAAATAAGTAAAATTAGGTATCCCAAAAAAGGAGAATTTCTAAAAGGACAGAGCAGAGCAGTTGATACTAAGGACAGAGTGGTCATTAGTATCGAATGCTACAAAGAAACTAAGTAGAAAGAGAATTGAGAAGAAGCTATAAGGTTAACAATTGAGAGATCATTGGTAACCTTTGCTGATGACTTGGTAGAAATTATTTCAGTGATGTATCTAGGCTAGAAGCCGATTATAAGGAACTGGAGGGCAATAGGTACACATGAATCTTCCTAAGATTTCAGCAATATTTTGGAATAGAGAAATAGTAGCATCTATGAAAGTTTTAAGGATATTTAGGCCTAAGTATGTCTGTAGACATAGACAAAAAGTCAGTAGATGAGAGAATAGAGATAAAAAGAGGAGGGAGGGAGAGAGCAAAAAAAAAAAAAAAAGAACAGAAAGAGAATGGAGAAAAGAAGGAAAAAGAAGTTGGAGGGAAAACTATTGATGGAATAGGCTCATAAAAGAGATGGAAGGGAATAGTATTTAGGACACAATTGAGGTTGGACTTGACAAGGAAAAAGACCACCTTTTCCTCAGAATTAGAAGAGAAGGAAAAAGACAAAAGAGATAAAGGATATTCAAAGTATGGAGAAGAAAGAGTTTACAATGGGTGGCCTCTATTTTCTCAGGAAAGTAGGATAAAAGGACATTTATTGAGAGAAGGGGAAGTAAAGAAAGCAATAAGAACAGCTACTATTAAGAGGAATGGAATAGAGAATTAGTTAAGGAAAAATAAATTGGTGGTCATATACCAATAATGGTCCAGGTGAAATTAGATAACATGGAACTAGTCAGCTCAGTCATGTGACTTCTTCAAACAATATTTTTCAGTAAATGATAGGGGTAGTCTATAGTCAAGAAATGGTAAAGCAGTTTATGAATGAAGGATGAAAGACTATGCCTAATGAAAATCAAAACTGTGATAAGAGGAAAGTGATGCAAGGACTGAAAATGAGATGAAAAATACTGTGGAGAGTTTGAGAAATAGCATTAGGAGGATTATGTAGATCATATAGTTTAGAACTGGAAGCTGACATGTTGCCAGTCATTTTTCAGACATATCTCACTCTTTGTGACTCCATTTGGGGTCTTCTTGTCAAAGATACTGAAATGTTTTGCCATTTCCTTCTCTAGCTTATTTTGAAATTGAAAAAACTGAGGCAAACAAGGTTAGGTGACATGCAAAGTCACATTGCTAGTTAGTATCTGAGGTCAGATTTGAACTCAGGAAAAAGAATTTTCCTGACTCCAGGCCCATTTCTCCATCCATTGTACTGCCCAACTGCCCACAAGGTATTTATTTTAGACGTCATCTATACTAAACCTTTCTTTTTATAGATGAAGGAAACAGACATAGAAATGTTCAGTGACAGAGCTGAGATTTGAACTAAAGTTACTCGACTCCAAAATGACCACTCTATCCATTGCACAAAAAGTGGCCTTTGTGAGACAGAGATGGAATGACCACATTGGGTGGAGAAAGTAAAGAAAAAGTATGGAGCAAAAGAATTGAAGAGTTTGTGAATAGATAGACCAGGCTACTTGAGAAACTATCAGTGTGGATATCTATTGTTTACAAAGTAGCAGAGACATCAAATAGAATAAGATTGAGAGAAAAGGTTACTGCATTTAGTAAGGAATTCATTAGTTATCTTGGAGATAACAGTTGTGTCAATCAATGTTGGGATCAAAAAATGAATTGTAAAGTACTAAGAGACAGAGACAGATGAATAGATAGAAAGATGGTTGATAGATGATTAGCTAGATGAATTAGATGACAGAAGACAAATGAATTTGATAAATAGATAAATTAGATGATAGATGGAGAGATCCATTAGAAATGAAACCTTCTGCAATATTGAAAATCCTCTCTGTGCACATTTTTTGATAGAGCATTTTAAAGCATTGATTATATATCAGATAGGTGCTAGGGAAAACAAAAGCAAGCAAGATATTCCTGCCTCCAAAGAGCCTAAACATTTGAAATGGGGAAGCAATACATTAAGGGGAGAGCCAGAATAAGTAACAATATGAGTGCAGTGGGAGGGCAGCAATATGGCTCAGAAGATAGAACTCTAGGCTTAGAGTCAGGAAGACCTGAATTCAAAATAAGTTCACTTATTAGCTGTATGACCCTGGAAGTGCCATTTAACTTCTGTTTGTCTTAATCCACTGAAAAGAGAAATGACAAATCAGTCCAGTATAGTTTCCAAAAAAACCCCATGAACAACAGGGTTACAAAGAGTTGGACATGACTGAACAATTGAACAACAAAGTGAATGGGATAGAGATGGCAAGAAAATGACATGAAAACTTCCTTTAAAGCAATATAAAGTAAAACCCCACCTATCAGACCCCAGTTTCCCAAAGGCAGTCTTAGGTTCCTGAGGGGAGGAGATAGGATGGCTGGAGAGGCAATGGCATGGTTTGGGTAGGTGGTCAGGAATTAAAACGGAAGCCTTATTTTAGGCAAGATAGAAAAAAATCTTACCTAACAGAGCCCAAGTTGGCTATCCATTGCACAAAACTGGCCTTTGTGAGACAGAGATGGAACAGGAGGTTATTATCAGAAAAGACAGTTTCTGAGTTCAAAATTAAGAATATGGCTTCATTATATCTAATGCAATCTAGAGTTATGACCACATTGGGTGGAGAAGGTAAAGAAAAAATATGGGGCAAAGGATTGAAGAGTTTGTGAATAGATATACCAGGATATTTGAAAGAATATCAATGTGGATATCTATTTGTTTACAAAGTAGCAGAGAACATCAAATAGAATAGAACTGAGAGAAAAGGTTGCTGCATTTAGTAAGGAATTCATTGGCTATCTTGGAAATAACAGTTGTGTCAATCAATATTGGGATCAAAGGAAATGATATAGAAAATAGATTGGGATCAAGAAAAGATATAGAAATGATAGCTGGAATAAAGATGGCATAATTGGAACCAGTGACCAGGAAGTTGAGACAAGTCTTTCTAGAATATTGACTGGGAAAGAGTAAAAGAGATATATAGTCAAGAAAAAATTCTATAAGGATAAACATTTTCATAGAAGAGGAAAAGTCAGTCGATTAGGAGCTATTGATGATAAGAGAAAACACGGGAATGATTGATAAGCCAAGATCCTGGAGAAACTGAGAAGAGATGGAATTAAGGAACCAAGAGGAAAGGTCAAAGCCCACTTCTCATAAATGATGAGAGCAAAGGAAGAGGGAACAGGGGAGAGTTTGGGAATGTAGAGGAGAAAAGAGAAGGAACTCGTGGTTGGTCTCTTATTTTTAACAACTCTTTATAAAGAGCTACAAAGAAAGACAAAGGCATTCCCTGCTCTCAAAAAGTTCACTTGCTAATGGGGGTGACAACATGATAGTTATATACCAGATATATACAGAGAAAATGGGAAATAATCTTAGAGAGAAGACTCTAACATTTGCAGGAGCCTGGAAAGACCTCCTCTAGATGGTGGGACTTGAGCTAAGTCTTAAAAGAAGCCAGAAAACCAAGAGTGGGGATAGGGATCAAAACATGCCAGGCATAAAAGACAGCTGGTGAAAAGAGCTGAATATGGGGGATGCAGTGTTATATTCAAGTAATTACAAGTAGGTCAATGTATTATAGAGTGCTCAGAGGGGAATAAAGTGTAAGAAAAACATAGACCAAGAAAGACTAGAAAGATAGGAATGAGTCAAGTTATTAAGAGTTTTCAATGCCAGAGAAATTTCCATTTGTTCCTAGAGGTAACAGGGAACCACTTAGGAGTGTTGCTAAGGTCATATCTGTATTTTTAGGATGATCACTTTGTTAACTGATGGATTATAAGGGGGGAAATTTTTGAGGCAGTAAAACAAGCCAAACAACTCCTGGTAAGAAGTTATAAGGACCTGAACTAGAGTTGTAGCAATGTGAGGGGAAAGAAAGGAACATACAGTAAAGATATTTATGTGGGATTAATGTATGTGGGAATGATCCTAAGATTAGGAAACTGTGCTCTCAATAGTAAGAGAAACATTTTGGAGACAGGAGGTTTGACTATAAATCAGAAGAGAGATAAAGACTAAATATGTAAATCTGGCTATCATCACCATTAATATAATAACTGAATCCAAGGAAGCTATTGAAATCACCCAGTGAAATAGTATAGAACCTAAAGAGAAGAAAGTCTGGAACAAAATCTTTTAGGTTCTTTGCTGAATGGGGAAAAAGAGGAAATATACAAGTCAAAAACAAGTTATTTAGTGTTTTCTATGTACCAAGAGTTTTCTGGGAATACAGATATAAGTAGAAATAAAGTCCCAGCCCTCAGAGAATTTATATTCAAAAGGGGAAAACAAGTAAAACAAAGTTGAAAAGATAGTACAGTAAAAGTGAAGATATCATAGGATATGTGGAAAAGTGTAAAGAAAGTCCAGGAGAATCAAGAGCACACCATAGACTGGAATGGGACTCCTACTTAGCAACCTGGATCCCACAGCAACAGCAGCAGCAATTGGGAGCGCCCTTGTATCTCCTCACCAAACCTTTGCTGGGTAAGTCCTCTTGAGTGTCTGGCACCATGTACATTTGCAGAGCTCAGACAGAAGACCAGACAGTGTAACCTGCTGTGCCTTTCAGAAAACTATCAAATGAAATACTATGTCTACCATGGTCTGTCATGGCCTCGCTCTCTTACATCACTGAAGATGAGAATATGAAGATCATGGGCTTATTCTGGCCAAGTTGGAGGAAGATCCAGATGATGTCCCCATGGGCATACCACATTCTTGGCCATAAAACGTTCCTACCGTGGACTATGTGTAGCATAGAAACTCATGGACCAGGCCTTGAGGGCCATGATTGAAAACTTCAATGATAATTATGGCTCCCTTTCCTGAAAAAGTAACTGGACAACTTTCAGATTAGTAAGATAGAATCCAAATATTATACCTATGCTATGAAGCGAAATCTGACTCAGATGGCTTAAGAGCCGAGAAAGCAGCTGTAGGTGAAGGAGAAAAGCAAACATCTGTTGCTGACCTCCCTGAAGAACAAGATGGACCCCAAAGCCAACCATGTAGAGGACTGGTGCCATGAGGGAGGGGCTTGAATCCCACAACTGAGGTGATAGCAAGGTCCTTAGTGAAGTGAGTGAGACCAAAAGAGTACTGACATCAAGAACAGCTCCAAGACCTCTAATTCAGCATCTTAGAGTCACAAGCTCTGGGATTCCGCTGTTCATCAGCCACTCTCAACTCTGTTTCTCCTCCCCTTGTCCACCATCAGTTCATCCAATTTTGGGACCCTGGGGGCTGTATATTTCCAAAAAAATGGAGGTTTTGGGATGAACTAATCAATTAGAGGTGAAGCCAAATGAGAGATAGTACTTTTGGTGTGTGAAGTCCAAGGTTAAAGTGAACTAAGTATGAAGAGATTTCTGGGCCATTGTGGAGAAAGTCTTGGAGAGTCAGGAGTGCAACCTGAAGTAGAATGAAGGATTGCTATCTGCAAATAAAGATCTAGTTGAAATTTTATGACAAAAATTTATGAGAAAACTAGTTAGCAAAGTAGCATGACTTTTTCTGTAACTACTAAGAAGCAAGTTGCTAGGACTGGAAAAGATTAGATAACACAAGATTGTGATAAAACAAGATACAAATGGTGATAAAAAAGCGATTAAAATATCATAGCTTATAAAGCTATAGTTGAGTTTGAGCAAGGATCTGATTGGATGATACAAATTGACAGATAACTCTCAAATTAGTGATGACCAAATGGTGGTGGTTAGAGAAGTCTGAGAATGGTGGTGGGAATCAAGAAATGCACCATGTCTTTTCCTGACTTCATATGTTGGGAGACATGGAAGAAAGAGCAACCCATTTATAGTAAAAGTGACCAATGATTTCTTGACTTCTAGAGAGAGCCAGTTTCCATGAGTAACAAAAGGAAAGATTATAAAAGAATTTTGTTATTAAGTAAGCAAAGATTTGGGGGAGATAAATAAAAATAACAGACATTTATTTAGCCCTTTAAGTTTTTCAAAGCACTTCCTCACAGTAATCAGGTAAGAAAACTATGAAACATATTATTACCTCAGTTTATAGGTAAGAAAAAAGTGGGGTTAAGTATATAAGTAATTTCGGACTATCACTACAGATTGAAAATCAGATTCCAAATCTACTGCTCTTTCACCAAAATTCTGTCATCCCTAAATATTGAACTTTGGGGATTCCCATTTAGCAATTCATGAAATCCTTGGGAATTTACAATGATAGTCTAGGATTTCATGCTAAAAATTCTTACATGATGCTGTCAATAGTAAACAAAATTCACACACACACACATTTTTGTTGTTATTGTTGAAAAGGATTCAATGAACAACAACAAAAAAAACCCATTGTCAATAGTAAACAAAATTATGTATAGTATATTATTATATGACCCAGGGAATTCACACATACACACATTTTTGTGTTATTGTTGAGAAGGATTCAAAGAACAACAACAAAAAAAAAAAAAAAGTTAGGAACAATTTCATCTGTTCCAGCATGAATTCTTGATAGCTATCTCAGTAGAGCATATGTTCTAGCAAGTTCTATTAAGCTGGAAAGATTTCCATCCACTTTTATGTCTGTCACCTGCCAGTTAACTTAACAAGAGGTTCTCCATAAGTGTTTTTTTTCTTTTTAGCTACAGTAAATCATGAATTCCTTCCTTCAATGTGTAGGAGTTGTAGTCTGTGTCAGGGAAAGAAGTACCCATATTCAAATCCCAACATTTGGTAAACTTCTATTCTGTGTAAGTCATGTGCTTTGGAGGGAAGTGTCCAAAGACGGAAATGAAGCAGTTCCTATCCTCAGTAAATCTGACATTTTATTCTTGAGCAATACAAGAGATACACAAGTGAGTAGATAAAAAGAACTTGAATTTATCTCCTACATTATAGGAACAAAATTTCAAAGGAAAGTCATTTCAGATTAAGGTTTTGGCTTGAGATAACAAAGAAGCATAGTGTCAGGAGGTAATGAATGAAGCAAAAAAAATGTTTTTAAGGAAGAAGGGGAAGTAGAAGCATATAGGATTGTTTTTGGAGACAGTAACGTCAGAATTTGGAATCATGGAGAGATAGAACAGTTGTGGATGATGATCAGACAAAGGGCATGATCATTTCTAATTGTGACTGAAGTGGAGTGAAAATGAAAGCTATAATAGTTTGTTGTTGTTCATTTTTTTCAATTATGTCTGACTCTTTGTGACCCCACTTATTGACAAAGATACTAGGCTGTTTTCCCATTTCCTGTTCTTGCTCATTTTATATCCGTTTAGGAAGCTGATGACTGTGATACCCTGATGTTCATGGAGAATTAGCAAAATGATGAATATTTAAAATGTTAAAGAATTTTTAATAGCAAGTAGGATTCATATCTGTAATAATATAAAAAGGTCATGTCTAAATAGAAATTTGAGAATACAGATATATGATACAACCATTTGCATAGAAATGCCTGAATAATTGACTTTGTTAAATGGTTTAAAGTGTGTTCTTGGGTAGGTTTTTTTTTCTACTTCTAGGGGAGAAGTTTTGGTTAATGGGATGTAGAGAGGATAAAATCTTGGTAAACCTAGGAATAGTACCCTTGCTTTGATAAACTGCTTTGGAATATTTTTTTTCCTCAGATACCTATTAAATCCAGGAGGATCTAGAAAGAAAGTGGGTGGTACAAGTTAAGGTAGGGTATGAAATAAATACAAATTTTTCCAAATCAGGTTTGAGAACAAATCTGTGTTGTTCTGACCTTTTTGGTGTGGGTATTATAAGTTATTTGTCCCTGTGTGCATAATATCAGAAAATCCAGAACAGTTTCTTTCTAAATTGGTAATGTGAGGGAACATAATAATGATCAATTAATAAACAATATTCTTCCAATGGTGCTATATGTCTGCAAGTTATGAGCTACTTGAATCTCTAAAGAATTAAAAATAGGAGCCTCTAAAAGAAGATGGAGAAGCACATGTTTGGCATGAGTAGGCTACAACTCATCATCCATGAAGAATTGTATGAAAGATGTAGTGTAAGTGATATCATCAGATATATGTGAACAGAAAATAGTTGGGCAAGTCATGTGTTAAGAGGAAAAGATAACATATAGATAGGATAGATAGATGATAGAGACAAGAGAGAGAAATAATAAAGGGGAATGAATGGAGAAAAAGAGAGGAAGGGAAGGAGGGAGGAGGAGGGAAAGGGAGAAAAAGAGAGATATAAAGAGAAATGGAGACAGAAAGGGAGAAGGGAAAAAGAGAGAGAAAGGGGAAAGAAGAGGGAGAGAGAAAGGAGAGAAGGAGGGAAGGAGAGAGAGAGAGAGAGAGAGAGAGAGAGAGAGAGAGAGAGAGAGAGAGAGAGAGGAGAGAAAGAATCTTAGATGTATTTATTTTTTTGTTGTTGTTGTTGTCATTATACAATTTATTGTTCTTCAGTTCTGCTCACTTGATTCTGCATCAGTTCACAAAGTTTTCCTAGATTTCTCTGAAACCATCACTGTTATTTCTTACAGAATAATTGTATTCCATTATATTTTTATAATATAACTTGTTCAGGGATTCCCCAATTGATGGTCAAAAAAAAAGAGTTGCTCTGAATATTTGTACATCCTTAGAGATCATTTTTACTTCAGATTAATTCTTTTTTTAACATTTTTAAATTAATTTTTATAATTATAACATTTTCTTTGACAGTACATATGTATAGGTAGGTTTTTTTTTACAACATTATCCCTTGTACTCCCTTCTGTTCTGAGTTTTTCCCCTCCTTCCCTCCACCCCCTCCCCTAGATGGCAGGCATTCCCATATATATTAAATATCTTATAGTATATCTTATGTACAATATATATGTGCAGAACCGAATTTTGTTGTTGTTGTTGCAAAGGAAGGATTGTATTCACAAGGTAAAAATAATCTGGGAAGAGAAACAAAACAAAACAAAACAAAACAAAAAAAAAAATCAATGCTCACAGTTTACACTCATTTCCCAATGTCCCTTTTCTGGGTGTAGCTGATTCTGTCCATCATTGGTCAATTGGAATTGGATTAGCTCTTCTCTATGTTGAAGATTTCCACTTCCATCAGAATACATCCTCATACAGTATCATTGTTGAAGTGTATAATGATCCCCTAGTTCTACTCGTTTCACTCAGCATCAGTTGATATAAGTCTCTCCAAGCCTCTCTGTATTCCTCCAGTTGGTCATTTCTTACTGAACAATAATATTCCATAACATTCATATACCATAATTTACCCAACCATTCTCCAATTAATGGACATCCATTCATCTTCCAGCTTCTAGCCACTACAAAAAGAGCTGACACAAACATTTTGGCACATATAGATCCCTTTCCCTTCTTTAGTATTTCCTTGGGGTATAAGCCCAGTAGAAGCACTGCTGGGTCAAAGGGTATGCACAGTTTGATAACTTTTTAGGCATAATTCCAGATTGCTCTCCAGAATGGTTGGAGTCTTTCACAACTCCACCAACAATGCATCAGTGTCCCAGTTTTCCTACAGCCCCTCCAACATTCATCATTATTTGTTCCTGTCATCTTAGCCAATCTGACAGGTGTGTAATGATATCTCAGAGTTGTCTTAATTTGCATTTCTCTGATCAATAGTGATTTGGAACACTCTTTCATATGAGTGGAAATAGTTTTAATTTCATCATCTAAAAATTGTCTGTTCATATCCTTTGACCATTTATCAATTGGAGAATGGTTTGATTTCTTATAAATTAAAGTCAATTCTCTGTATATTTTGGAGATGAGACCTTTATCAGAACCTTTAACTGTAAAAATGTTTTCCCAATTTGTTACTTCCCTTCTAATCTTGTTTGCATTAGTTTTGTTTGTGCAGAAACTTTTTAATTTGGCATAATCAAAATTTTCTATTTTGTGACCAATAATGGTCTCTAGTTCTCTCTTGGACACAAACTCCTTCCTCCTCCACAAGTCTGAGAGGTAAACCATCCCATGTTCCTCCAATTTATTTATGATTTTGTTCTTTATGCCTAAATCTTGGACCATTTTGATCTTATCTTAGTATGTGGTGTTAAATGTGGGTCCATGCCTACTAATAACTGCCATACTAATTTCCAGTTTTCCCAGCAGTTTTTGTCAAATAATGAATTCTTATCCCAAGATTTGGGATCTTTGGGTTTGTCAAACACAGATTGCTATTTTTATTCACTATCTTGCCCTGTGAACCTCACCTAAGCCAATGATCAACTAGTCTATTTCTTAGCCAATACCAAATAGTTTTGGTGACTGTTGCTTTATAATACAGTTTTAGATCAGGTACAGCTAGAACACCTTCATTTAATTTTTTTTTCATTACTTCTCTTGAAATTCTCGACCTTTTGTTCTTCCATATGAATTCTGTTGTTATTTTTTCTAGGTCATTAAAATAGTTTTTTGGGAGTCTGATTGGTATAGCACTAAATAGATTAGTTTAGGGAGTATTGTCATTAGATGTATTTATTAAGTATTTATTAAATGTTATATTCCAAATAAAAGCAAAAAAAAACAAACAAACAAAAACCCCAACAGTTTCCAACCTTAAGCAGCTTATATTCTAATGGAGAAAGAACATATTTTAAAAGAGAGCTGAAAAGCAAGGGGAAAGGGACAATATCCAAGAGCAGAAAGGAAAAGTTCAGAGAATCAAGAGCTAAGAGAGAATTGAGCATGGATAGTTTGGTTCTCCAAAAAATAGCCATCTCAGGCAGAAACTCACCAATTAGAGGAGAGCTGCAGGGGTGAAGAGTGAGAAGGAGTATCTACATCAAAATCACAGATTCACTTATGTATTCAAGTATTTCTACTCTGAAACTTCATATAATGATTGCCGCTCTGGTATACAACACATGATTAAACTCTAAATTTCTACAAAGAGGCAAGGAAGAAATATAAATCCTTTTGGGGAATTCTCTCATCAAAGATGCTTTTTTAAAAATTCTTGTCTCATTAAGAAACTTTTTTTTTAAATTGCTAGAAAATAAAAGACATGAGGAAGGAAAATTATATTCAACAAAACAATTTGCCTCCACTTCCCTCCCCTCAATCCAAAAATAAAGAAATAAAAATATAATTGTAAGCCTTGTTCACCAAGCTTTATCCCAGAGATTCCTGGGTCTTCTATTGCTTTTTTTTTTCTATGCCTGTCAATCAGTGTTTCTTAGTGCGTGAAATGTATTGGGGCAGCAGGGAGCTAATCTGATTGCCAACCTAAAGAGTTCCTTTTGTAATACTGCCTATTACAGGTTCAATGGTGAAGAAGTGAGGGAATTTTTAGGGTTATTTTAATTAATTAACAGCAGGGCAGAAGCCAAATCCATTTCCTTTGAATGAAAAGGTTATCAAAAGGTTATTATGTGCAGTAGTTTTGGGGCAGTCTGTTTTATGTCAAAGAGATTTGGTCCAGCATTCTGATTCTTGTTTGTTCCTTCAATCCCTGCATTTTCAGGCTCTGGCTTTATACTTTGATTTTCACCTCTAAGACAGAGGTTTTTAGCCTTTTTTGTATATCAAACAATCCTTTGGGAGTCTGATAAAGTCTATGGACTCCTCAGAATAAGGTTTGATTGACTACATTCATAATTAAGGGAAATACTACATTTCAGTTAGAAGCCAGTGAAAATAAAGATGTCATTTTTCCCCCAAACAAATTCATGGATCCCCTTAAATCTATTCCCAGACCAATTGGAGTTCTGTGGTTCCCTGGTTAAGGAGTTTCCACTAAAACAACATCCTCCTAATTATAAATCCCTTGGTCCTCTGAGATATGATCATTACTTATTTTTGACAAAGTTAAAGCAGTTGAAATGTTATATTCCAAGTTGTGATATGATCTCCATTATATTAGGCTTGTTCAAAAGGTTATTGTTGTTCAGTCATTTTCAACTATGTCTTCAAAACTCCATTTAGGATCTTCTTGGAAAAGATACTGGAGCGGTTTGCCATTTCCTTCTCCAGTCCATTTTACAGATATGGAAACTGAGGCAAACAGATTTGAGTGACTTGCCCAGGATTACGTAGCTAGTAAGTATCTGAAGCCAGATTTGAACTCAGGAAGATGAAGAGGTAAGGTCTGGCACTGCATCCTGTGAATGCCCTTTCAAAAGGTTACCTTAAAATATTTATAATAACTTCTCAAGTGCCTACAAGTCACCTTGAGTTATAGAATCAGGGCAGTGGGATGGCACAGTGGATAGAGCACAGACATTTAACAATTACTAGCTGTGTGACCCTGGCCAAGTCAACCCCAAATGCCTCAACAAAAATTAAAATGCAAAAAAAAAAAAAAAGTCATAGGATCTGTACCTCAAAGTGACATAGAGAGCATCTATTTCAATTCCTCAATTTACAGATGAAAAGAACTGAGGTACAAAGAACTTAATCAGCTTGCTCATGATCATACCAATAATGTTAAATAGCAGAACGAAGATTCCAGTTCAGGTTTCCTGACTCCTAATCCCATGCTTCTTTCTATTAAACTATACTGACCCAGATAACAACACAGAATCATGACCTAAAAAGGACATGTAAGCTAGTCCTCTGCTTCCAAGTGGTAATACAGACAGCTATTTAACTGTCTTGAGAGAAGAATTATCAGGTACCATTAGCTTTAAAACTTACACAACAGGACACTCTTCCCCAGAGCTAATCTGAAATCCATCCTATTAAATGAGCTCTTCTTCTCTTAATCTGTCCTCACTGGGGATAATTAATGGCTACTCACTATCCTCCAATTTTAATATAACTCTTGGTCTTAATGGATATAATGGATAAAGTGCTGACCTTGGAATCAGGAAGACTCATCTTCATGAGTCCAAATCTCACCTCAGAGACTTAACTAGTTATGTGACTTTGTGCAAGTCCCTTAACTCTGTCTCAGTTTCCTTATCTACAGAATGAGTTGGAGATAGAAAGGACAAACCATTCTAATATTTTTCCCAAGAAAAACCCCAAATGGGGTCAACAAAGAGTTAGACATGATTTAAATGAATCAACTCATAGAATCTTCCTCTGGAAAAGGACAGGGTTGAATTATATGATATCCAAAGTCTTCAACAGGCCAAACAATCTAAGATTCCATGACCATGAATATGTCTTTGGAATTGCCTTAATTCAAACTGGAACAAAGGAGAGACCACAAGTCCTGCTAGCCATAGGATTTAAAGGAACTATGGTCTCAAAGGATTTTAGATCTAAAAGAATTAAATTCATATCCTCTTTGTCCTCAGAAAAATGTGTTGAAATTTCTAACTATAGTCATCTAACTCTGTCCCCTAGCCTACTCCATTGACTTCCTTAGCCTTGAAAAGGCTTAGCTTAAACTAAGGAAAGATTATATTTTTTTCTCAATAACATGGAAATCTTAGGATGTTAGAAAATAATGGAGTTCAGCAATAGGAGCCTACAGAGGGATCTATATCTTATTTATGAATCACTGTTCTAACACATCTAAGTGTATTGTCATAATCTCCTTCCCTGCTTCTATAATCAGCTATGCTATCTACCAAGTAGTGCTGATCTTACATTCCCCTAGCATTTAAGAATATCATGTGAGTAAGGCTGGGAACAGACTTGTAAAACACAGGATAAGTCAATTCTGGGACAATCTTCTCTGTAAAGGGTGTGACTGAATGGAGCATTGCTTCCAGCATGTGAGGGAACAAAAGAATAATGTTACTGAGGACCCTCTCCTGCACCTCCATATTAAGCAACAACTATTCCTAACAATTTAAACAATTTATCTCTAGGAGCCAGGAATCACCTGAATAACCATAGGTCATTCTAATTGACCTAGGAAAATTGGCAGGTCTGGTTGGTTGGTTCAATCACTCTCCTAGTCTATTAATGATTGCCTTCAGCCAAGGAATAGCAAAAATATATTTGAAGGTACTTTCAATTAAAAGTTCTGTTAAGCATGTTTTTAAGTTTTTACAATTTTAAATAGTATATGACTAGTTAATTTTCTTCATATTTTATCATGTTACATTTCATTTTATGGACCTAGTATTGGATTACTATTTCATACTTAACTCCAAAAAGGAAGAACAGAAGTTTCAGTGAGTTTAACTTCAATTACTGACAAATTTTAGAAAATATTATTAAAGAAATGGTTATTGATCATCTTGAAAATGTAGTATTGATCACAACAGTCCAATATGACTTCATCAAATCCACACTAAATTCATTTCTACTTTTGACAGTATTAGACTTGAATACTTCAAACAGAAGATGCTATAGATATAAAATGTGCCTAAATTTTAGCTAAGTATTTGATGTGGTTCTTAAGAAAAAGATGGAGACAATACTAGATAATAAAACAATTAGATAGTTTTGGGACTGGTTGAATGTCCAAATCTAATCAATCAATCAAGTATTTATTAAATACTTAGGAGTAGTCATTAATGGTTCCTTATGAACTTGGAAGTCTCCAGATGTCTGTGATTAACTGTATTATTTATCACTTTTACCACTGAATTTCCCTGATCATTAAAACAAAAAGAAAACTATGACGCATAATTAGAAAAAATGTAACGGAATTATTCAAACAACAAACTGACATCACAATGAAAAATGAATAACAGAAATGCCAGTTATATATATATATATATATATATATATATACATACATATATATAATCATTTTAATCCAGATTTAAACAGTGTAAACTAAATGCCACAACAAGGAAACCAAAGGGATGCAGAAAGCATTTCATCAAACAATTGAATTACTTGCCAAACAGCAAGAAATGGTTGCCAAGAGCAACACCAATTTAGATTATAAAGTCATTTGTAAAAATGTAATGAAGATTGATTGGCAGAGATGAGCACTATTGTCTTATAAAGCTAAGAAGGGTAGTGGAGGATAAAATAAGCTTAAAGAAAGTTTGGCAGGATATCCCACTTAGCAAAGTCACCCTGAGGCATTCAAAATTTTATTCAAAAAATAAAAATGGAAAGAGAACAATAAACAAGAAAAATGGGAGAAATATGGGTTTTTTTTAATGTAACAAACTTTTCTCCATTAAGTACACTGGGACTTCCACATTTGTACCTAACATCACAGTCACAGATGTGCTAATATAGGAGGTGGAAATAGCACTAAATAGAATAAATAAGGATGAGGCAACTAGAATGAACCAAGTACTTAAGGAAGAAATCCATATTAGAAGTAAGACTATAGTGAAAGAATTGTAAGAGTAATATACAAGGAGCCTGAAGGAGATGAATATATATATATATATATATATATATATATATATATATATATATATATATATATATATATATATATATGTATCAAAGGCATGAGAAAAAAAGCTCAAACTTTTTAAGACTGAAACTAGTAATGGAGAGACATCAATATTAAACAATTATCAATTCATCTATCAATGGATCCTTATGAAGGTGTTATATGGGAATAATAAGGTTTCCTCAAGTTCACAATGGACCTTATCTTTGTCATTTCACAATTAACTGAAAGAATAGAAAATATAAGATCTCATATGTATTGTTATGAAAAGGCATTTGTTTCAATAGAATAAAACTTTAACCCTTACAAGACTTGTTTACAAAGTGCCTCTAGTCCACACTTGATTATTCAAAATTCCGTGGAAGATCTAACAATAGAAATAACTCTGTTAAATAGTTCTTTGATAATAAATATTATGTGAGTCATAAAAACAGAATTATATACTTACCAAAGGTATTTATTTCAATTCAATAATGTTCTTATGACAATTGAAGTCTACATTTGAAGTTCAGTCTCTGACTGATAAATGTATTATATTGTCTTTCTTTCCCTATCACAGGATAAGAAATTAGCCATTTCTGCAAATATTACATAAGTATATCCCTCTGAGATCTACTTCTGACTCTCTGAACTTCTTTTTCCAATATAACCCAATAGTCTTCTCATCCTAGAGATTACTCTACCCCTACTGACTACTGGGGTCAGTCTCTCTTTTGGAACCTCCATAGTAAGGAAAATTCCCAGGCCAGCTATGTTTATGCTTTCATCCCACCTCCGATTCTCCCCTTCTCCCATTCTATCCTCTCCCTACTTTTCAGCTTCCTTTTATACTTAGCTTCCCCCATTAAAATGTAAGTTCCTTTAGGATAGAAAATCATTTTCTTCCTCATTGTGTTTGTATTCCCATTATTACTTAGGATAGAACCTGACAAATAATAACCATTTAATAAATTTTTTAAGAAGCAACTAGAAAGAAAAAAAGCAGCAGCAGCAGCAGCTCGATGACTTAGTGGATAGAATAATGGATCTGGAGTCAGAAACCTGAGTTCAAATCCAGTCTCAGATACTTACTCACTGTGTGTTTTAGGAAAGTTGCTTAATGTCTGTCAGCCTCAATTTCTTTATAATAATAGCACCTACTTCACAGAGTTGTTGAGGGTCAAATAACATGTAAAGAACACTGAAGCTTTAAAAGTGTTATATAAATGCTAACTAGTACTAATTTTACTTGATTATGCAGGATATAATATTACAATATCAGTTAATTCTGACCCCCATCAAAGCCAAGATTAAGCATATTGTTCTTCTTTGTGAGCCTCTAAGTCTTAATCAGGGGATCCATTTTACTACAATGAAGGTTCACAGTTGGACCCACCATCACATTTGTGGATTTTCTATGTCCCATAACATCCTAAAATAACTGGCATGTTGAACATTAAAAGGGAATATTAAAACAATGGCTCTGCCATCATGTCCTCCATTATCAGCATCAGATGTCCCATTTCCCAGAATTTTTGAAAAATCAGTGCTACTACCCCTATGAAGCCTCATAATTCTAGTTATTTCCTAGATCCAACCTCCAGGAAGACTCACTTGATAACTCTTAAATCTAATCCCAATTGATTCTCTCCAATCTTTTTTTATTCCAAACTCCACAAATCATCTGGGTCTTACACATTTCACTCCTCTCAGAAGGACCTATATAATCTGGGGGGGGGAGGGGCAATGATTCATGTCTCTCTTAATTGGCAGATCTCCAGACATCTCCTTTCTAGAAAGAGTCAGAGGAACCAAGAAATGAAAATGTAGGAAGAGGCTTTGCTTTTTAATGATATGGAAACTTTTGTGAAAATGATATGTAATGATATGTGAAACTTTTTTTATCAACTATGGGAAAAATGCTACATACACTGTACTTTTTCATAGATATATTGTTTTGTGGTTTTATTTTTTATTACTTGTATTAAGCTAATCTCCCAATACTGCTTAGATTAGATTACTTCCTTACCTTATAATTGTTTCTAAATTGTTTTAGTGAAAAAAATTGTACTAGAAAAATTTTGACACCTTGACACTGAGGGATTGAAAATGAGCAGCAACTCTTTTATATCAGCTGATTTGCCATTAAGTAGATGGGGAGATCTTTCCTGAAATTATCACTACCTTGGTTTCTTTGTTGCCTGAGGCAAAAAAGACTTACTATGGCAAATTACTTTCAAAGATTGAAGCAGAATCCTATTGCCCTTAAGAAAGCTCCTTTTTTTTTTTTTTTTTTTTTTTTTTTTTTTTGACCTAGATTTTCTTATTGTCTTACCATAGTGAATGGTGTGGATGATATAACCATCAGATGATGGTAGACCCCAAAAGTTGGGATTCAGTCATGTGAAGAATTCACAATGGCCATTCTCTTTGGCAAAAGGTAGACTTATTTAGGAAAATAAGCTGCAGACAAAATGAAGGGATACGCTAGATCAGGAATGGTAAATGTGAAATAGAGTGGGAGAGCATATAAAAGACAAGTTTCTCAGTGAAATTCATAATTAACCAGTAGAAAGGGAACAACCCAAGACCTGGCTGGCAGACTAAATCCTGAAAGGGACTTAGCACCCTAAAAGAGTTAGTTAGCTATAAGGAGGAGAAATAAAGTTGAGAAGTATAGTGGAGTTAGGGAAAATATGTGGTATGGGGGAGGAGTAAGGAGAAAGACACCACAAGGCAGAGTGCCTGGGCAAACTGACCAATCATGGCCCATAAGTGGATTCTATTTAATCTCAGGGACATGACTAAGATTTCTGACAAAACATGACAAGGTAAGACTGCTTGAGACTCCTAAAAAGGGTTAAGGGGAGTCTCAGGGGTTGAGATAACTTTTCTTTCTGACTGGACAACCTCCCTAGTAGAGGATGGGACCCTGGGGCTTTAGTTTACTTGCCTCAGGGATTATTTTTTTAGTTTCTCTCAGTCCAACACATTCAGGACCTCATCAGTGAATACAGAGGTAAGAGAGGAGCAATGTCTTATTTAAATTCAAGCAAGAGTTACATCTTTTAAAATCTTGTTATGAGTAAAAAAATAATTTTTAAACATTTAATATTCCTTGGAGGTCTCAATACATTCTAATCCTGTGCCTGAATCACCAAGTTATGTGTCGCCCAGAATAGAGAGGCATGTATGGCTTAGTCTGCAGCAATCCCTCTGAAAAAAATCTGGGGTTTTTTATACTGAATAACAAGCTCGTATTAGTCAGCACCATGATATGACAGTCAAGAAAGCAGATGCAGTCAAGACATAGCATCCACGAATAAAAATATAATAGTCCTGCTTCTATATTATGCCCTGCTCAAACCACATCTGGCATGTTGTGTTTAGTTCTAAGTGATGTTATCCAGAAAAAGACAAGCAGAATTGTCTAATCAAGTCAACAAACATTTATTAAGTACCTACTATGTGTCAGGTGGAAGAATTTCCGTTCACATCATATGAGGATCAGTTAAAGGAAATGGGGATGTTTAGCCCAAAAAAAAGAGTTGCCTTGCGGGGAAGGAAAGAAAAGGAGGCACCATAATTTCTGGCTTCAAATATATGGAAGAAAGATTAGATGTATTCTGTTTGGTCCAAAAGGAGCAGAGCTAGATATAATCAGTAGAAATTGCCCAAAAGCAAGATGAGGCTTAATATAAATACTCAGCACTCCAGGTCAAAATTAGGTTTGGAATTTTAGCAAGTGTCTTGAATCCTACTCCTACTGAAACTTACAACTGTTTTGCTCTATCCTCTGTCTATTCTTCCTCTTTCTTCTCCTTCAATTCATTAGTTAGCAACAACTCTTTCCTAAGTGTCTATTATGTAACAAGCATTGTAGATATAAATACAAATAATCTAACAATCTCTACTTGCAATGAATACTAATATATATGTATGTGTGCATATGTGTATATATATATATGTATACACATATATATATAAACACTTGCTAGGCTTTGCAAGGTCATAAAAATTAAATCATATTGTCCCTGCTCTAATAGGGATATAATACCTATGCAAGCAGCTATGATATGAAATAGGATATGGTTCATTCAAGAGAGATGCAAATGAAGGGTAGCCTAAAACACTTATTACTGATTCAAAAACAGACCAGGGAAGATTTCATGAAGATGGTATTCAAAGGAGAAAAAGAGTTGGGGAGGATATGACAGCTATTAAGAATATATAAGCAGGGCAACTAGTTGGTGCAGTTAGTTGGCACAGTGGATCAGAGTACCAGCCCTGAAGTCAGGAGGGTCTGAGTTCAAATTCGAACTCAGACACTTAACACTTCCTAGCTGTGTAACCCTGGACAAGCCACTTAACCCCAATTTATATATATGTATACACACACACATATGTGAAAGCAAAGACAAAGAAGTAGTGAAAAGTAAGATATTCAGTATATGGAAGAGAGTGTAGACTGAAGGATACATGACATAAAAGGGAGGAGAAAGGAATCAGCATGAAGCTGCATGAAGTCATTTTCAGGTAGGCAATTCAAATTTGAATAGAGGAGTGACAGAATCAGATCTATGTTTCAAGAAGATTGATCCATTTCTGAACCATGTCTGGACAACATTTCCTTCTTTCTTCTGCCACATAAAGTTCCCCTTTTCTTTTATGATAAATTTTAGGTACCACCTTCTACATTAAGCTTTTCCTGATTCTCCAACTTCTAGCACCCTCTGTCCCAAACTACTTGTCTTTTTTGGACAAAAAATAAAAATTAAACAATCCTCTCTCTATTAATTCTCATGTTTGTCCATTTTTCTTTTTCTTTTTTCTTTTCTTTTTTTTTTTTTTGATATTCCTTCATTGTGGCACAATCAAAAATTACAGGACCAAATCCATGTCCATTATCATACCTCTTATTAAAACTGAATTTTCATTAGCTTTTATCATTAGGACTTTCCCAGGATAGTTCATCAAAGTTTCACACTGGACTCAGTTGAATGATTCCATTACTCCCTCATCAAATAGCATCTCCAACTTCCTTCTTAAACATTAGTATTCAGCCCTGCATTGCAGGAGTTTCAGTCTTCTAAATTCTGTGGGAAAAAAATGTATTCTTTTTTTGTTTGTTTTTTACTTGGAAGCTTTGGTGCAAGCTCCTGCTTCGTTTAGAAACTGCAGACTGTCATTAAACTCATTTATATGGTCATGTTTGAAAGGAGAAGCCAAATCAAAGAACTAGGATGCTTGACTTACCTTCCTATCCATTGTCAATTGCCCCTCTAATAATACAGTTCGATTCCAGGGAAGCTTTTCCTGTGATCCAGCTGTCTTCAATCAGGCCTGTGTTAAGCCTTAGCCACAATATTTAAAATAAAGATGAGGGGAGCAGTTACAGAAGCTTGATGCTTTGACTGGTTTTGTAGAGTCAATTCAAAGGACCTTAGTAAAAGCAGACATTTTATTTATATCCCTAACAGTCTAAGAAAGTTGGGTAAAGAATCCAAAGGAAGAAAGCAGGTTATTTGCATTTATTAACATGACTTTCTACCAGAACAGCAAAGAGACATTCCTGATGGACTACACAGTACAGCTGCAAGGAAGCCAACTCTATTCTTGAACCCTTTGCGATGATCCTCTTCATCCTTCTCATTCTCTTTCTTCCTCACACCCTTTCTTCTCCACCTCCTTTCTTTCTTTCTTTCAGGACGCTTCAGGGAAAAGGCTTCAATACTTCACAAGATTGCCAAGAAGAAGTGCCAGGTGGATGATAATGAAAGACATAATGGGACTGCCAACCATATGGGTAAGTGCAAGAGAACATACTGACCTGCATTTCTCAGGATTCTACTTAAATATTAAATGTAGCCCCCATATGCAACATTGGATATCCGAAACTTTATAAGTGTCACATCTAGGTTTAGGGACATAAGTTTCCATCTGTCTTTGTGTGAGCATGGGGTAAAAAGTCAAAACATGTTCAAAATGTCTTCCAAATAACTCAGAGGGATGCCTAAGAAATCCTGGTGGGAGCCTGAAACAAAATTTCTATTCAGTTTTATTCAACAAGCATATCCTCTGACTGTCTCCCATGCCTGGAATGCTCTCCCTCATTTCCACCTGACTTTCTTTAAATCCCAATTAACCAAAAAAAATAAATAAATAAATTAAAAAAAAATAATAAATAAAAAATAAAAAAAAAAATAAAAAAAATTAAAAAAAATTAAAAAAAAAAAATCCCAATTAACCTTCTACAGGAAGCCTTTCCCAACTCCTCTTAATTTTTGTGCCTTCCCTCTTTTAATTATTGCCTATTTTTCCTATATGTATATAGTTTATAAGTATTGTTCACAATATTTACAAAATTTACTGTATTTACATATTTTATTTGTAATTTACAAATTACAAAATTTAGTGTGTTTACAAACATAAAATTTACCACGTTTACAAAAAAATGTTTGATTACTATCTTCCCTATTAGACTGTGAGATTTATGAGGACAATCTTGACTTTTTTGTATCCCTAGTCTAGCTCAGTTCCTGGAGCCTAGGAGATGCTTAAAAAATATTTACAGAATGACTGATTTATTAAATGCCTTCAGTGTGGAAGGAACTGTGCTCTGTACTATGGATACAAAGAACAAAAGTTTAACGATCCTTTCCCAGGGAGCTTCTATTAGGGGGAAACTGTCCATAGGGAGATGAACCAAAACAAAATATTTACAAAGTAAATTTCAAATAACCAGGGAAAGAGCGCATTAGGCTCTAGTTTCTGACATCTAACTAAAGTATTCAGGAAGTCCACATAAAGATAGTTTTCCTCCAGTAGAAATGTATTCATTTAGTTAATAAGGGGACCCTTTTTGAAGGGCTTGATGAGGACCCAGCATTTATCCTGATGCCATTGCCTTGAGCAAATTCATTGAGTGACAAAGTACCATCTCAACAACACATTGTGTCTGCTCATCCCCACTCCTTTTTGATGAATTCAGCGATATCACCACACATCTATTTCAGTCTCTTTTAGCTGTGCATCGTGTGGTAACCAGATCATGACATCCCAGCATTTTATTTTAACTGGGAAATAATGTTCCTATTCTTATAACGATAATGCTAATATAGCTCTTGAATTTTAAATTCAAACTAAATTTATCCCAATTTCTATTTGTTTTATAAATTATCCTGTTAGCAAACTAAAATTGTCAATAAACAAAAGGGGACACAACTGTACTGTACATTTATTAGGGAGGGAGGGTGGAGTCTTAATGATTGTTTTAGCTTCTCATTCAGATTAAATCTGTTCTCTCACCAAGGATGAGTTTAATGATTTTATTAAGTAAATACCAATACTGGTATATATACACAGCCAAAAGAGTTAAACCTTACTAAATTGTCGAGGAAAAAAAAATTATTTAAATAAACTTGGCTTTTCATTATGTCACTGACCTCTAGGCTTTCACCTTCTACTGAAATCCAAGCCTGCAGTGGCAGTATGGATATAGGGAAGATGTTTTTGACTAATGATTAGAAGATCTGGGACCATCTTTTTTCCTCTCAGCGTCATGCTGCATTTGCAAAACAGACCGTTGATATGGGGAATTAAGTGGTACTTCTCTGTAAACAGCATTAACATAAATAAAATTCAAGGTTACAGAATTGTCACACTTCAAAAATGGATTGTGCTGATTTCCAGACAACCTGGAATGATTGTTCCCCTTAGACTCTGGGACAAATATTCAGGTAAAAGTCAATGACTATTAGGAAGCAACAGTGATCTCAATGATCCACTGATTCAAAATAAATAATATATTTCCTGTCCAAGGTGAGGCTTCCCATTCATGCCTGTATCTTTACTTGCACAGAATTATCCCTTGTCTTGATTTAAATTACAGTCGTACTTATATGGTATGGACAAACTAGTTGTCTTCTAAAGAATTCATAGAAGAGTTTTTTTTCCCTAAACTAAGTTTTGTAAGAAGCTCCAGAAAGCCATTGGCATGTTTACAATTTGATCAATGTTGCTCTTAATTATTCTTTTGGCCTGAAACTCTTTCTTTCTTTGAGAAAGAGTAGGAAAGAAATAATCAGGGGAAGAGTAGAAGAGGGTCATTTATAAATTATTTGTAGGTGGAATAAATGAATACTTATCTTAATATATGTGAAATGCAATGCTGAACAAGCAGGTCAGAATGTATCAGAAGCAGGACAATCCCCTAAGAGGCCTCAAATAGCCAAGGAAGCTGGAGTGCCCATTCAGAATATGTCAGGAGACAGGATTCTGAAAAAGAAATAGGAAAGGTGAAATCCTAGCATTTCAAAAAACATTTCACCTATTAGCTTTGGCTCCTACTAGTTTTCTAGCGATCACCAATTCTACAATAGAACTTTTCTTTCTCCAATAATCCTGCTTCTCTTTCAGACTTCCTTCATTCTATCAGTGGAACCACTATTCACCCAACCAACCATTTTAAAAACATTATTGTTCCCCTTTCCCTCATCTCCCATTCATTGATTATCTTTATTCTTTGTGTATGTGTGTGTGCATGCATGTGTTTCCATTTGTGAATGATGTCACAGAAAAAATAGAGCTCCCAAACAGTACAAGTGTTGAAGTGGAAGTAACACCACCTAATGAAGGTTCAGGACCTGTGCAAAATGGAAATCTCTCCCATGGCATTGAATCAACAGAAATACAGGTATGTCTCTCTTTTTTCTATTTCTCTTATTGCTCTTCAATTTGTTTTCCTATTATATTATTGTAGAATTTTATTTCTTCTAGATTGTCGGTGGACATCACAGCTTTTACCCCACCCTCCCAATGTTGGCAAAAATTAATGAATACAAATGTAATTCCTTGTCCATTTGTTGTTAGTGAAAATGTCAATGACAAGCCCCTATCCAGTGCCATTTTGTTCTTTCTTCCCTCTCATCCTTTTCTCCACACATGTTGGTTGAAATTAACTAGTGTCATTCTCCAGGTAAATTGGTAGCTATCTAGTCATTGCTTGATCTTAATGGTGTAGTTCAAAAGTAGACATGCTTGACATTTTTTAAAAACCTTACTAAAAAAAATAAAAATTGGAAGGCTTCATGGTATATTCTAAAGAGAAGTAAAATTAGAATTAGAAGACCTGGGGTTCAAATTCTAGCTCCAGAAAATACTATTTATAAACATATCACCAACTTTCTCTGGACCCTAATTTTGTAATCTAGACCAATGGGCATACTTATAGTTGTGAGAAAAGCACTTTGAAAAAGCATAAAATGATAACTAGTTTAAATATAATTATCAATATCATTATTGTTATTATTAATAGATATGATTATATCTGTGGGTTCTATCTTAATTTGCTAACTTTAAATTGTTCCCTGAGGTCCTAGATTATTGGGGCATGGAAACACCTTTAAGGAAGTTATATGCTAATGGCAATATATTACCTGATTTGCTTGACAGTATTTTCATAAAATCCTCTTTCCAAATTGAAAGGACTCCAGAGAATGTTAAGTAGCACTCCTGAATCCTCCACCATCATTTACTTCTGGCCCTGAGTCTTGTTGTCCTATTACAATCAACTCAAAATCTGAGTTGGCAGAATTATTTGTGCCCACATGGATAAACAGTATGTGGCAGGAATCAGGGAACTCAAGATCTGTTAGTAATATCTCTGATTTAGACCTTCAGCAAGCAGTCTACCCTCCCTAGAACACTGTGGTCTGGCTGGCAGATGGTTGCCATTGTTCCTATTAGGAGAGATCCTAATCCTATCAGGAGAAGCTAGCACTCTGACCTTCCCTTATCTGAGCTGAGTTGCTTTAGGAAAACTTCCCAATTTCTAACCCAAATTTTTTCATCCACAAATAGAGGTGGTGAAACTAGATGATTTCTATTGTCTGTTTCATTTCTAAATCTATGAATCTATGGTCATAATAATAATTTCAAGAAGCAAGGAAGAGAATTTGTGTGTACCAGTCTATGCAACTGTCAACACAAAAGACAAAGTGTTCAACTAAGGACCCAATTGGAACCCTACACTTTAATCTCAGATCAGCCACTGAAAGACTAAGGGAAAGTTATTTAATTCCTCTGATTTTACTTCTTGAAAATGGATGACTGTTAAGGTCCCTCCAATCTCTGAGATTCTGATTTTGTGAATAGCTCTGAAAATAATTTTGAAAATGTAAAGTTCTCTGTAAATGTATGATAGTATTCCTAATGGTATTATTTTCTTTGTTCTTCCAACATAGTGTCATTCTGCATTCTTCTGAAGGTCTCCACAATGCCTAGAAAAACGATTTATACATAATGGGTTTTCACTGTTTAATTTACTGGAATATGGACAGTTTTACTTTTTGCTAGATCCATCCATCAACAAGCATTTATTGAGCACTTATTATGCAACAGTGCTAAGGGTTGGTGAATATAAAGAAAAGAAAAACCCAATCCCTGCTCATTAGAGTTCATACTCTAATGGGAGAAATGACATGCACACCACTATGCTCAGAGTGAAGGGGAAAGGGAAGGAAGCAAAAGGGACCAGGAAAGACGTCTTGCAGAAAGTGGGATTTAAGTTGAGTCTTGAAGGAAGCCTGGGAAACCAGGAGGCAGAGATAAAGAGAGAATTCCAGACATGAGAGACAGCCAATGAAAGAGCTCTAAATTCAGAAATGGAGTGCCATGTTTAAGCAACAGATAGAGTATATGGAAGGGAATAAAGTGTAAAAAAATACTGCAAAAGTAGAGGCGCCAGGTAGTTAAAAGCATTAAAAACCAAATGGAAATTCAGAAAGTCATGAGACTAGAATCATGAGGCTATACAAAGCAAAGCTTCACAAATAGTCATTTTTATTACTTTGATTATATTATCTTCTTACTGATAAAAATCAAAGGCTTGAGATATTTCCTTGAGCATTTTTTAATCTAGATAAATGAAGAATGAGGAATAGAGCATTGATTTTGTTAATGGAGATTACAGACCTGCCACATTCTAGGTAATCATAGTTATTCTCTCTATTCAGAATGGACTATTCTTTTTTATTGTTATTTCCAGTTACCAATTCTTTACCCCCTTTCACATCCATTAAAAAGGCAAGTAAAGCAATACCCATTTTTATGTTTAAAGTAATGTAAAATATTTTCATATTAGCCAGTGAGCAAAAAAAAAAAAAAAAAAAAAAAAAAAACAGGGAGAATAAATAAAATGAAAAAATTATATTTCAATCTGCAATCAGACTTTATCGGTTGTCTCTCTGGAGATGAACAGTATTTTTCATCATGAGTCCTTTGAAATTGTGGATCATTGTATTGATGTAATAGTATTTCACAGTTGATTATCATTATAGCATCACTGTTCCTTTTTACAATGTTTTATTGGTTTTGTCATATAAGTCTTCTCGGGAGATGAAACCATCCCTTTTATCATTTCTTGTAGTATAATAGTATTCCATCACAATAATATATCAAACTTATTTAACCATTCCCCAATCAATGGGCATTGCCTCAATTTCCAATTCTTTACCACCACAAAAAAAAAAACTGCTATAAATATTTTTATAGAGAGAGGTCCTTCTCTTTTTTCTTTCATTTCTTTAGGATAGAGTGGTATTGCTGGGTCAGAGAGTATACACAATTTGTTAACCTTTAAGGTTTCAAATTGTTCTACAGAATGATTGGACTGGGTCACTACTCCACCAACAGTACATTAAGTATAACTATTCTTCCACATCCCTCTAGCATTTATCATTTTTCTTTTCTGTATTGTTAGCCAATCTAATAAGTGTGAAGTGGTACCTCAGAGATGTTTTAATTTGTGTTTCTCTAATTATTAATAATTTGGGGAATTTTATATGCCTATTGATAGCTTTGATTTCTTCTGAAAACTTCCTGTTCATACAGGATGGACTATTCCCTGAAGAATCCATTCTGTATAATTAATATGGTGTTTCGACAAATACATTGGTAATTGAAATAATCACATACTAACATCTTATTTCCTAAAACTCCCCAGCACACATCTCTTAAATAGATAATAAAATCATTTTTTAAATCCAGTCTGAGACAAGGCTCTTTGCAGTGTTCCTTTTGATTTTATATCTTACATGCTGTAAAGCTTAGAAATCATCTGATTTTTAAATTACTCAGTGCTAATTAGCTCCTGCTAATTGCTCTGCTGATGTAATCCTTTTGATTGTAGCAGACACAGCTGAGTTCAGCTACACCTAGGAATAAACCAACTTTACCAAATAGACATTGCCCTGTTGATGATTCAGACACAGAAATCTCAAAGAACTGTTCTTTTTCACGCAGAACTCACTATTTCCTTGAATTTTAAATGATCGTTCTAGTCAGCTGCCAGGCTAGCCCATATGAGTTTGTATATATGAAAAAATCTTGTAAAAGGACTTACCTAGCACTGAATTAATAGAACATCACTCCCTGACACTTTGATGTATAATGAAAACATTTAAATATATATGGATCTTAAGGGGATGTGGGGAAGAGAAGACAGGGGAAAGCAAAATCTTTCTCACACTCTTTGAAATCTGAAAAACATCTAGCTTTTGAAAAATTCTATTCTATTCCTTAAGTTGAGGTTTTCCTTTAAAGTTAGAGGTATGTCCTTCGGAAGCTAATAATTAATGTGCAACAAGAAAATGGTATTTACACACATATATTGTATCTAGGTTATATTGTAACACATGTAAAATGTATGGGATTGCCTGCTATGGGGGGAGGGAGTGGAGGGAGGGAGGGGATAATTTGGAAAAATGAATAAAGAAAAAAAAAAGTTAGAGGTATGTGTATATATGGGTTATGTTTGTTTCATTTTACCTTTGAGATTCCTCTTGATCCCTAAGGAAATCAGAGTTTCCTTGCTTTCTCCTGTAAACAATTGCCTACACATACCTCCAAGCAGCCATCCAGGGACCCCCATGGGAGAAGAAAGGTTATAGAAGTCAATTACATTTCTTGGAAAAGGGAAAAAAAGTTTGTCTAGATGAAGTATCAAATTTTAGAGTTGGAAGGCACTTTAGAAGTATTCTAATCCAGCCTTTTTGATCGCTTTTTCTTTCTTTTCTCCATTTTGATATCACATATTACCTTTCCAGGGTTCAGCACTTCTGGCTACCCTTTGGAGAATTTACTTCCTCATTTTTTTCTTCTAGCATTAGACTTTCTAAATGGATTACAGTTTCTAAGTTCTCTCTTCATGGTAAAAAAAAAAAAAGCATCCCAGCAGCTGAGATTCTTTCTCAGTTATATAAGGACAGATTATATTTCTTGCATTTTTAGCTGTTTTATACATTGTGACAAAACAAAAAGGTAGGGAGCCAGGATAAAAGATTTGAAAAACTATCATGCACACTTGATGAGCCAGTCCAAGAAAGGGCAAAAATGAAATGCATAAAAGTAATTCCCCTACTGTTAGATATTAATCTCTGAGAAAGATAGCACTATTATAAAAGACAACACTCAGAATAGGCTATGAAAGAAAAATGCTCAAGTGAGTTTTTCTATTAATATTGATACAGTCTTAAATTGGCCTACTAGCCTTCTTCCTTTTCTTCTGTATTTATCTATGAAAAGGTTTCATATCCTAAATCTGTGACACAAAAATAATTTTCCAACCTTCTCCTTCCTCCATCCCCACCCCCACCTCACTCACCAAAACCCCCAACCATTCAAAGAGCAGATTTTCTTCTATAAATAACTATGGTGGAATAGCCCTATTCATATTGTTGAAAACATAGAAAATGGTCAAGGGCCTTTTAATGCTTTCTATTAAATTGGCTATCTAATCTCTTAGGTGTCAATGCCTGAAGAATTTAATCTTGAGCCATCAGCCTCACTGAATTTAGTCAGCTTGTTGGGGACATTTGCCTTTAACCCTTTACTTATCACTGAATCACAGCTTCAAGCATGATGCCTTCTGAATCCTAACTCCCTTTGCAAATACTTGTCTTAAAGAGGCCTTTTTCCATTCACAAAGATGTTAATTTTCCTATCCCCCAACCCCTCATCCATCTTTGTCTTTTTTGGTTTATGTTACAACTACTTATATAGGCACATGTTATATACCCCTAGTAAAATACAAATTCCTTGAGAGTATTTTTCTTCCTAACCCCAGGACCTGGCACATTGTAAGAGCTTATTATATGTTTGTTGATTGGTTGATTAACTGATTGATTTTCCTTAGTCCTTATGCCTGTTTGACCTTCCAAAGTCAGAGATGTTTCACTCTATCCTTCACTGACTTTCCCCCTTCTCCAGTTTTCACTATAATTGGACACCAAATTGTGATTTCCCTTTTTCTTTTTTCTTTTATCTCATGTCTATACTCAGTCTAGACCATGAGCATACATTTCCTAGAACTTATTTACAAGAGAAAAGATAATAAACATGTTCAAAAAAATAGTATACCAGGACAAAACAATTCAAAATTCATATAAAATAAAAGTACCTAATCTTTCAAATAGATAATAAACTGATTTAGCTACTTTAGCTACCTATAATTCCCCGAGACCTAGATTACTCATTATGGTTCTCATCAGGTACTCCATCAGGGGACACAATGGGTAGAATGATGTATCTGGAGTTAGGAACACCTGAGTTCAAGTGTAGCCTTAGATATTACCCAATGGAATTGTAAAGTATAATCCTCTTGGAAAAGAAATGATGTGTACACATCTCTCTCTCTCTCTCTCTCTCTCTCTCTCTCTCTCTCTCTCTCTCTCTCTCTCTCTCTCTCTCTCTCTCTCTCTCCTTCTCTCCTTACCCTCCCCCAGCTGAATAAGTAGGGAGAAAGGAATCACATGTTCAATGTATAAGAAAACAAATGTTGAATCTGTCAAACATTCATTCTGCTGAACCATGTGACTCATATCACTATTTGCTTCCCAGCACATAATATCAAAACTGCTTTAGTCTCAGAGTGAAAAAAATAATAATCATGATGCTCTTTTACATATTATTACCCCTAAAGTTTTACTCCAGTGCATCATAATATAATAAACAATATATTGTGACTTATGGAGGCTTTTCCAGCAGTGTACAACCATTGTCAAGTCCTATTATACAGTGTTGTCAAGTCCTATCATCCAGATTGCACATCTCTATATGCAGAATGGGCCTCCCTAATCTCAGAGAAGTTCATGCTCAAGTTTCCTATAGGGTGAGGAATATTTTAATACCAGTAGCTGTCAAAAACCATTTACTAATATGTGAAGGGGTTGCGATCTGCATTGGTATGGTTGCAACCATAAAACCCCATTTGGGGTTTTCTTGCCAATGATACTGGAATAGTTTTCCATTTCATTCTCCAGCTCATTTTACAGATGAGGAAACTGAGGCAACAAGATCAAGTAATTTGTCCAGGGTTGTATAGCTAATATGTGTCTGTGGCTAGATTTGAATGCAGAAAATTAGTCTGATTCTAGGTCTGGTGCTCTATCCACCATATACCTAGCTGAATTACTATACTATCTCCAGACTCAAGGCTTTTTCAATCTTTTCCCCTGGCATGGAAATACTACTGCTCCTCCTTATCTCTACCTCCTGGCTTCCTTACAATTAAAAGCCTGTTTTCTAAAAAATGTTTGTTTGTTTTTAAAATTCCCTGGTAATGCTAGTACCTTCCTTCTATTGAGTATCTCCAACTTATTCGTATAAAATTTATTTGAACACAGTTATTTATATGTTGTTTTTGTGAGTTTCTTGAGGGCAGGGAACATTTTTGCTTTTCTTTGTATCCCTAAAGCTTAGCTTGTACTTGGCACAAAGTGCTTAATGAACGCTTAGTGACTGACTGATCGATAGAGGGAGAACTCACCTAGAGGAAATCATAAAACCTTAAAGTAATATATTCAATTGAAGTTTAAGTAGAACAACATTTAGATTTCATTTTTAAAGGTCAAATTCAAGGGTATCCTCTGAAGAACTCCTATTTATCACTGACCTAAAATACATTTCAAGAGCTATTTTTTAGTACAAAGAAAAGAATCCATTATCAACTAGAATAAAATTACAAATGTTAATAACATTAGTCATTCTATTCCAGTTAGTAACAAAATTAAAGGGAAAATTTATGGAGTTCTTTTAAATCGTCCTACGATTGACTTTTTGTTCATAGATCCTTTATGATTTGCATCACCAGTTGATTTGTAAAACCCAAGAAAACTGCACTGAATTCAATATACAATAGCATTAGGAAAAAGAATCTAACTTGTCTTTAAATTGCATCTTGGAAATTATTCAGACAACCTTCAAAGGGAAGGCAAAAGCAATCACATCTCACCAGAATGTCTATGTGAATTATTATAAAATAATATTTTGCTTTTTCACAGACATGGTCAAAGAGCTTCATCACAAAACACTTTAGAATCTTGTTTTCATTTCAGTTTTTTCCCAAAAAATCTGTGATTTCATCATTATAGGAAATTCCTTCTTCCATTGAAAATTAGTGACTGTTTTGCCACTCACAGTCCTAAAAGATCAACTTTGAACTCCAAAATGTTAAGTGAATTGTCCAGAGTCCTACAGCCAATTGTGTCAAAGATGGGGCTTGAACCTAGGGCCTCCTAACTTTGAGGCCAGCTTGTGATCCATTAAAATTCATAGCTTTATAAGAAAATAGGAGCTCTTTCCACAACTTCAATTTCAACTCTTATACTCCAGGTGGTCCACAAAGCACAGAAATATATTTCAGGCCACGTTTCTCTCCAAGTTGGCTATTTTTGTTCCTGTTTAGTTAAAAGATATAAAGTATGAGAAAGAGAAAGAGAAGAGAGTGAAGGAAAAAAGTTGGGGAAAGAAAATAGAGCACTTAAAGAAAATTAGAAAATATGTATACTAATGAGCAAAGAAAAAAGAGAATAAATGTCTATTTTTAGAACCTAAAGCATAAATTGGAAGGAAGGAAGAAGCAATTCTGTTCTGAAAACGAAATGAAATGAGCATTTTTTACAAAATATTAGTAGCCAATAAACATTAAGTGGCTACTATGTGCTAGGCACTATGAATATCTTAGGGAGATACAAAAAGAGGCAAAAAAATGGTCCTTATCTTCAAAAAGCTCACAATCTAATGGAGGAGGCAGCAAGAAAACAAATATTTACAAATAAGCCATTTATAAGATAAATAGGAAATAAGTAAGAGAAAAAAGACACCAGAATTCAGAGGGGGTAGAAGAAGAGATTTTAGTTGAGACTTAAATGAAACCACAGAAGATATTGGGTAGAGATAAGGAAGGACATTGCAGGCATGGGAAACCATCAGAAAAATTCTGGCAAAAAAAGGGAAGGAAGTCATTGGATGGAAAAGTTTATGATGGAGAGTAAAGTGTAAGAAGAATGGAAAAGTGTAAGAAGGGGGCTTGGTTATGAAGGGCTTTAAATGCCAGTTAGAGTATTTTTGTATTTGATCTTGGTTATAGGAAGCCACTCGAATTTATTTTGCAGGGGAATGATATGGTCAGACTCTTGTTTTAGGAAAATCACTTTAGTGGCTGAATGGAAGATGGATAAAAACGAGAAGAAAGACTTGAAGCATACAGATCAACCAGCAAACTAGTCTAGGTGATAAGGACCTCTTACATCAGAATGGTAGTAATATCAGAGGAGCAAAAGGGAAGTACTGGAAAGATGTTGCAAAGCCAAAATCTACATTGTTTGACCATAGATTGGATTTGGGGTGGAGGGTTGGTGGATACAATTAGGATGATTCACAGGTTTTCAACCTAAGGGACATGGAGAAGAGTGTTGTCTTCTACAGTAATAGAGAAGGCAAGAAGTGATGAGGGGTCAGGGGAAAGCATAAGTTCAATTTGGGATATGTTAGTTTAAGATATCTACTAGACATCTAATTTCAGATGAGAATTAGAAATGTGAGATTTGATGCCTTGAGAGAGGTTGGATCAAGATAGATAGATCTAATATTATATCAAATGGTTAATTTGAAAGCAAAAATTATTTTTAATTCCATGAACACTTTTAAATTTTGCTATTTGTTTTAGGCAAAATCAATCAAGAATACAACTTGAGAAAAAAAATCAGAAATGAAATAAAAGCCAGAGTTGTTTGTCTAAAGGAGAGGTAAAAAAAATTTATCTTCCAAAACTTAAACTTAAAACTAACATTCCAAAGACCCGTAAAAGTATTGAGTGTCATTAAATATCATACATGATAGGGAACTTTTGTTAAATATATTTAATGTAATTGGTTTACTTTGTAATGCTAGACATTTTGTTCAGTTAAAAGCATCATTCTAAGATATCAACAGACTTTAATAAACCATAAAAGAGGCCCATGAAACAAAAGAAAAGGAAAAAACAGTTAAAAACCCCTCTTTTACAAGTTGTGGGATTATGATTTTACTGGAATATTATATGTTATGAGAAATGCAGATTTCAGAAAAACCTGGAAAGGCTTAAATTAACTGATGTAAAGTGAAATAAGCAGAACCAGGAAAACATTGTGTACAGCAACAGCAACATTGTGGGATGATCTATATAACTAAGCAATTTCATGATCTAAGACAATTCCAAAGAACTCATGATGAAATACATCATTACCTCCAGAGAAAGAACTGGATGGAGTCTAAATGCTGATCAAAGCATACCTTTATTCAGTCTCTATATTTTTTCATGTTTTTCCCTTTTGGCTCTGTGTCTTCTTTCACAATATAACTAATATGGCAATATGCTTTACATAAATGAACATATATAACCTTACTGTCTCAGGGAGGGAGAAGGTAAAGGAGAAAATTGAAACTTAAAAGTTTTTTTTTAAATGAACACGAAAATTGTCTTTAACTGAAAAAAAAAAGTTTTTTCAGATTATGCTGAACATATTTTAATATTTTAAATATTTTAAACATATTTCCACATTAGTTATATTGTAAAAGAAAAATCAGAATAAAAGGAAAAATCATGAGAGGGAAAAAAAAACAAAAAAAGTTAAAATATGTTTTGATCCACATTTGATTTCCATAGTTCTTTCTCTGGATGCTGATGGCATTTTTCATCCCAAATCTATTAGAATTGTCTTGGATCACTCTATTCTTGAGAAGAACAAAGTCTATTATAGTTAATCATCACATAATCTTGCTGTTACTGTGAGCGAATTCTCCTGGTTCTGTTCACTTCATTCAGCATTAGTTCATGCAAGTCTTCCCAGGCTTTTCTAAAATCAACCTGCTCATCATTTCTTAGAACAACATGACCTAGTCAAAAAAGAAAAAAACATCAGTCTTGGAGGAGAAGATCCTCAGGATTTCTGGCCAAAACAGCAGTAATTATTGGTGCCAGATATGTGGAATTCCTGCAAAATTCCCATGTGCTTCTAGACCAGATTAAAATGTAATTAGGAAATGTTTAACAAAATTAATAAAAATAGTGACATAGAATATGTTAATTTGTGGTTCTCTAAGAAGCAGCATTCTGCTTCCATTTAAGTTGAACATCACTACCCACACAACTCTAAGACTCAGTTGCAAAGTATTTCCTCTGGATCCTCCCCACCCCAACCTCCACCCCAAGAATTCTCTTTGTCAATGAAATCACAGGTCTATAACCTATCCTTAACAGACATCTTTATTGTCATCTAATTTTGCTTTAAACAAATTCAGTTATAGGGAATTATGGCTGTGGAACATCACCTATACTATCATAAAGTTGATTTGTTGATTAATTTTGCTGAACTATTGTTGTTGGGAGGTTTTTAATCTCTTGTTGCAAAGGATGACTTGATATGTAGGAAAGGAAGAGAGATTTATTAGGAAATGTAAAGTGGTGTGAAAATAGAAGACATTAATAAAAACTTAAAATAGTAAAAAAAAAAAAAAAAAAAAAAAAAAAAAAAAAGCTAATAACTTATCACATAAGTCTTGACCAGCATTAAGAATACTACTTTGGTGTAGTGGATAAGAATACTACTTTAGAGACCAAAATGTCTTTTGGATCTGCCAGACTATTGCCTTCTGTCCTATGTCCAATGTCAAATGCAATTTAGTGTCCATTTCTTCTTCAATTGTTAGTTTCAAAGTCTTACATGTCCTGAGCATAACAAAAAGTTTCTTTTGACTTAGAAGGAAAGAGACATCAGAAAAAAAAAAAAAAAACCAGACAAGCAAATATTTTATTGGGCAAAATGATCACATATGTTCTATTTTCATATTTTAAATTTGCAAAATATAAATCATGGTAGTAGAACGTTAAAGGGAAATAATTTTCATATGTCAGATATATTGACTTAGATACATATGAGATATGAGTCTCTATTTTATCTGAGAGGTCCCAACTCTTACATACTGTGCTATACTATATATATATATATTATATATAATATATATATATATGTATTATAGAAGTTTCAAAATACTATAGAAGTTCAATATTCTGTACTTATTTTTTCATTTCTTGTTACAAAAGAAAGTTCGGTAATTAGAGAAAGAAGAGGAACTTAGGAAATTAAAATGATATAAAAACAGAAGATATTAGTAAAAACTAAAAATTGTAAAAAAAATAAACTAAAAATACAAATGTCTTCCAGTCTTTGAGTCTAACAAGAAGTATACCTAATCATTTCAGTTTCTCTTTGTTCAGTTTCTCTCACACATCCCCTCATAAGCAATCTGATGAGATTTTTATCTTGTTTACAAAGCTCTTCAAATCACTCATGTATTAGATAAGAAGAAATGGATCCTTTATATTCACTTTTCTTTCAGATGTTTTGTAGAAAACTTCTCTCATATCCTGATTCTTTATTTCTTTCTCTTAGCTCTCCCCCAAACCTCCCAAGCAAACATACTGCCTCTAGGATCAGAGAAATTGGGATTAAATCTCTTTTCTGACGATCTCTCCTCCTAGAGAGATCATCAATAGAGGAGGAGAAGCAGTGGACTAGATTGCCTCAGAAGTCCCCCAACTTTCAGAATATTATCCTATTATCTATGTATCTTATCATTTTTGCCCCACTTATTCTATATCATTTTTCACTTCTAGTAGATGTCCTAGAAGAAGGAACTTTCTTTTTCTGAAAGAGACATAGTGATAAAAATGGAAAGAGCACAGGACTTTGGTGCTGACTTTTGTGTAACCTTGGAAAGGCTCAGTCTCCCTAGAGTCAGGTTTCTCATCTATAAAAATGGTCCTATTATTACCTACTTCACAGAGTTGTTGTCAGAGCAAGATATATGTAAAAGTACCTGAGGAGGGGTAAAAAAGAGCAACAACACTATTTTTAATAATATTGACATAGACTACGTTTTGCAAAATTTCAGCTGTCAAGGCAGAACTTATTTATACATTTTGTAGAGGAGGCTATGAGAAATTCATTAGATTAGCTTCATTTTCAAGATACTAGCTTCTGTTCCTTCCAAAAGCTTCAGTCAGGCACGTGTCTGTATGCAGAAATACACTCTTTTTACTAGTTCCCAAGGAAACTTAGTTGGAAAAGTAAATTAGTTAATCTATATCAAGGATGATATATTTTAAATGTTTCAATAGAGAGTGGGAGTAACAGTTCTTTGTTTAATAATGATAACTTATTGAGTATATTCTTGCCTTGGTTGTCTTGGAAAAAAATTCTGCTCTGGTTAAAAAAAAACTTTTACTCTTGAATGTTAAAAATATTTGCCTGAAAATATTTGATTCTTTTTTCAATTTTTCCTAGCCATAACATAGCAGAAGTTTCATTTATAAGGGAAAACTTCTTAAATTGTAGATCACAACCCCATGTGGCACTACATAACTAAATGTGGGGTTGCAAATTTATGATTTATTATCAGTAAATGTTTGATTTGTATGCATATTGAATATACCCATATACCCAGAGTGGCGTAAAAATTTCTTGGGCAAAAAGAGATTGGGAGTTGAAAAAGTTTAAGAATTTTGTTAAAGTATTTGATCACACTTCTATAAATATCCTTTGAGTTTCTGCTCACCTAATTGACCAAAGTATCCCAAGCCTTAATTTTATTCATTAAGGTTAATCTATGGGCAATGTGTGTGTGTGTGTTCCATTAGTATTTATACAGTACTAAAAAGATTTAGATGGCCTCCATGGCAGATTTATGGAAGGATATGGACAAGAGCTGCCCAGATGGACAAGTTTGGATGAGATGCAAACTGTACTTTTAAAGAAAGCATCTGCATTGATTAGATCAGAGATTTATGAAAGTATTGAGGAAGAATAATTAGTTGCCACCTCCTCTTCAACCAAACTGTTCAGAAGTTCTTCACTCATCCGGGGGCAGAGATTCAATGAGTAACTAAGTGCTAACAGTCTCAGTTTTCAACATATTTCCCAGCTTTGTATGTTCAGTGAAGTTGTATTAACACCTATTCTTCAATTCTCAACTACTACCCACGCCTTCCTCATTTCTGTCCCAGGACTCCTTGTCATTGATGGAAGTGATAGGAAAGGGCAGAGGGAGGTGATTCCTACCAGCTGGCATTTTTTGAAGTGAAAAAAGTCCCAAGATAGTTATAAAAACAATATTAATCAGGGCAATGAAAATTTTGTTGTAAAGTTCTTTACAGTTTTCTAAGGATGTATTTCTCTCAATCATCACAAAAAACCTATGAGATGAACTAAGTGAGTGATATTACCCCTATTTTATAGGTTTCAGAAATAGAGTCAGAAGAATTCAGTAATTCATCAAGGTCACAGGTTGCTCATAGTGTCAGAACTGAGATCTAAAGCTATGTCTTCCATTTCCAAGTCCATTACTCTCTCCCCTCTAGTTTTCCTGGTTGTCTAATCTGTTAGGAGGTTCAGCATTGAATTCAAGACCCAGCCATAGTAACTAATTCATCACTAGGTCCTGACACATCTATCTTTCTGTCTTCCTATAACTGGGTTTTTGACTGATTGTTTTGTACCATCCCAAATCATTTATGGAATCATAGTATATTTTGTGATAAAGGAATGAAGACGGCATTGGTGTAAATCTTAACATTTTAAAGACAAATGACCCATTCAAATCATTCCTTCTAAAGGCCTTCTAAATTCAGAGAAACTGAAAACAATCTTGTGAGGAGGCCCAGATCTATAATTTAATTTTTGTAAGAAATCATCTGTGTTTTATAATCTTAGAGAATCCCTAGACATTGAGAAGATTGAGTGACTGGCCCACTGTCAGATAGATAGTGTATTTAAGAAACAGAACTTAAATCCAGATCTTCTCAATTCTAAAGTTAACTTTCTAGGCACTGGGCCATGGAAAGAAGATAGTTATCATGTTTTGCCTGAGTCTGTTCTTCTCCAGGCAAATCCTTCCCAGTGCCTTTGACTAATTCCTCATATATCATGGACACAAAGCCCTTCACAATCCAGGTTTTTCTTCTCTGGATACTCTCCAGATGAGCTATTTTTTCTAAACTACTGCTCCCACACTGAATATTTTGAAAGTGGTCTTACCAAGACAAAACACAGAGGAATCATCACCCCCCCCCTTATTCCTGGAACCTGTGTCTCTATTAAGGCAAGTCAAGATCATCATTAGCTTGTTAGATTGCCACATCATGCTGCTAGCTCATTTTGAGTTTATATTCACACCAAAAGCTCCTAGATCATTTTCAGTCAAATTGCTTTCTAGCTATACCTCCCCCACATTGTATTTGTAAAGCTGATTTTTAAACTGAAGCATGAGAGGAAATACCTTTTTCCTCCTGACAGCTTTTCCAACATTTGAAGATCAATCTAATGTCCTTCTTAAGTAGTCTCTCTTTCCAGCTTAATATTCCCAGTTCCTTCAACTAATCTTCTGAATTTACCTGAACATTTTATTTCCAATTTATCTTAATAGAGACCTATTAAGGTATAGAATCAATAATCAAATTCAAGAAAAACAGGGAGTTTACAATGGGATGGTAAAGGAGCCAGTTTTATTGAAGGGAGATACAGAGTAGTAAGGGGAAGTAGTAAAAAACCGTCAGGTCCATTGGGCCCCCAGGAGAAAATGGGCACCCCACTGGGGCTCTAGAGGTAAGAGTGCATCTTTTTCCCAAACCAGTGAAGTCTGGTAGGTTTTGATAAGATTCTTATCTGAGTCCAGCAGGATCAGGCTTTGGAGGAAGGAGAAGAAGGACCTAGACTTAAAGACATGTGCTGATTCATGTTAATAAAGAGCAGAAGAAACTGCTGGAAACTGAGATGAGAGAGCTGATATTCAGACTCCCTGCTGGTGAGAAATGGGGCTTTGGACTAGTCCCAGCTTCCTTCACAGAGGACTTAAGCTCCCACTAGGTGTCTGCATTTACTGGATTGGGATCTTCCTTACTTAAATACCTCCCAGGTTTATTGAGGGGTTGTAAAACACTTAGCACGTCTAGCACATAGTAAGTACTATATAGATATTAGTCATCATCATGACTATTATTGTTACAAGACCTCTCTCTGATCTTCCATTCCTCCCATATGCAGTAAGAATGTCACGTTTAATATGCTCATTTTGTTTCCATAAGAATGAAATAATTAAGAAAAGTTGACAAATTATTTAAACAATTAGAAATCATAGGATCAAAGATTTATAACTAGAAGGGACCTAAGGGACCAACATACTTATTTTACAGATGAGGAACTGAGGCAGTCAGAAATCAAGTAAATTGCCCAGAGTCACCCCAACAAAAAGTGTCTGAGATACAATTTGAACTCAGTTCTTCCTCACTGTAAATATATCATGATCTATCCACTCTATCACCTTAGAGTAGAAAATCAGGAAATAAAGGAAATACTAGCCAGTTAGGATCTTGGGATCATAGATATAGATCTTTAAGTAACCTCAAAAGCCATTAGCCTAATCCCCTCATTTTCCAGATGAGGAAATTGAGAAGATTAAGAGATCTACCATCATCAACATCAAGGCATAACAACTAATAAAGGTCAAGCCAAGTTTGAGGTTCTACTTGGAGAAATTTCTGAAGCCACTATGTACAGATCATATATTCACCTTCATGGAAGAAAATGGATCTTCATTAGCACATATTTAGCTCCTTCTTTGCAAACACAAAATAATCCTGGCATTTTCTAATAGATAGCTGACTATTGCAGGAAAAGAAACTGGAGTCTTTTGTAAACTTAGGTTAGTGCAGTTAAAAATATTCAATAAAAAATAAGAAAAACAAAAAGTACCTTTTTCCCTCAAATCGAATGCAAATTAACTAGAAGCTTGACCCTCAATCTTAATGTTCTCTGAAAGTTTGTATTAAGGGGTAACTAATGGGAAAAATGTCTGCATTAAATTTAAAAGCTGACCTGTTTTTACTCCTAAACCAATTCTTCCTGAGCCATGCAGTACCATATCAAAACTCCTCAGAAAAAAAAAAGGCACAGTATTATTGAATCCTGTATTTAGTTGGTCCCTTTGTGGGGATAAAAAAAAAGTGAGTAATCCAATAGTCTGCCTTCCAACATGAATCAGACTGGCTCCTTTGCTGCCATGTAGGCAACTATAAGGTCCTCTGAGATTGCTCCTCAGCAACTGGAGATGAGTTGTTATTGCTGATCAATAAAACTTAACTTGGCCATTGTCTATTTTAAGATGTCTTCCCGGTTTTTATTTTAATTCTCTGTTGGAAAAGAAGTTATAAAAATCTTTTCTCCACACTGTAATACTTCTCCACATCCTTCATAGCAACAATAGAAAGGAATGAGAAATTGAACTACTTCCAAGAAGTTTCCTTTTTTCCCTTCCTGTAGTACAATCCAGTTTTAAACAACTAAATACAGTGTCATTTCTTCTTGGCTTTCCTCTTTATTGAAGGGAAAAGGACTTTGTTGATCAATTGATGTAGAGGGTCACAGACAGTGAGGAAACCCTGGGTGAGGTATAAGACCCTTCAGTCCAGAGGGAACCTGCTAACAATGTCTGGTTTGACTCCTCATCTCCCCCAGGGCTCTTGCCTTCCCGATAGGTCAGGGGGCAGTGACAACTTGTGTGAAGATTGAAGCAGAGTGATACCAGGTGGTAAACTATGTACAATAGCAAATTGTTTATGTGGTCTCATCTGCATAGTATATACTGGGCATATGCCTAGTGTTTTTGGTTACATTAGGGTATAAAAGGGGGAAAGTCCTTGTAATAAACAGACTCCATTTTTCCACTATCCTCGAAAGTCTTGCCTCATTACTTACAGGATATTTTAATCCACCCCAGCATGGGGGCTCTAAAAAGCAGGACATAACAGACTTCGATCTATCAAATCACTTTAAGGAAAAGATCAATTGATTATA
Organism: Sminthopsis crassicaudata; assembly: GCF_048593235.1. NCBI lineage: Eukaryota > Metazoa > Chordata > Mammalia > Dasyuromorphia > Dasyuridae > Sminthopsis > Sminthopsis crassicaudata. Next base: position 531,095,396 of record NC_133617.1, on the reverse strand, counting down.
GACTTAGAGATATAAGGAACTTTAGAGTTGTAGTCAGCCTTTCATTTTAGGGTCAAGCAATCTAAGGCCCAGAGAAATTAGTGGTGGACATACTTCCTCAGTGGCCCATAAAAGGTATTGATCAGATTACACAATAGAGCTGAACACTTTACAGGCAATAGGATAAATTCTCTTGAGGTCAGGCTAATTCTAATCTCTTATCTGATCTCTTATCTGCTTCTTCTCCAACACAAATAAAATAAAATAGTCTTATATTCAAGGCCCATAATAATTTAGCACCAATCTTATCTCCCACTATCACCATACATGAACCTGCTGCTTTGGACAAATTGGCCTATTTGTTGTAGCAAGTTTGAGTAGTTATTTTTGTTCCCTTTTTCTAGTCATTTCTGGCTCTTCATGATCCATTTGGGGTTTTCTTGGCAAAGATATTTAAATGGTTTGCCATTTCCTTCTATATTTTATAGATGAAAGAGTGTAAAGTGATTTGCTCAAAGTCATACAGCCAAGACATGTCTGAGGCTAGATTTGAATTCAGAAAGATGAAGTTTCCTGACTCCAGGTTTGTTACTTTATCCACTGCACTACTTAACTAGTTATACTGTTACTTTACTGCCCTTAACTAGTTATACTGATAGCTAATGTTTGTTTTATAATAAATCATTTTTAAAAGAATAATGAAAAGAAAAGTTTAACAAATCTGAAACCAGGATATAGCCCCAGAAATGGAAAACCATTTTGCAATGTGTTATGATAGAAAAACCACTGAAATTGTAGCTAAAAGACTTGGACACCGGAGTCCTTCTCTGCCGTTAATAAGTTATATGACCTAGAACAAATGCTATGCTACCTCCCTGGTCCTCAATTTGACTTTCTATTAAAAATAAAGGATAATTTTGCTATATTCCAGCTATATCAATGAAACTATCTTTCACTGGTGCCTTCACCTCTGTCATTCCAGCTCTGAGTCTGGGAGTTTGGGGTTCAACAAGCATTCATCATTATAATCTGATCTATCCATATACCATTTCTCTCCACCAGATATGTCTTCCCCATTTCAAATGTAAGCAGTTTGAGGGTATATATGTATAGCTCTAGCACAAATTATAGTACCTGGTACATAGAGCTTAAAAATTACTTGTTTATCCATTCATTCCCTCTAATATTCTATAATTGTATAGCTATGACTTAAGCACTATCTTTCATAAAACAAGATGAAATTTCATTAGATATAATTCCAAGAATTCACCCCCCTGCCTAATGAATTACTTCTTTTTATACCACCAACATTCCCATCCCACTCCAGCGTTTGCTTTTTTTCTCTTCTGAAGGAGTTCTGCAGAAAGAGATTAAAGTAGCCAACATTTGCATATTTTGTGATTGTCATTTCCCTTTCCCCTCCTTCATTTCTGCAGAAGGAGCAGCCATCTCAAAGGCTTTGGGGAATAGGACATTAGAGATAATTGTTTATACAGGGTAGTTATATGTTTAGCCTTTATGCATCTAAACAGACAATTATTTTCTGTTGTTTGCTTGTGGCAGTGGCTGCCCAGTGACTCCAGCAGATGGAGAAAGGATATAATCCGTAGGTTATAAGTATAGAGGTTATTGATGAAATGTCACCATCTGTTGACATCATTAAAATGATATGAGTCACAAAGAGTTGCTTTTGTTTCATCTAGAAGGTTAGCATAGAGTTTCAAAAAAAATTGCTGGATTGTTAGAAGAGAACATATTGAAGGGAAAGGTTTAGCAGACTCATCAGGAAACATATAAACCTTAAAGCACTCTACAAATGGGAGGGTTTTTTTTTTTATGAAATAAAACAAACATTTCCATAACAGTTTAATGAAAAAGATTTTTGCACATAAAATAGTTAATCTATTATATACAACTTGTCATTCCTTTTAAATATAAAATAAAGTTATCATGTAAATTTCTTTTTCTCTTTTCCCCTTTTTTTCTTCAGGCATTGATCAAGTTACACAATAGAGCTCAACATCTTCCAGACAATAGGATAAATTCTCTTGAGGTCAGGTCAATTCTAAATCCCTGCCGGCTTCTTCCCCAACACAAATAGTTTGAACTCCTTTGTTTTATATTCAAAGTCCACCCTACATGAACTTGCTGCTTTGGCCAAATTAGCCTGTTCACTGTAGCAAGTTTAACTAGTTATTTTTGTTGTTCCATTGTTTTTTTTGTCTTTTTGTTTTTTAGTCTTTTCTGATTCTTCATGATCTACCTCACCCTTGAGATGAGTTATTTTATATATACTCACACAAATATATATATGTATTTATATATCTATATCTATCTGTGTCTGTATATATGCACAAAGGTAGGATCTTTTAAGAGCACTATAATATCTTGCTTCCCATGAATCTCTCTCCTACTGACACTGATGCCTTTATTGAGTCCTGAAATCCCTATTATTAAAACATTTAAAAAATTGACTTAGAACTGAATCGTCCAACCTCGTCATTTTATAGATGAAGACCAAAAAAGTGAAGTATTTTTTTTAATTCACATAGGTAATTAATTAACTTATGATGGGCTTTGAATGTTAAGTTCTTTTATAAATATCCAAAGCTCTTTCAATTATACTTCATTACCTGGGGGGCAGGTGGGAAGAGGGGAAAGCAGGGAAAGGAAATTGGTGTTAAATGGCTTGCCCTAGGTCAGACAGCTAGGAAGTACTAAGTACCTGAGGCTAAATTTGAACTAAGGTCCTCCTAACTCCAGGGTCAATGCTCTTGGTGCTCTAATCACTTCCATCTCTCTGTCTCTGAGCCTAAGTCTTCAAAAGCATTCAGTGAAAGTGCACCTGTAGCCTACTGATGCTCTAGTAATTCCCCTGGCTATTCTTCTCATTATTATAGGGAAATAGGCTATAAAATTAGAAATTAACACCTTGAAGCAAAGAAAACAAATATTTCTTATGAAATGCGTAATAAATGTTTGTTTCCTTCCTTCCTTTACTGAAGGTAAATGTACTGAAGGTAAAGGTGAAGGTATTGAAACTTTAGCTCCAGGGGGAGGATATTCAAAGTAGGTAAATTGTGGAGATTAAGGTTGTTGTTTATTCTTTGCTCTGGAAGGGAAGTGATGCCCAGACATGCAAGTGAATTGGATTTAAGTGAAGGAGGTCTGTGCAAAGTCATCTGCCTCACTTTTCCCTCCAGTGGATCCATCTGGGTCCAATGGCCAGATATAGATCAGGATGACTGGAGATGGAGCTGGATCCAGTGGGAGATCTTTGTCTTTATTTTTGGGACTAGGTAAAAGAGATTAAAGATGGGTTAGAAAGCCATATGGAATAAAGGTTGGTGGGTTTTGCCTAGAGTCTCTGCTCCTAGGGAGGCTGAGGTTGGCAAATCACTTGAGTTTGAGTTTAAAAGTTCTAAGCTATGGAAAGCTAACACAGGAGGTGTCTGCAGTGCCTGAAATTGATGGGGGAAGAGAATGGGATACCAGACTGTTGAAGGATGGATGAACCAGGCAATATTAGAAAAATCAAAGTCATTAAAACTCCTTTGGAAAAAAAGTGGACAAAAAAGGGGCATTTTGTTGTTAGTTGTTTCAGTGTGTCTGAGTTTTCGTGATCTTATTTGGGATTTACTTTGACAAAGATACTGGAATGGTTTGCCATTACCTTCTCTAACTCATTTGACAGATAAAGAAACTGAGGCAAATAGGCTTAAATGATTTGCACAGCTAATAAGTGTCTAAGGTTAAATTTGAATCCAGGTGTTTCTGACTATGCACTGTGCTACCTTGCTACCCCAGGAGAGGAACTAAAATAGGGAAGGGCAGAACCAGACCCATTCCTTGCATGAAAATATTTCACCCCAACCTCACAGCTAGTTATTTCCCAAAATTAGGATTCCATCCTCCCCTGAAAGGTATTCATTCTTTACTTCCTCTCCCACAATCTTTGTCTTCCTTCCAAGCTCCACTCAAATGTCACCTTCTAGTAAAACCTTCCCTGATCTTCCTTGTTCTCAGCAGTTAGTGGTTTTCATTTCTCTTCAATTTTCTTCCTGCTATGTCTGTTGGCATACATACTTTATCCCCCTTGAATATGTTTCCTGAGGATGAGTATTTTTAGGGAATTTTTTTTTCTTTTTTTATCCCCAGTACCTGGCCTTAAACCAATGATAATAATAAATAATAATAAATGTTTGCTGAATTAAATTTTGTTAATCACAACTCCCCTCTGCAAGCTCCTTGAAGAATACATTGATTGTGGATTTTTACTTTCATTTTAAAGAATTTTTAGCATTGTAGCTTAGTACAGAAGCAACCCAGAGCTTTGGGAAACCTGGAGCTAGTTATTAATAGGGTCTCAAAAGAAAACATCCAAAAGAAAGTTGCTATTGATATTTTTAGATACCAGGCCTGCCCTACTCCTAGGCTTTCATTTTTAAACAAGCCAGGGAAGGAAGTGATTGATGCATTCTATAATTCCATTTCAGAGGATCCCAGTGTGAAATCTAAAGGACACAAATGATGTGGGAACAACTTTTAGAGTGATCTTCCATACAATGTCTTTCATCTGGGGCAAGCCAGCTTCAAGAAGCAGCAGCATGCCCTCAGGGGATTCAAAAATAATACCTTCACAGCAAAGTCAGCCACCGTGCTAGAGGTTGCTGATCTGGTCCTAACCCTGTGTGAGATTGGAACTCTTCTATTTCCCCACTTTTTCCCAAATTTTCTCTGAGGATTAGTCTGTATAGGTTGTATTTGGCAACAAATAAATTGGCAAAAATTTCTTATCAACATTTATCATTCATTTCAATAAACATTGACTGTTTATTATATTTAACATAATGCATAAACATAACATTATTATGTTATATTTATTATATTAAGTATATATTCCTGATTTTAGGCCCTGCACTCTATTCACTCTGCAACCTAGCTGCCTCAATAGAGAAGCTAAAATAGGGAAAAACAGAGCCAGACCTGATCCTTGCATGAAAACAATATTTCACCCCAACTTATATTAAGTTTCTATTTATGTACTCAATGGCAGCTAGGTAATGCAGTAGATAGAGCAAAACTTCTTAAATTATGGGATACATAACTGAATGTGGGGGTCATGGAAAATTTGGCAACAATTAGAAGTTTTTGAACAACGAAAAATTAATTCAAAACCAAATGTATTTCTAGCAGTACTTGCCTATGTTGCATCGCACAACTTCATTGAACACAAAACAAGCACACTTTGCACTGAACATGCATGAACACTGCCAAAAACACCTCACCTCAGATTGGAGACAAGGTCACATAAAAATTTCTTGAGCAAAAAGGGGTCATGAATTGAAAAAGTTTAAGAAACCTTGGTATAAAGTAGCAGATCTAGACTCAGAAAAATCTGAGTACATATTATTAGCTGTGTGACTTTGGGCAAATCACTTAACCCTATTTGTCTCAGTTTCTGAATCTAGAAAATAAACTGCTACAGGAAATAGTAAGCCACTTCAGTGTCTTTGCTAAGAAAACTCCAACAAAAAGATTAACACCATTATATATCAGAGGCTATGGGTGGGAGGGAACAAAACAGTCCCTTGTCCTTGAGATGCTTACTATATTACAGAGGAAATGGTACTACATATACACAATACCAATAGAAATTAATATAAAATAAGATCAAAACACCAAGATATTCCAAAAAGCTTATTGCAAGTAGATATTACTTCATTTGTCCTTATATACTCAAACCTAGCACAGTGCCAAGCACATAAAATGCACTTAATAAATACTTGTAGATCAAACTATTCAAAAAATAAATAAAATAAAAAAGCTTTTCTTTCATTTATTTTTGGAGGGAGCAGGAGTTCAAGATGTCTACCTCTAAACCATCAGTCAGAACAGATTAACTGTTTTTCAATTGTGTCTGGCTCTTCATGATCACTTTTGGGAATTTTTTTGGCAAAAAATAGGGGAATAGTTTGCCATTTTCTTTTCTCTAGCTCATTTTATAGATGAGAAAACTCGGGTAGAGTTAAATGACTTGCCCAGAATCACATAGCTAGTAAGTATCTGAGGTCAGATTTGAACTCAAAAAGATAGTCTTCCTCATTCTAGACTGGTACTTTATCTACTGAATCACATAGCTACCACTTTACAGACAAAGAAAACTGAGGCTGAAAGAGATAAAGACCAAATCTTCCTCAAACCTTTAACTAGTCATCTGGGCAAGTCTTTTAAACTTTCAAAGCCCCCTCTTTCTCATCTCTGAAATGAGGAATAATTACAGCAACTTTCATACATGGCTGATGTGAGGATCAAATGAGAAAAGATGTGTAAAGGGCTTTAAAATGCAACATAAATCTTATTAGTAGTATTGTTGTTCAGGATCACATCACTAGAAAGTATTAATATAAGATCTTGAATCCAAATTGTCCAACTCTAAGATCCCTATGCCACATACTGTCTGGCCATAATAAGAACTGTAAATTAGGAAGAATAATCCGATAATACAAGCAAGTAGATTGGAGGAGATACCAGCAGGGATGGACAGGGCATGTCAGGAAGATATTGTAATAGCCCCAGGGGAAAACCAATAAAGTCTTGGCATAGGATAGAGGCAGTAGGAATGGAAAGAAAAAATATCAGACAGACAATTCCAAGAATATTTTCACTTTTCTCTCCCTTTCCCCCCTTAAATATAAGTAGGGCAGGTTTATTATTGAACATATCCTTAAATGATACAATAGAGTCTGAAAGATCTGAGTTCAAATTCAGCCTCAAACACTTATTAAATTTTCCTAGCCAAGTCACATATACCTATCTGCCAATTGCCTCAGCTATAAAAAAAAGGAGATAATAATAGTATTACCTCTTAAGTTTGTTGGGAGGATCAAATAAGTAAGATAATATTTGTGAAGAACTTAGCACAGTGCCTGAAACATAGTAACTGCTTAAATAAATGCTTGTTTCTTCTCTTTCCCTTGTAATGTGAATAATAACACTTGCAATATGGAAACTAGAATAAGGGTAAAAGTACAAAATTGGGCTGAAATTGAATAGGTAAATCAATCATGTGTAGCATACTTGTGTGGGTCCTGGAAGAACTTTCAAGTATTGGCCAACCATGAAAATTGCAATCAAAATACCTCAGGCTAAAATAACAGCATCAAGGGCAGAGATGAAAGCAGACCCAGTCTCTACTCTGCAATGGTTTGGAATTTCCCAATGTGCCCAAGTAAGGCTAATTCTGTTCTATATAGTCTAAGGGATATGATGACGATGATTATGGTATTCTCTTACAGAAAAAATCCAAAATGGGATCTTTTCCTACCCTTTCTCTCATGCTTCAGCTTAAATTATAAAGGGGATATTGTCTTTTGCCTCTTTTAAAGGGCCAGACTAGACGCCTTCCTAAATTTTAATTGTGCCTATATAAATCATACAACCCAAATTTAAGCATCTGCCAGATTTTGTGTTTATCAGACACATGGACATACTTCAGAGGGCAGAGTTATATAGTCATGAAGTAAACAGTATTTGTCCTAGTCACTTTAGGTTAGCAGCTAAAAGAAGCCTATTCCTATCTCTAGCTCAACTGCTTTCACCCCAAAAGTAGTACAAAAATGTGTGGGGCTGGTAGAGTTGCCTCTGATGATAATTAGTGGACTTTGAACTAGTTAGTTTTGGGAGTCAGAAGAAAATGTCTCAGTATCACCAACATAACAGTCTGTTCCTGATAGTTTCTAGGCATCTCATCACCTTTGATCACTAAGGACCAGCAACAGTAATCCAAGAGAGTCCCAGTGAAGCTCAGCTTCACAGTTGCAAGGAGATTGCCCTATACCAGGGACAGCCACCAGTACTCTAACCTGACTTAATTATGACATATGGTTCTCAAACTAGAATCTCTTCTGGCTTTTCCTCAGAAATCTCAAAACTAAAATTTAAAATGTCACCAAACTGATGAATTCGGGAAGTTGTTTCTAGAGTCTATACAGCCCTATGACAAGTCTCCCTGGATAGCAGCCAGGCAGCTGAAGGATGACATTTGAAATTAGTGAGATTTTAGAATTGGAAAGGATCTTAGAGTTGATTTGTATTCTCTCATATTACAGATTAGTAAATTGAGATCCAGAAATGTTAGGAGTCATCCAGCTCTCTAGCCCCCAAAATATTACCAAATTCCACATCCCCTGAATGTCTACTACTAGTCCCATTATACATTATTTCCTAAGTAAATTTTCAACTTTAAAAACTAAAGGCTCCAAGGCCTCAATTTTATTTTTAAAATTCTTATATTGTTTCTGTCAGAAATAAGTATCTCTATTTTGTTCACTTCCAGGCTCTATTTCTTGCTTCTCCTTTCCCCACTGGAGCAATTTCATACCAGGTCATCTTTCTCACCAACAGTGTTTGTTTACTCATAGGGAATTGTTGAATTAAGTTCACAGAATATTTATTCTTACCTAATCTAGATTTTTAAAGATTCCTTTAAAACTTCCATTTTGTCTTGGATGATCCCTCATTGGGGGTTTTTATTCCTTTTTTTTTTTTTTTAACAATAAACTATAATCTAGAGAATTTCTTTACTTGCTTATCCTTTTCTAAGAGTATTTGCAAGTTAAATGCTCTACTTGCATTTTTTATCTTTCAGATAACTCTCTTTTTTTTGATCCATCTTTTTTTCTCCCACTGATGACTGGCTTCAGCTTTGCAGCATATATTTTGTGAGGTTGCAACTTGAGCCTCTTTGTTTTGGGAAACATCTCAGTACATTCTTTTCTTCAGTTTCTCATGGCTACAATCTTGAGTTATACAAATTAATATTCCTTCACAGCTGAAAGTCTTTCTCTTGGTTTCTTGAAAAACGTATCACTCAGTATTTAAATTGTGACATTTAATCACTCTGTGACTGTAAGTTTCAAGTATGGAGTTCTTGGATGGCAATGTATGGATGTGAGCAATCAATAATTTGTTATCGAATCTAATTGTTATTTAAAAACTCTAGACAGTTTTTAAGCATTATTTCCTAGAGTTTTCATATTCAAGAAAATCTATCTTATCTAATTTAAGTTAGCGTTATACTCAATATATCTTCAAGATCAATCACTTTGGCTTATATTGAATTCATATATCATTGATAATTATTATCTTTTGAATCTCTATATTCAATTTTCTTTCACTTCTGTATTATTGAGATCCAAATCTGGCTCTTTTAGAGCCTTTCTTTCTCTGGAGAGAAATTCTTCTACCATGTTTTTTTTTATTTTCTTTAGTTCTTCAATAAGCTCTGCTTTCCAACTTAATTTCCATCCTAATAATTTTTTTTATTTCTTTTGAACCTTCCTGTTTCCTGTTTTTATTCTATTCTCTCTGTAGAAACCACAGAATTCTTTTTTTTTACTATGATTTTTGGGGGTTTGTTTCATAGTACATGTCCATTGTGTTATGATCTTTGGTTTTTTACTCATTTTTCCTTCCATATTTATGAGTTTCTCTGTTAATATAGCTAATATAATACATTTACTCTTGGACTTTAAGTATATGTTATACATATGTGTATGTGTATGTATTCATGTATCTTTTTCTTTCAGACTTTCATTTTTAGACTACTTTCTTGTATTTATAGATACTTTCCTAGCTCTGGTTTTTTTCCCCTTCCATTGACATATAAAACTTAGAGGCCTGTGATCCTCAGTTTTTTTTGTGTTAGGGATGTGGTTGCCTGGGTGGCTCCATGGCCAGAGAAAACTCCATGAGAAGGAACTGAAACCAGTGGCATCTAGAACTCCTAAGGCTTCACTTGAATTCTGTCCTATAGTTATCTCCATCCCCCAACCAGAAAGGAACTTTTTTTATTTCTGTAGCTTGGCTGAATTAGTATCTTTGGTTCCTTATGAAATACAAAGGGATCAAACCCTGAAGCACAGGTGCAGAATCAAGATTGTTTATATTGGCTATGGCATGGCTCATGGCATAGTTAAATGTAAGGATATTATAAGCTCTACATATTTTTCAAATATTATTTCATGATGATTTTTACCCTATGAAGTATTTCTTTCTTATTATATAGATTTAGATTTAATTACTCTATATTCAGTCCATATTTCCTTTTTATTTTTTTGAGATCATGTGGGAAGAATATTCCTTCTTGCCTATCTTGTGACCCAAAATCCAAAATTTCAACAAAGTTTTCCAAGATAACATTTGTCCTCTATAGTTATCTGCAGTATTATCTATCAAAATCGGAGGTTACTTTGGAAATTTTCCAAACCATCTTGCTACCTCTAGGAAGAAAAGCAACATACTGTTTCTAACAGCTGAAGTCTGTACCATTAGACATTTTCAAAGAAATATTTCTATAGACATTTCATTTTTTACTCCTAAGTCTGACAATTGAGAAGGCATAGATATTCTTTAAATCTCCATTACTTCAGCTCCAGTTTCTTTGATTTGAATTGATTTTCCACTATCATTTTCTCTCTCTCTCTCTCTCTCTCTCTCTCTCTCTCTCTCTCTCTCTCTCTCTCTCTCTCTCTCTCACACACACACACACACACACACACACACACACACACACACACATACCCCAAATGAGAAGAAGAGCTTCACAATCCCCCAGAGGTGAGAGGTACAGCATCCACAGTTTATGAAGGTTGGGATTCTATGGGGGACCATATTTTTAGGTTATTCACACGGGATTCTCCTCTGAGACATAAGTTCTCCCTCAGACTGTTTTCTGTGTCATTGTCACTGCATATGCCCCTCCCACCCCCATTTGATTCTCTTCACCACTATACCATATAAAACACAACACAAACACAAGAGACAGAGACAGAAAGAGAGACAAAGATAGAGAGAAAAAGAAAGGCAAGAGATATAGACAAAGAAAGAGAGAGGGACTCACAGAAAGAGAGAAAGAGGGAGACAGAGACAGAGACAGAGAGACAGAGAGATGAGAAACAGAGAGGGAGGGAAGAAGGAAGGAAAGGATCTTTATAGTAACTAAGGAATCTCATGTTAATTAGTTTTAGTAAGGGATCCAGAATCTTATTTCCCACCACTAATCACAATCCTTTATTGTCTTTAAGATAGCTTTTCTTAATTTCTCAAATTTCTCTCCACTATATTAAATCAATCCAGTTTCTTTGATTTGAATTGATTTTCCACTATCATTTTTATCCTCTTGATCTGTATCATTAAAATTATTAGGCTCAAGATATAGTTCATGTATGCTTATATATACTCATATAAGTAAGTACCTATAAATGCATGTAATTATATTCCAATTTAAGTTTCATGCTACTGACATGGGATTATATTATGCAATAATCATCCTTCTTAATCCCATGCTTGATTTTCAGCGATCTTACACTGAGAGGTATAATTAGAAAATACTTACAGAAGAGTGTTCTATTTGCCTTTGCACAGGATGTTATTCTAGTATTTGTGGTCACAACATGCATATGAATGTGTATATTCACATTTTCACCTTACTCATCAACATTTCAAAGATAAAACAGTCAGAACATAAGGTTTCCTCCTTGTTCTAACACCCAAAGAGATAACAAGAGCTAGTTGAGTTCCCTAAAAAGTACTGGTATGAGGATGTAATATTTTAAGAAATTTCAAAACTATGTGCGGGGTTGGGGGGAAGGGAGGAGAAGAGAATGATCTTTCTCAATGATTCTAGAGGAAATTAAAATATATACAGTCCTTAATCAGTCTTTGTTGATATGTTGATATATTCCTTTATAAATATTCCAATATCTCATAGGTTAGTAAATTTAGAACTACAAGGGAAATGTAGTTCTTTCCAACAAAACAGTCCCCAACCCATCCATCTGCACCTGCCCCCCTATATGTGTGACCCTCTTAGATGTTCTCCAGTGAATTTAACAGGTGGATTTGCTTGGTATGCTAAACAGGGTTCTTCCATTCTTTTGGCATTAGGTAGATATGATCGAATTAATTAGATTTGATCAAAATAAAGGCAACTATGGCATAATGAAAAGAGCTGTAGATTTGGAATTAGAGATTGTTGCTTGATTGTTTCAGTAGTGCCTGGCTTTTGATGATCCCACTTGGGATTTTCTTGCCAAGGATATTAGAGTAGTTTGGCATTTCCTTCTCCAGTTCATTTTATAGATGAGGAAACTGAGGCAAACAGGGTTAAGTAACTTGCCCAGGGTAACATAAATAATAAATGTCAGGTCATATTTGAACTCAGGAAGATGAGTTTTTCTTAAAGTACACTGGCACTCTACTCACTGTGCTACCTACCTGTCCAATTAGAAGGGATCTAGATTTAAATCTCTCTCCCTCCCTCCCTCTCTCTTTTTTTCCCTCCCTCCCACCCCCTCCCTCTTTCTCACATACACATTGAACTCCATAAACCTAACGCTTCACATTTGTAAATTTGTAAGATACAACCTATTTTAATCCAATATCTAAGACCTTCCCAAGCTGGGAAGAAAAGAGTACTCAATGTACAATGTAAATTAGGCAGGGTATAGATATTTATTTCCCACATACAAAAGAAATGTTGAACCCAGACTCACAAGTTTGCACTGACAAGACTTAAGCAAGAACATCCTGCTGGGAGGTGGAAATTTAAACTTCAAAAAAGGAAACCATTTGTGAGACTATCCAAATTTTGTATTTTACCTTGGCTTTGTACTATCTTAGCAATTCCCTCCAGATCCATGTCCTTTATAAAACCAGGCCAGGGATAAAACTTCTTTAGTTGGTGATCACTTTCTCCAAAAACCAAAGGAAAAGTTGACAAGAGAGTCTCAAAACTGCAAATGGCACCAATTGGAAACCTAAGATCTTCAGCTCTCTCAAAACTTACCATGTCACCTTCCAAGTCTGGATATGTCATTTCTGGATTGTTTTTCAATCACCTATGATCAGGCAAGAAACATAAAGCAGGAGAGGAAACCAAAGGTTCTGGTTCAAGCCCACTCAGCTAAGTCCAGCTTTTGCTTCTATATGGTCTGCAGTTGCCATGTTTCTCAAGTAAAGGGAACTACTCATAAAAGAATTTGAAATGTTCCTAATGCAATCCATTGCCTACAGCCAGGAAGAAAAGATACAACTGAGGTCCAGTCATCTCCCTTTAAAGATCCACTGAGTTGGTGACTCCTCCTGTTCAGCGACCAATAAGAGGACTCAAGAAGCACTTGAGTCCTTCCATGCAGAGTTTTACATGTGCTTACTATGTGCCAGGAACTGTGCTAAATGCTGGGGATTTTTTGCCTGTCACTGTATCCCCAACACTAAGCACAGTACCTGGCACATAATATTGTTCATCCTTCACCTTTCAAGAGGACCAATGACATCAAGGATGAAGACGTGAATTGGATTTAAGTGAAGCAGAGCTATGCAAAGTCAACAGCTTCACTCTCTTTCATCAAAGTCCAGTGACAAGACAAAAGCCAGGATAATGGATCATGGTCTTGGATGTGGTGGATAGCCATGGCATCTTTAGTGTCCAACAAACTCTAAGCACTCCATGGCACCTGCTTCAGCCACTTACATGGCCACTGGAGCAAATTGTTCTTGTTTGCATTTTCCACCAAGGGAGTTTTCACCTTCCTCTAACTCACCAATGGGTTTGAGACCTGTTATTTACCCCCACCTGATTTAGCCCATCTGCCAAGATATTTTTACCAAGGTGTGGCTAATGCACATGGTACAGCTTCATGGAGCCACACATGAAAGTTGGGTGAAAGGAAGATATCAAAGGGAGATAAGCAAGCATGAAAGCATCACACATTTCCTGCTACACAAATATCTTTGGAACAAGTGATGAGGCATTTAGAGATCTTGACTTTTTTCTCCTTTTAACAAAATATTCTTCTGTCTTATTTAACAGTATGGGCTTGCAAATAACACTCAGGTTATTCTTGAGAACTAGGGATAACAGGGTATTTAGGGAGAAAAATGGATTTCCCCTATATTTTACTGGAAGATTCTTTAGGAGTTCACATCTACATGATTGTTAACTATCTCACAGGCTTTGCATGAAAAAAGCATTTATTATTTAATGTTCATTCCTTATGATAGAAAAATAAATTTAAAATATTTTAACAAATCATTATAAATAATTTAAAATAAATTAAAATGATTTTAATAAATTAAATTATTTTGATTTTCAAGTATGGAGTTAAACTGAAAAGTCTTATATGAATATTATAGACAGAAACCATTTTTACTGTCACATCTGATTTTTATATTGAACTAAATGAGAGAAAGAATAGTACAGCTTTCTATGAGAAGTTTAAAAAAAATCAAATTTCAGTTCTTCCATTGAGTGCCTGCTTGACTGACTAAAGTTGACCTTTTTAGACTTCACTTTCTTTATATATAAAATGAGGAGGTTAGACTAGGTGACCTTTAAGATTCCCTTTTGTTCTAAATGTATGTTCTATTCAGTTAATTTGTTTATTCTAAGTGACAGATGAAATAAATATGACCCTGATTTAGCTTTTAGCTGGAAGAATATATTAGGGGTGAATAATAAAGACACATAGCTAGAATAATTGTCTTAATGTAAATATATTTGGAAAGTCAGTTTTTCAAGATAACACTACTAATATCTTGTTTTCCCACTCATTCCTATTATCAAAATGGAAACATATAGCACAATAAATTTGTAGAAATTTGATTTGGAAGTGATAAAGAGTCTTTGAAAACCTAAACAAGAATTTTACAACACATAAAGAATATTTCCTCATAAGTTTAGTTCAATAAGACTCAAGTAATTCAGATAATCTACATGAAAAATTTGTTATAATTTTACTACACACAGGACATAAAATTTCCAGAATTTTTGAAGCCGTAATGGAAAGCAAAGGAGGCAGAAAATATTTTTCCTTTCAATTGAAGGGAGGGAAAAACAGAAATATATGGAAAGAAAAAAGTAGGATTTAAATCTAGGGAATACTTGCTTTTTTTCCCCTTTGCATCCTTTATAAATCTAAAGGTAGCATGATGTTTAGAATTATGGGGGGAAAATAACTAAACCATTTCTAACTTCTAACCCATAAATCCCTCTGCTAGACATATACCTCACATAAATCATAGAGTTCCCAAGTAGCTCAAAATATTCATAGCAACATTTTTGTATTAGCAAAGAACTAAAAACAAAGAGGGAGACCATTGATTAAGAAATGACTTAACAAGAAGTGATATATGAATGTAATAGACTCCTATATAAGAAGCTAGTAATTCAGAGAAGCACAGGAAGACATACAAAATAACATGGAGCAAAGTAAGCAGAATCAATAAAACAACATATACAATAGCAATGTATGAGGAGAATGCTAAAATTAAGGTGAAATTTTTGCAATTGTCATGGCCTATCTTACCTTCAAGTTTTATTTGGGATCTATGGGGCATTGGTTATAAAATGTCTTTAAAATTTTTTAATGCAGTTAAAGTGTGTCAATTTTTCTTGTTTTTTTCCCTTGCTTTAGAGGAAAGATTCTTAGGGTAATATAAAATATAGAGAGAAATAATCTCAATGTAAAAAAGTAAAACTAAAGTAAGATATATTGTTATATGGTCCTAAAAGTATATTTTGTATAATTTGGCTTACTGATATAATTCTTATGCTTATTATATTAAATGGAAAACCTAATAATTTATAAGTAATTACAAATACACTAATTGAAGGTTACTTTTAAATGTCATTAATATTTGTTACAAATGGAACTACCAGCTGCTGAACTTTAAGGAACTGAATATCCCTTAGCTTTTGCCAATTTTTAAGAAAGAGGCCAAAATTTGAAAACAGAAGAAACCATTAGCATCTTATTAAAAGTAAAAAAAATTGTTGTATTTTTCCAGACTTTGTGTTTGCTACTTTTTCAAGCCAATACTGAAAGTATTCATTTTTAACAAAGGAACTAAAAAAAAAAAAAAAAAGATAAGCAAAAAAGTCACGTAATAGAATTTTTGCCATGTGGAACTTTTGTCAAATGAGTCTCATTTTCTGAACTGTCACTATCAGCAATTTCTGCTTTCTCATTTTTATCATCTTCCTATACTTGTAAAAACTGAAACTTAGAGAAATGAATGTAGTAGAAACGTTTATTTAATTGTGAGTCAAGAAATCTGGGTTCTGAAAAACAGCTTTCCTATTTGTTATCTGTGTGACCTTGAGCAAGACAAGATTACTAAGCCTTCATTAATCACCTTTTACTGCTTAGGCTCTAATAATACAAAGACAAAAAAATTAAACCATTCCTTCTCTTAGAGCTTAAATTCTATCAGAAAACACAATGTAGTCATGTATACAAGTATGTACACCATGAACATTAGTTAATTTTGAGTAGAATTGCACAGAGTGTAAGAAAACAGGTCATACTTGAGTTTTGAAGGAAAGATCTTTCTGGGAGTCAATTTTTTCCTATGTAAAAAGAGAAGGTTATGTGATCTCCAATATCTCTTCCAGCTCTAACATCATAAGATGTGAGTAGCCTTGTCAAATAAAATAATTTACATTTACATAGAGTTTTAAAATTTGCTATCAGGATCAGTTGTAAGTAATAATCATAATCATAATAGCAATCATTTATGTAGTTCATTAAGTGCATTAAGGTTTGTACATCCCTTTATATGTATTATCTTTTGTCCTTCCCATCAACCCTATATGGTAGATAGTATTATTATTCCCATTTTACAGAGGAGGAGGCTATGAAGCAGGAGGTTCAGTAATTTCCCCTGAGTCACAGAGATTATAAATGTGAAAGCTGGGATTCAAAGCCCACTGCCTCAAAGACTATCAGTTCTCTATGAGTAGTTCATGTTCCTCTGTTGAAACAAAACAGTATCTACATTTATAAGACGACAAAATCTATATCTTTGTTTCTAACCAGAATGATCTGTAATACAGTACAAGCTCTCTGAGAGCAAGGACTGTCTTACTTTCGTATTTTGTATCCCCAGTGCCTAGCACTACTTCGCACAAGACATGTACTTAATAAATTATTTTTAGGGGACACAATGGATACAGTTCTAGGCCTGGAGTCAGGAAGGCCTGAGTTCAAATTCAGCCTCAGAAACCTTATTAGCAATGTGTCCTTAGGCAAGTCATGTAATTCCTGTTTGCTTCAGCTTCCACAATTGTAAAATAGGGAAATACCTCATAGAGTTGTTGTGAAGGTCAAATCGAGAAAATATTTGTAAAGTGCTGTGGTAGCTGAGACATTATAGATACTGTATAAATGCTTATTGCTTTTGTCTTATTGCTTTATTTTTTTAAATCAGATATCACAACATTGTTGTCTCATCAAAAGGCCACATTTGAACTCAGATCCTCCTGACTTCAGTATTTGTGTTCTATCCATTGTGTCATCTAGCTGCCCTCAAATATTAAATTAAAAAAGATTGGACTGCAGAGGGCTGACTTCCCAATTATAACATCTGGTACCATAGTGCCTCATGAAAGTTTCTATAGAATAGTTGCAAAATGCATTAGTGGAAAAAATAATTTTATGTTATACCAGATTTTATATAATACAAAACTTCCCTTCACATCCCTTGTTCTTTTAAATTATTAAAGCATTTCTTTGATATTTTAAGCAAGAACAGGTAGAAGAGGTCATTTTTATGATCTTTTGCTAGAGAGAGCTAGAAATGGTCCCCAAATTCTAACAGTCTACAATTCCACAGCTTTGAGACATATTGAGGCTGAAGTTAATAAGTTTTTCAGAAAGCTTCTGTAAACTATTACACTAGGCTTTGATTCAATTAATTAATTAATCAGTAAGTCTTTGTTAAGTACTTACTATGTATCAGGCACCATGCTTGCCACTCTAGAGAGAAATAAACTCCTACCCTTCAGGAGTTTAAATTTCACCAGGGGATACAACATATATCTGAAAGTAGTACCCAAAGTAGGGAGCTTTGGACTAGGCTGTCATAGGAACTACAATGGGAACCAAAAGCCATTAGTTTTCATCTATTTATCTTAAAGTTGAAAAATTTAGGCAAGTAGGCTACTGTATTAAAAGAGGGACTACTGTGCTATGAGAAATGATGAACTTAGTGATCTAAGAAAATATGGATAGATTTGCACAAAATAATGAAGGGAAATGAGCAGAAGAGAACATTGGATATAATAACAGCAATATTGTTTTAAGAACAATTTGGAGTGACTCAGTCATTTTGACTATTATAAATACTCAAATTAACTGCAAAGGATATATGAAGGAAGACACAATCTGCATCCACAGGGAAAAAATGATAAATAGAAGTATGTGTAGAATGGTTTTACATGTATATATATACATGTAAAACCATTATATATATATATATATATATATATATATATATATATATATATATATATATATATATATATATATATATATTTGTGTCTAATGGTAGCCATCTCCAGGGCAAAGTAGGGAGGGGAAAAGGAAAGGGGGGAGTGGGATTAAAAGAAAAGACTGGAACATTATTGGATTTCAGCATTTACAAATTACTACTGTCTCCTTATGGCTTGAGTTGAATATGACAAAAGATGTACACTTAGAAAATAAGTATTAAATTAATACAATAACTGAAGAATTCCTATAAGATTCTTAATTAGGTGAGTTTTCTGATTCAAGGTTTATTTTCCTTGTTTGGCTTACCCAACACTCTTCATCTGTCCTTTCCCAACACAGGCTTCAGATACAGGTGAAGATGAAGACGACCAGCCACTCAGCTTGTCCTGGCCGACTAATACCCGCAAACAGATTACCTTCCTGATCGTTTTACCCATCGTGTTTCCACTATGGATAACCCTCCCTGATGTCCGAAAACCTGTAAGTAGAGAATTCTTAAATTTAAATTAGATTTGCAAAGCAAAACAAGAAGCCTGAACACCTGAATTACCTGGCTTTCTGCCTAGGTATATTATGTATACACATGCAGAAATACATTGGAAATTGCTTTTTTTTCCCCTGCTTTTTTTCTTGCACCATTAACTCAGTGGCTATTCTTTCATTTTTAAACAAGGAAATAGGGACCAGGTTTGGAATTCCACATAATTTATTTATAGTGAAGCAGAGAAAAGCACAAAGCATTGATTAGGTTAAAAGGGTAAATCATCTTGTGGACATTGCTAAATTCTGCTGTTAAGAAGGTCCCTTCCTGAATTTATTAGGTAAAAGGGCTAAGAAATATTGAGAGAAATCACACTGCGTACAGAAAATAACTACAAGAATATATTAAATGTTTAGAAGAATTGCACACGTTTAACCTATATTAGATTACTTGTTGTCTAAGGGAGAGGGGAGAATGGGAAGGAAGAAGAAAAGCTTGGAACACAGTATTTTGCAAGGGTGAATGTTGAAAACTATCTTTGCATGTATTTTGAAAAATAAAAAGCAATTATTATTTTTAAAAGGAATATATTAAATAGATTTCCTGTTTAACTACTTATAGTCTACTGAGAGAACCTTGCCATTAAGAGAGCAATAAATTCTAGAAACTAAATTATGTTAACCTAATAAAACAGAATTTAACCCCAATTAAATAATATCCCACATATGTGCATATGTGGTTATATAGATATGCATCTATAAGTATATATTATAACAACATATGCATCTATATTTGACATAGCTTAAAACTGCACTAAAACTTTTGCTATACCTTGTGTGGATATGCATGATGTACAGAAACACATACATATATATGTTAATATATATATACATGTATATGTATGTGTGTGTGTGTGTGTGTGGCAGCTGAGTGGCACAGTGGGCACAATGTTGGATTTGACATAGAGAAGACAATTCAAATTTTGTCTGAGATACCAACTACCTATATGACCCTGCCAAAGTTATTTAACTTCTCTCAGCCTCAGTTTATCATCTGTAAAATGGGAATAATTATAGTACTTACCTTGTATGATTGTTGTAAGGATAAAATGAGATCAAATAGAGAAGGCATTTTATAAACCTTAAAGTTCTATATAATGCTGACTATTGTTTTTGTTGTTATTATACACATTGAAACATAAAGGAAATAATAGATTTAAAGATATTTCAAAAAAGAATTGACAGGTTGGGGACTTCTCAGATTCCATAAAAATTCATGGACCTGATAACTGAATAAATGTTATTAACAATAACAAATTAGGAAGTGGACCTATATGGTAGGGAAGATGAGTCATTTGGTTTGGGACATGTTGAATTTAAGATGCTATTACTCCTCCCTGAGCAACTAGAATTGTACCAGGAATAGGTCCTTCAATCTCTCTGGAGATCAAATTCTCTGGAAGTTTAATTTTAACTAAGCCTCCTAGGCTCTAAATTGAGCATGCTTTCTCAACTCTTCTACACTTGCAATTTCAACAGCATCAAAAGTTTTTACCCAAAAGATTCATATAATTGTATATTTTATTCGGCAATTGAATATGTATCATGTATAGTAATCATATTTTAAGGTTATCAATACTTACAATCTCATCAGCATAGAAAACTCCCATTATAAAAATCTCCATATGTCAGTGCTGACCAGTAATCCATCTTCAAGTTACACACTTAAAGATTTTCTTGAAGCATCAAAAGGTTCAGTTATTGTTTACAAAGCTAGTAAGTGTCAGAGGCAGGATTTGGGCCCACATCTTTCTAACTCCAAAGCTGGCCTTTTATCCACTCTGTCATGTTGCCTTACTGATGTAATAGCAATAACAAATGTTTAAATCACATTTTTAATGATTGCAAAACTTCCACCACATGGGTAGTACAAATATTATTATTCCCTTTTTTATTATTGTATATAGTTGTTTTCAGTTGTTTTACTCATGTCCAATTCTTTGTGACCTCATTTGAAGTTTTCTTGGCAAAGATAATGGAATAGTTTGTCATTTTCTTCTCCATTTTACAGATAAAGAAACCAAGGAAAACAGGATTAAGTGATTTACCCAAGGTCTCACAGTTAGTGGCTGACTTTAAATTCATCCTCCTTACTCCAGGGCTGGACTCTATGTACTGTACTACCTAGCTATCCATTTCCTTTTTAGTGGCAAAAAAATCATAATTCAAAGAAATTATGACATGAAAATAGTTCGCTAATTGTAAGTCAGAACCAAAATCTTAATAAGTATTCTCTTCTTTTTCCTTTCTTTCCTTTCTTCTTTTCTTTTTTTTCATCCTTCCTTTCTTTCTTTTTCTAATCAGATTTTAGCCCATTACAATTTAGAATTATAGAGTTCATGTAATCTACCAGCTTCAGTCTCCTTGGTAGCAGGAATTACAGTGCTCTTCCCACTAGACTACAGGGATTTTTTTAATGTTCATTTATGAGTGATCTTATATTAAGAGTTGTTTAAAATATTCCAGCTGCAGATTTCTTATTGACTCTCTATACCAAATTGAATCATGTGGGAGGGGAGAAGATAACCAATGTAGTTTTAAGGGCTTTAGATGATCTATTCTTTGGAACATAGAAGGAGGGGGAAGGGTAAGGGATCAATGACAGCCCTTCATAAAGGTCACTTTCCCCCAGCTTCACTGAATTTTCAATACTTCTACTATTTAATATGGTCTCAGTCTCTTTCACAGCAGAGACAGAGAACATAGGTTTTAAAAAGGAGAAAGAGCTTTTCCAGTCATATAAATCTGGTTGATTTTTCATTTCTAATATCATAGGCAGGAAAAACTAATGAGAGAGACCCAAATCTTTAAAAATGGGGAATACAAGCACAGGGTCTAAAAGTTCCCAGAAAAGAAAGGAAGAATAACTTCACAGCTGTTAAGACATTCAAGGACACTGAAAGCACTGACAGTTAGTCAATTAACAAACATTTATTAAGCACCTATATGAGCCAGGCACTATCCTAAGCTCAGGGAATACAAAAAAAAAAAAAAAAAAAGGAGGGGGGAGCTAAAGATCATTCCTGCACTCAAGGAGCTCCCATTTTAATAGGAGGGATAACACACTGATAACTGTATGTTCAGAAAAACTATATACAGAATAATTAGGAAATAATCAATAGAAAGATTCACAGAGGCCTGTGTCCTGG
The DNA here is from genome assembly GCF_048593235.1 of Sminthopsis crassicaudata. Taxonomy (NCBI): domain Eukaryota; kingdom Metazoa; phylum Chordata; class Mammalia; order Dasyuromorphia; family Dasyuridae; genus Sminthopsis; species Sminthopsis crassicaudata. The sequence continues at coordinate 531,073,390 of NC_133617.1, read as the reverse complement.
TTTGAGGGGGCTATCACAAACAAAAAAGAAAAACTATTTAATAATTCTAAACTCAGTGTTATAATTGTGTCTGTGAATGTAGTCAGAATACTCAAATTCTATTTTCATACTACCATCTCAAGGCAATGAAAAGTCTGGCATTTTCTAATCAGATTCTGCTTTTTCTCATCCCTCTGGTAATAAGAATGGAAAAGGAAAATTTCCTTGTGAAAGATAATGTCTCCTAAACCATCAGTTTCATTCCAGAATGAGAAGCAATAATCTGAGTGTCCAAGAAATCAATGAGTATAATTTGTAGGAGAATGGAATGTGGAGGGAAGAGGACTAAAATATGATAATAAATTGTTAACTAGCAGTCCTTGTGAATGACAAAACTGGAAATATAGGCAGTGTAAAGTTTGTGGGAAATGTTAGCATTGTAGAAGATAAAAATCTTGATGCTATATGGAAATACATGAATAAATTAGACGTCTAGCAGAGATTCATCCATCCATCTGACAGAGAGAGTAAAACAAATACACAAATAACTATAATACAAGACAATATATAATAGCAAGATGTCAGAAGAAATACTTTCAGGCAAAAAGTAAAGAGACCTGGATTCTAATGCATATCCTGCCCTTCATTAGCTGTGGGACTTTTGTAATGTCACTGGTTTCTTCTTGAATTGAATAATCTCTTAAGTCCTGTACAGAATAAGTATTTTATAACACAAGTGTTCTATACATAGTAGTGCAACTATTATTATAGACTTGCAAAATTCAACAAACACTTGTTAAACACCTACTATGAATATATGTGGAATAACTCAGTAAAATAGTGGAAGACTGATGTTTCTGAGAAATGAAAGGCCAATCTAAGTATGATTAGGACAGTCAACCAACATGTATTAAGTGCTCGGCCAAACAGTTCTATGCTGCTTCAGTATAAAACTATCTTAAGATACTATTCCTCTTTCACCTTAGGAGATAGGGAAAAAAAAGTGCAAAGGCCTGATAAAAAGTGACAGAGTCTACTTGGAAATACTGAAAGTAGTTTATAAGAGTTTTGATTTAGAACAGGACTTCTTAAACATTTTCTACTCACAATCCTTTTTAGTCTGAGAAATTTTTGTACGACTTCATCTCAAATCTGAACTGAGTGTTTCTGGCAACGTTCATGAATGCACAGTGCAAAGTATGTTCAAAACCAAGGCTGTAGTAAAGTCACCTGATGTAACATGGGCAAGTGCTGCTAGAAACACCCTGAATTCATTATATATTTGATTTTGAATTAATTTTTGGTCATTACATTCAGAAACCTTTTACTGTTGCCAAATTTTTCATTACCTCCATATTCAGTTATAACCCATAGTTTAAGAACTTTTGATTTAAAGCAAATAGGTCAAGTTTCACATGACTTTTTTTCCTGAAAAACTTTTTTCACAATTTGTTTTTATATATTTCATTAAGTATTTCCCAATTACATGTTTAAAAAAACTTAACTTTCACTTTTTAAAAAAATTGAGTTCTAAATTCTCTTCCTCCCTCTAACCTCTTCTTCCTTCTTGAGAAAACAAGCAATTTGATATAAATTATGTGTATGATATACAAATTTTATCTTTGTGTTAGCCACATTACAAAAGAAAACACAGAAAAATGAAGGAAGGAAAGGAAAGAAGGAAAGGAAGGAAGGAAGGAAGGAAGGAAGGGAAAGGAAGGAAGGAAAGGAAGGAAGGAAGGAAGGAAGGAAGGAAGGAAGGAAGGAAGGAAGGAAGGAAGGAAGGAAGGAAGGAAGGAAGGAAGGAAGGAAGGAAGGAAGGAAGGAAGGAAGGAAGGAAGGAAGGAAGGAAGGAAGGAAGGAAGGAAGGGAGGGAAGGAAGTTTTTCTGAAAGCATTCTGCTCATCATTTCTTACAGCACAATAATATTTCATCACAATCTTATACCACAATTTGTTTAGCCATCTCCCAAATGATGGGGGGTAACTTTGATTTCCAATTCTTTGCCACCACAAAAAATTGCTGATATAAATATTTTTCATGGGATGATGAAGAGTTCAACATTATTGAATAACTGAACAACAGCAGCAACATAAATATTTTTGTACAAATAGATCATTTTCCCTTTTCTTTGGTCTTTCTAGAAGAAAAATTTGTAAAAGGTTCAAAATACAAATTATAAATAAAATTGATAAAAATCTCTGAGTCCCCAGGGAAGCTATTGATTTCCCACACAGAGGATTAGGAAAGGGGCATTGTCTTCCAAAGAGATGAATTTTTCCATAGGTTCCATATCTCTCTCTAGCAAAGATTTTTTTTATCTTCTTTGTGACATAGACCCCTTTGAAGAGGTCTAGTGAAGTCTTTGAACCCCTTCTTAGTATAATGTTTTTAAATATCTAAAAGAAAATGCAAAAGATTTCAAAGAAAATCAATGATAAAGAAATAAAGACATTTTTCCCATTCAGGTTCACAAACCAAATGAAATATATCTATGGACCTCTTTAATGAACTATGATGCCTGGTATGTGAAGCAAGAAAACCGAATGGAGAAACAGAGAATAGGACAGATTAACTATTGTTCCAAGGATATCTCTTCCTGATTGTTTCCATTAACCATAGAAAAGGTCACAGTCTCAGCAAAGTTAGAATCACACACACACACACCAGAAAGAGACGTTCATCTGCCCCTGCTGCCCTTCTTTCTGTCCAATTCTTTCTCTTTGCATCCTTCTTGAGAGATCTTTTTTGAACTTTGTTGCAGAAAAAAAAAAAAACCTACTCTTTAATTCCATGTTAGATTCTTCTCTTCCCACACTGGGGGAAAATGCTCTTCCTGAGATCTTTGGAGAATTTATCTTTTTCACAAGGCATTCAGTTCAAGGTTTGCCATTAGGATTGTAAATGTATTAGAAAGATACTGAGGAAGACAGATACTTTGATCTCCCACTCCATACTATGATTCGGAGATATCTAAATTGTGTATTGTCCAAATTATCTCCTGGGAAAAAGAAAGCATAGGCATAAAAAAAATTCCAAGTACTTTAAATGAATGAATTTTACAGATTGTGGGTACTACAAGACGATTCTAATTCTCTTTTGGATAATGAGCAAATTGTATTTTTGTTAATTTTGCTCTAATAAATTACCAAATGCCATGAGAAGATACATCCAGGAGGAGGAAGAGATGGAGAAAGGGAGAAAGAATTGCTAATTGATAGATCTTAAGGTACCATTAAGGTACAGCATGTTTTCAATAGCTTTTAAATTGCCCACAGAGATGAACATCCAAAGCTTTGACAACAATTACAAAGAAACTCTGATTGTTGATGCAGGAATCCAGTTTTAGAATAAACAGTACTCCCACTGGGATTTTTTCTGCTTCATCTATATGCAAATTATATGACAGTATTTGTTAGAACATGCATTCTCAGATAATTAGTATGTGCTTCACTTTTATGGGGTTTTTTAATTAATGTTTTTGTTTTTAAACTAAAAGATAATTAAAATGTTAAGCATAAGTAAGAATTTATCATTTATTAAAACCACAAATGATAAATCAAGTAACAACCCTGAAGTCAGATCCTCTTCACTGCCTAATTTACTCCTTCGATCAAGTTAACAAAAAGTGAGATATTCACTTAACCAAATGCTGAAATACAGGATTTTATAGCTCAGAGTAAAACCTTTAAAATCCCTGTTTTCTGAGGTCCTAGCCCAATATCAAGTACATGATAAGTTGTTAATAAATGCTTGTTAGTTAAACTAATTGGTTCATCATAACTAAGCTTTTCATTTTACATATTAAGAAGCTGAGGCCCAGAGAGGTGATTTGCCAAAAGTTACATGGAAAGTTAGTGGCAAAACAAAGAATAGATCTCAGGTCCCATGACTTTTTCCACTCTGCCAGAGTCTGTCTAATGTATAGAAATATCCCCTTAAATCAGAGAATATGAGGATACTTTAATTGTTATCTACCAAATTTTACCAGTGGCTTCCAGCAGCTAGAATATCAACCTTCCTCTGTTGTGTCTCCTCTGGCCAAACCTCAGCAATCAGATAGTGTTCAACAGCTAATTTTACAGATGAGAAGAAACCTGAGGCAAACAGGTTTAAGTGATTAGCCCAACTAGTAAGTATCTGAAGCCATATTTGAATTCAGGTTTTCCTAACTCTAGGCCTGACATTTTATACACTGTGTCACTTTAACAAGGGATACAAGATGGCTTTGTTATAGTAATTGTTTTCAAGAAGTTTATAAACTGATAATATGTAACCCTACTAGAAAATATGTAACCCTACTAGAAAACTGTGCTTAAGTATACAGGAGAGAGTCAAGCAAAGTGCTGAGATAAATTTAAGTAGGGAGAAATCACTCCTCTCCAGGGAAGGTCAGAAAGAGCTCCAAGGAAGAAATGAGATTTGAGTCACTGTCATTAATCTTTCAGCAATCATTTAGAATGGAATTCTACATTACTAGAGAAGAGCACTATCTTGCTTTTTAAACATGAGAAGACATTAAATTTGACAAATTATAGGCCAATGAATTTGGCCTGAAATCCTGGGCAGAATTGTAGAATGTATTATTTAAGGGAGGGTTTTGAACATCATCACCATACTAATAACTAGCATTATATAAAGCACTTTTAAAATTTGCAAAGTAATTAATAGCCTCAGAACAATACTAGAGGTAGATTGTATTAGTATACATTTTCTAGAAGTACAAAATGAAGTAGATAGAGGTTAAATGATTTGCCCAGAATCATTTTAGCTAATAAATGTCTAAGAATGGATTTGAACTCAGGTTTTCCTAACTCCAGAACCAGTACTGTTCACATAGCTGCCCTCTAATATCTAGAGCATCCTTAAAAGAATACAATTCATCAAGAATGGATATTCCAAATTAATTTAATTTCCTTTTTTGATAATAGATTGCCTGATCAATAGCATGTTGCAAACACTAGTTTTAGCAAAACAATTGAATAGACTAGCATAATGTCCTCATGGACAAAATAAAGCAGATTGTCTTTAATGGACATTCAAAGCCTTCCTCGTATAGAACAGTCCATTGTTCCATCTCTATGTCTTTGCATTTATTGTCCCCCATTCCTGGAATGCATACTCTCTTTGCTTCCTTCTCTTATAATTTTTAGTTTCAATCAACAATAAACTCAAGAGGCACCTTTTGCATGAAAATCTTCTTGTCTCGCCTCACCTCCAATTATTAGCACCTTCCCCCTCAAAAATTGCGATCAATTTGTATAATTCCCACATTTATTTCTCTCAAAAAAATGTTAATTTCCTCTAAGAATGGAGATTGAGTCACTTTTGTCTTTGAATCCCTACCCTTTAAAATAGTGTTTGGCACTTAGTAGGTACTTAATTGATGCAAAAAAATTTAATAAAATATTTGCAAAATGACTAGGGAAATATATCCAAGAATAAAGGAAAATGTCAGAAAATATTTCACTCTTTCCAAATTGCAGTCATACTAGGGATGCAAGAATGGTTCAATTTTAGGAAAATAATTATCATGATTAATTATGTAAACTACAAAGGTAACAAAAATCATATGCTCATTTCAATAAATTTGGAGGGAAAAAGTAGAAATTGTAATATGGGAAAATATGTGTTCCACATATTATAGATAAAAGTCTGATATCAAAAATATGCAAAGAATTAACATAAATATTGAATGCTAGGAATAATTCTCCAATAGAGTTATATCAAATTCTAATAGAGGCCACAAAACCATATGTAAAAATCTCTGCTGGTAGCATATTGATTTAGAAAAACACATAGCAACATTTTCTATGTTTTATTTTATTTTATTTATTTTGTTAAATATTTCTCAATTACATTTTAATCTGAATCACAGTTGGAGAGTGTTTCCACCTGCAAAGAACTTCGGGTAGTGTGTTTGACATCTCTGCTCCAAAAGATAAATAATCAAAGAATATAAACAACAGACATTTTAAAGAGATTTTCAAACTGTAAATGACCATATTAAAAAAATGTGCTCCAAAATGTAAAAGATATGCAAATTAAAACAATTCCATGATTCCTTTCAACTAGAACTGTGCAATGGTCCAAGTTTTTTTTATTTGTTCTGTTGGAGGGATATTTGATATGATAATTGAGATTAAGTGACTTGCCCAGGATCACACAGCTAGAAATTGTTAAGTGTCTGAGGTCAAATTTGAACTCAGGTCCTCCTGATTCCAGGGCCAGGGCTTTATTCACTGAACCATCTAGCTGCCCAGTTCAAGTTTTTTAAAATTAAATTTTTTTGTTTTATTGTCATCATTGGAGGAGCTATACAAAGATAGCCTTACTGTTGATAAATGTATAAAATTGTCCAACTATTAAGATACAATTTGAAATTACATACTAAAATTAATTAGGCTTTCCATACATTTGATCCAGTGATCCCACTATTTGGCATATACCCAAGGAAATAAAAAACAATTAGAAAGATCTAACATATACCAAAACATTCATAGCAATAAAATATTCATAGTAGGAAAAAAATGGAAGTAAAGTAAGTCCTAGATGATTAGGGAATAGCTGAAAAAACTATATTATATGAATTTAACACAATAGTAATGAAATAAGATAGATATTTTAGGTAAGAAATCACAATAGGAGGAATCCAGAGAAAGATGGAAGTATTTATATAAATTAATGGAGAGCAAAGTAAACATGACTAAGACAACATGAACAATAACCACAACAATGTAAGTGAAAAGATCAATAACCAGAAATCATATGTTGAGGTAAAAAAAAAAAAGACTCATTTCTTCCACCATAACAGTAAAGAGAGAGAGAAATATTAGAACTGAATTTTGTATATGATGTCAAATACAGTCACTGTATAGTTACACCAGTGATTGTTTTTATTTATCACAAAGAAGGATTGGATATAGTAGGATTTAGATGAAATGACTGTGACTAAAGACAAAAGGCTTCAATAAATGTATTTTAGGGTCATTCAGTACTTTTATAAATTAATAACAAGAATCAGAAAAAATGATAGGAATAAAAAATATCACAAGACTGATAAATGAGTATAAAATATTTACGTATTAATCTACCAAACATTTAAAACTTACATAAAGGTAATCCTTTTTTTTTATTTTAAAAGTAACAAAAAAAGGTGTTAGAAAATTACAAAGATATCAAATGCTAGTGGCTAAGTTGATCCTGCAAAGTTAAAAAAAAAAAGTAATGCTACCCAAATAATTGTCAACAAGCCATAAAAAATGATAGATCTGATTAAAAAAAAAAAAAAAAAAAGACTTGAATTTATATCCCCTTGATTTCCAAAAGAGGGAAGCAGATACACAAGGATCACCCATCATATCCACCCCATCTTTAAAAAAGAAGGGTTTGACCATTCCTGCTATAGCATTCTGGGAATTCTGGTGTTTTAGAGTAGGTCAAGGGATGTATACAGTGTCTACTAGCTACTTGCTGCATGTGGGATTTTGGGCAAGTTACTTCATTTTTCTCTTAAAATGAAGCAATTAAACTAGATGGTCTCTAAGGTCTCTTCCAGGAGGCATCTAGGTGATTCAGTGGATAAAAAAATCTGATTTCAAATATAGTCTCAAACCTTTTTAGCTGTGTGATCTTGGGCAGGTCATTTAATTTCTGTTTGCCTTAATCCATTGGAGAAGAAAATGTCTTTATTATCTTTATTAAGAAAACCTCATGGACAATGTGCAATGGTCACAAAGAATTTAATATAAATGAACCACAACTAGAAGGTTCCTTTTAGCCCCAAATCTCTGACCTCATGAGACAGCTTTGGAATCTAGGCTTAAAGATCAATTAAAATACCAAGAACCAGTTCATAAAATTAGATAAAATGGCATCCATATTTATGTGGAGAAACAATGGGATAATAAAAGCAAAGGAAATTTCTGTGAGAAAAGGAGACTTGCATAAGTGATTCGTATGATCTACTATGGTAAAAGCTATATGAATAAATATCCCAAAATAAAAGGCAGCTTGAGTTACCATAAAGTCAGTAGAACCAACTATGTGAACTTAGGCAAATCAATTTACCTCTCTGGGACTGTTTTGCCAATAAAAGATGAGAAAAGCAACCATAACTAAGGAAAAGATTATTGTAAAACTTAAAAATACCCCTGTAGTTGATGCTAAAGCTCTATTGAAGGCTCAAAATCAATTTAAAAAAAACATTTCAGCTTTTTGTATTCTTAATATCTCTCTCTCTTTTAAAAAAATCATAAATTTTCTAAATGACTTCCCAAGGCCATCTCTGCTGATTGTTGTCTGCCAACTTTCATCCCAAGGCTTATTTCTTTAGACAAAAAAAAAAAAAAAAGAGAGAGAGAGAAAGAAAAAAAGGAAGGAAGGAAGGAAGGAAGGAAGGAAGGAAGGAAGGAAGGAAGGAAGGAAGGAAGGAAGGAAGGAAGGAAGGAAGGAAGGAAGGAAGGAAGGAAGGAAGGAAGGAAGGAAGGAAGGAAGGAAGAAAGAAAGAAAGAAAGAAAGAAAGAAAGAAAGAAAGAAAGAAAGAAAGAAAGAAAGAAAGAAAGAAAGAAAGAAAGAAAGAAAGAAAGAAAGAAAGAAAGAAAGTTTTTCCTCAAAGTATATTACCTTACATTCCACTTAGTGATAATATATGAGGACTGTTCTGTCAGAATTTCATATTCTGAGAAGCCTCAGAAATTGGCCTCAAATTTTTCTCAACAAAGGGGTACCAACAAAATTCTACTATAGTGTAGAACTTTAATTTTTTTTATCATGTATCCCATCAATAAAATTTTTGATGAAAAAAATCTTCACAAATATTATTGTTATTGTTTAGTTGTTCTCAGTCATGTCTGCCACTTCGTGATCCTTTTTTTTTTTTTTTTTGAGGTTTTCTTGGTAATGATACTGGAGTGGCCACATTTGAACTCAGGTCTTCCTGACTCCAGGCCCACAACTCTAACCACTCTTTTACTTAGTTACCTAATTCACACATATACAAATGGAAAATGTTGGCTACATTCATTTTGCAGCCCCATCCATCAATCCTGCACAGATTTTTGTTGAAATTTAGTAAATAAATTTCCATCTTCTCTGATTGGAGAGGAGGAGCCACTAGGTGGTGAAATGGATAGAAAGCTGGGTCCAGAATCAAAAAGATCAATGTTTAATAACTATGTGAAAACATAGTTATGTACCTTTCACTTTATCCCTTTTTCCTCAATTTCCTCATCTGTAAAATGGGAATTGTAATAATAACATCTACCTTCCAGAGTTGTTGTGAAAATCAAATAAGGTAATAATTGTAAAGTGCTTAGCACAGTGCCTGGCACATAGTAAATACTATGTAAATATTAGCTATTATTATTAGTTGGAGAGGAGAGGGATTTGTTTCTAGAAGTCAGATGCCAGGTCTTAAGAGTAACCATTCCAAGTAGGATAAAGGAGTAAAGTAGAAAGGCAGATGGTCAGATCCCTGGGGAAATCCTAGTTTCATGGCAATAGGAGGGTATCTAGTAGCTTGGAAGCAGACCAGAAGACCAGAGAGTATTCTGGGCTTGGCTACTTGAGCCCTAAACCCCACTCACAGCAACAGCTGCCTCCATCTTTTGCTCCTGCAGCTACTTAATCCTGGATCCCCTATGGGCATTGTTGAGTCTGCTCCTTTCAGATCCTATTTATTGGAGCTCCTCCAGAATGTGCTCACACCTCCCTGTTCTCATTTTGGGGGAGAAAGGGAGGGAAAGAGGAGCCTGGTGGGAATTAAGTTCAGTAATCCGGGTCAGTAATCTTTGGTCAGAAAGACTGCCTGCAGGACAGTGATAATACCTCAGAATTTCAAGAATAACAATTTCCCACAGGCTGGGCTTTTTATATCTCTATTCCCACCAATGGACAAAATCCAAAAGACACCTTCCTAACCTTCTTAAAGAGAAATTATCCCATCTATAATATATCACATTATAAGTATTATATCTCCTTGATTTCCAAAGGAGGGAAGCAGATGCACAAGGACCAATCATCATATCCATCCCACCTTTAAAAAAGCAGGGTTTGCCCATTCCTGCTATAGTGTTGTGTGAATTCAAGTGGTTCAGAGTGGGTCAAGGGATGTATACGGTGTTCACTATTTCTGTTGCAGGGAATGGAGAGAGGACAGGAACCTATGATGATTGGTTAGAGAATGACTATCTATTTCACAGCCTGCTTATCAGGCAAATTCAAATGCAATTAATCATCTACCACAACCTGCACTAGACTCAGGCAAGGGAAAAGAATTAACTTCAAGCTCAATGAACAGTTCTCTAATTTCTAACATTTTCTTCATTTACCACCAGATGATCTTATATATCCCCAGATTGGTCACTGTTCATGTTAAAAACCACTGATATTGTTAGTATAAATTTATTGGAAATGTTCTATTTGTGTCTGATACATATGTTAATCAGCTTTTAACTAGAAAAGATATCTTTGATTGCATGTGTATAATCTATATCAGATTACTTTCCATTTTAGGCAAGGGAAAAGAAGTGAGAAAGGGAAAAAATTTGGAACTCAAAATCCGATAAAAAATAAATGTTGAAAAATATCTTTACATATAATTAGAAAAATAAAATACTATTTACATTTTAAAAAAGAAAAGACATTTTTTTTGATTAAAGGACACACTCTTGTAACACCATGTTGGGTTATAGAAATCACAGAAATAGATATGGTAGTTCAATATTGTATTTTCTTTTCAGAGTTACTCCATTTTCTATTGTGACATATAAATTCTAATGCCTCAATGAAAACGAATATGGTTTTGGATAAGCAATATGGCATAGTACAGTAGGATAGGAAAGAGAAGGGTAATTAGAATCAGGACACCAGTCCCAATTTCAGCATATACTAACTGTGTGCCTCTGGACAAATCAGTTAATTTCTGTTTCTTCATCTACAAAATGGGGAAAATAATACTTACACTGCCCACTCCACAGGATTGATTTAAGAAAAGTTATTTGCAAACTGTAAAATTCAATGTAAATATGACATTATTAAAATTAATAATAATCTACACAATTTTTTTCTAATATGGATAAGCCTAGTTGCAGTCATGTGTATTCACACAAAATAGCTGCCACTAAAAATAAGTCATTATCCTGGCATAGCTTTTCTTCCCATTTAATGGAACTTTCCTATGTGTTCCAATCTTTTTTTTTTTAATTACCTTTTTCTAAAACCCAACCACAATTCCAGAGGTACTATGATGAAACATACTACCCTCCTTCTGACAACAGATGGTGGCCTCAGAGTGCAGATTGAAACATATCTTTTGGATAAAGCTAATTCCAAATTTTATTTTACTTAACTATGCATATTTTGCTAGGATTTTATTTTTCCCCTATTTGGGGGAAGGAAAAGAGAAAAAATTAGATTTTTGTTCATTGAGAAGAAATTGTAAGGATGCATCTTTTCTTACTCTTTTCCCCTGCTATTTAGTTATTCCCTTAGGATTCTTGGAATTCAGCTATAATTCAACCTCAGATTTTCAAATCACTAAAAGTTCCCTTCTTTCACCTTTTTTTCTCTTTCAGGCCTCAAGGAAGTTTTTTCCTATCACATTCTTTGGAGCCATCACCTGGATAGCTGTTTTCTCTTACTTGATGGTCTGGTGGGCACATCAGGTAAGACCCCCTTTAATTATCTATAGTTTTACCCATTTCTATGGTCTAAATGCTGAGGTTGTCCTCATGGATATGGAAAATCACAAGCTACATATTCTTCCTTACATTTGCCTAGACTATTGAATTTTCCATTTAATGGAAATAAAGTATGTTGCCCATATTTATAATAGAATAAAATTCCAAATTTTCTCTAGACCCAGATTCTATGACTTGTTTTTAAAATATATTTTGATAACCACATTTCAATGTAATTGGTTTCCTTTGTAATCCTAGATAATTTATTTTATGCTTTTTAAAAAACATTGTTCTGAAGAGGTCTTAGGCTTCACCAGACAGCCAAGGAGTCCATGACACTAAAATAGATTAGGAACATTTCATTTAGAAGGTAATAAAAGTAAATAATATTTTCTCATCTAAGTTCATAGATATCCAGAAATCTATCCATGGAGCCTTTTGTGAACCCAGGTTAAGAACTCAAGGTCTAGAATTAGGTACATTTAATTGTGTGAAAGAAACACATATTATAGAATACTCTGTTATGTGTTATGTTAACTGGTATCTGTGATAAATGGAAGGAGGTCACCGCTGCTCAAAATCACAGGGAAATTCGTGAGAGATGATAATTATATTAATAACTCCAGTTTATATAGCACTTGACTATTAACAGAGAAAATACTTTTTTAAAAACCAGAGACAAAAGCTGTAAGTAAATCTGAGAAAAAGCCTAGAGGCAGGCTGTGAAGGATTGGAGCTGGTGCCTATGGAATATCAAATACAAATCAGTTCTTGACTTAAAGCAAAAGCGGGGAAAGCTATACCTAGAACAACAGAATATTAGCAATGGAAGAGAACCTAGAGGTCATATAAGCCAATATCGTCATTCAACAGAAGAGGAAATTAAGACCCAGAAAGGAAAAATAATTCAGCTACTGCCACACAATTAACTAATGTTATAAAAGCCAAGTCTCTTCATACCTTATCCCTGCTTGTTAATGAGATCTTGGAAGATATTTTGAGATAGAACTCCAACCTTCAGATAGATTCTCAACCTAAAAATAGAATTGAGTTTTATTCATTTAAGATTATGAAGCATCTCTTATTCTGAACTTTTCTTCCAGTTCAATTTTTATTTTGATAAGAAACTCATTTGTAAATGTTTTACAAATGAATTATTGGTTAACCAGCAATAAAAAAGTATGCTAAATCTACTTCTCTCACTCTGTGATTCCCCTCCTTCATGAAGTCTTCCCAAAGAATGCTAAACTTTCTCTGATGTCTAGCATTTATCCTTCTATCACCTAATTAGGAACTTATTGTCTGATTGCCTGTAGAATTTAGTATTTTTTTTGATTGGCTGTAGGATTCCAACAATGTAAGTGATCCATCCACACCTCATCTTGGTTCTTGCTGTTCTTGGCCATGTGTTCTTAATAAATCCTCCAGAGAGAATCTAGATGGCATGCTATGAACTTTTCTTGGATATTCTAGCATTCCATAAATACTAGTATCATAATCAGATAATACAGGTTATCCCTTTTTCTCATTATAAGATCCCCTATAGTGCCAATATAAGATTATGATAAATCAGCTCACAAAACTACCTGTCACTTATGTATCAGTTTAGGCAATGAGATTTTTCATCCATTGTGCTTTTTCTGGATCATTTCTAAGTGACTATAAAATGTCATTCGAATCTGACTTCAGGTACTTACAAACTGTGTTATTCTAGGAAAATTAATTAAGCTGGTTTGTCTCGGTTTGCTCATCTATAAAATGAACTGGAGGAGAAAATGGAAAACCACTCCAGTATCTGGACTAAGAAAACCCTAAACCAGATCATGAAGAATTGGAATTGATTAATTAAACTCAACAACAACACAACAACAATCAATGTCATATATTGGCAAAAGCATATCATAGGCCTACAGGCAGAGAATTCATTTTCTACTTGGACTATGAGTAGATTTCTCCCACAATAGTAGGAAATACCTTTGACACATATGTATGCACATAAACACATGTACATATATGCATATATGTATATACTTGCCAAAAATATTACTATATTGATATAGATATTTTACCAAATTAGAAAGCATAAAAATAAGATACTCTTGTAATTATAGAATCTCTGAACTATCCTATTTCTTTTAAAAATGACATCAAATATCAGGAAAATGGATAAAGCTAAAAAAACATTGACACTGATTTTCACCATTTATTATAAAAGTCTAATTGAAATTCCAATAGACTTGGGATGGAAAATGCCATCTGCAAGAGAGAGAACTGTGGAAATTGAATATTAATGGATAGAAGCATAATATTTTCACCTTATTTATTTTTTCTTTCTCATGTTTTTTTTTTTCCTGTTTGGTCTGATTTTTTTTTGCACAACATGACAAATATGGAAGCATATTTTAAAAGATTATATATTTCATCTATATCAGACTGCTTGCTGTCTTGTGGAGGAAGATGTTAGAAGGGAGAGAGAAAATTTTGGAATTCAAAATCTTGCAAAAATGAATATTGGCAACTAATAAATGTACATATATATTTTTAAAAGAAATTCCAAAAATAATAGTATCGTAAAATAAAAATTTAAATTATATCAATGAATCATTACAAAAGAACCCATAAAAGTCCTCAACCCACAATTTGAAATTCTTGACAAGAAGACAGTCAAGACTCACCCTTGGTTTAGTACAACCTTATTGTCAAAACATTACAGAGAAGGGTAATGACATATTGGGAGCTGAAAGCAATGCTCCCTTCACAGAATAGTGGAGAGCAATAGAAAAGAAAAGGAATCTTCAGAAAACTTGTTGTAAGACTCTATTATGCCAAATCATATTAAGAGTACTTAAAGATTAAAGCAGGATGATGATAGATAGAAGCAAAATGGAATTATAATCACTTATTCTTATTAATGGTAGAGGAACTACCCCATTTGACCTCTCAGTCCTCAGTATTCAATGTGTTACATGAAATGGTCTAAAAGGCTCTTAAGAAAATGAAAATGAGAAGAGGAGCTAGGCCAAACACAAAAGAAATCCATGTTGAAAGTGGTACAATTTTGAAAGCATTGATAAGTAGTCAAGATACTTGAGAGGAGGAAAACCAGATTGAGAATTTTCTTTGATTTTTGTATTTAAAGATGGAGGATGTTAAAATGCATATGTGCTTTGTAACATAAATCTCAAGGCAAGGTCTTTAAAATATCAAAACAGATCAAATGAGATTTAATGAAAATTCAAAAGCTTAAGAAAAAATATAATGCACTGCAGAAAATCCACTGAGTATTTAAGCATGATGCTCCCAGCCCTCCAACAAGGGGATTTTTAAAAGCAATTTTTGAATACTACTAATAGTTTCTGACTACTACTTGTATTTCACTTTAACTGTCTTATTTTCCTCATTATTGGCAAACATCATTGCTCTTCCTAAGAAATGATCTCTTATAACATACATTACTTCCAGAATCCCATGAAGACATTTCTTACAAATATCTTGCAAAAATTATTCATTTTGAGGGATGTTTTTCAGCCTACCCATTTCCAAAATGAGTGTAATGCCTGTCATATTTTTGTGATGAGCAAAGACTCAAAGGAAACTTAGGTGTAGTTTATTTTTTATTGTAATCCATCACAGAAACCAGTTAGGTGTTTAGTAATTTGACAGTAAATACTCTTCCCTTCTTCCTCACCTCTCTACCCCCACCTTAGCTCTACCTTGCCACTGTCTGAAAATCACTTCATTCCTCCCCCAGGGTTCTATTCTGCCTTTAAGATGTTTGGGAGATGTCCATACTCCTTGCCATTGGCAATAGTGCTGATGGCATTTCCCCAATTGTAGTTATCCAAGTACTCCAATTCTATTTTGCCACTTAATGATCAGATTTAGTTCAAATGTATAACAAAAGAAAGCATATATAAACATTCTTATCCCCAATACTTACAGACATTTTGGGGAAGGGAAAAGAATTAGCTTCATAGTTTAACACACTCTCACCAAGTTTCAAGTCCAAAGTCCCCTTAGATTCCAGTCACAGCACACCTTGGTTTCTCCAGGCTTCCCTGCTGGGGTGGCTAACTACACATCTAGCCTGGTATCCTGCCTCTAAGGTTATCATGGCTCAAATGTGGGTATCTTAGGGGTTCTAGGAACTGCGTGTTCTAAGAAATGAAAAGAACAAATGAAACAAAACAAAACAAAATCCCTGTTTCTTGGAGTTATGAGAAAAAGGAGAAGTTAGTTTTTCCCACCCACCAGTCCAATGCCAAAATTGTGGATTAACTTGGACCTTCACCTTTCTGAACATCAAGGAAAAGAAGAGCATGACTGCTATAGTCTCATAGTTTTGAAGATGCAAAGTGTTCTGGCTATATAACAAATGCATAGAGGTTATTCCTATCCACTTGGTAATGAAATGCAGAGTGGCATCTCCTAGAAGTATGTCCCTGGAAGTTTCCACATGACTACCTTCAAAGCCTCAGTTATATTCAAACCAACTTCCAACCATTTTCCACCTCTTCCTTTCTCTTCTCTGCTCTCCACAATGATCAGATTGCAGAAATCTTTTTCCCCTGCCTCAATGATTATGAAAAAGCTAAGAAATGAATTTTTGTAAACAAAAGTTTCAACTTCAAATGATACATGAAAACAATTTCTTTACCTTTCCCCCACCCCTACCCCTCCACATACAACCAAAAAAAAAAAAATTCTACAGTTCTAAAATGTTAATGGCTGAACCAGATGGTTTAATGAGAATTTTACCAGCCCTGATTTAACCAAAATACAATTTGAATAATCTAATTCCTTAAAAGCCGTTTAACTGAGGAAAGTATTTTTCTTGTTAGAATACTTTATATATTTGTTTGGCCTCCCTTCTAAAATTTCATTCAGTATTTAATTTCCTCTTGTTAAATTATTAATTTTTATGAGGAATGAAAATCTGTGGCAAAAATTGCCACTTACATAAGTGGGAGGAAATTAATTCTAAGAATCAGGAAAGTTTTATGCCTTGTTGCCACCTCATTACCACCTTCCCCATTGTGATATAGCATTTTTGACATTGCTTCTTTTATTGTTGATCATTGATCCAAACAAGGAGAAGTAGCATGACTAATAGACACAAAAAGCAAAAAATTTAGTCCTTGAATTTCAGAACTATAAATCAAAAGGTAAAAAATAAATGGATAATTCTCTGGATTAAGAAATATGATAAAATTTTCATAAGTAGTCCTATAAAAGGGAATACTTAGGAAAACACCAAGTTTGTTAATGTAATTGCATTCTAAATAGACAATGAACACTAATTTTTTTATACAAGATTATAGGAGTGCCGGGGGAAAATGATGTATTTATTTTAATGCCAGAAGTTAAAGGAATGCAAATAAATATTAACCATCCAAAGTGTGTCTTAATGATGGTTCTAAGCTATTAGACATGGCTCATGAAATGGATCAATGAATTATTATAAACTGTTCCTTGATAATATTGGGTTTATGTGCTACTTCAGTCAAAAATAACCCACAAAATACTGCTAGTCATTAAATAAGATACTGAAATACAAAAAACTATTATTTTGTCCTTCTATTAAAATCTTTATTTATCTACTTACCTAATGTGGTGGTTGTTAAGAAAGTTTTGTAAAGCACCTTGAAAATGTGAGTTTTAAATTATCCTCTTTCCCTGAAGTATTGCATGCAGTGATAATCACTACACCGCAAGAAAATACAATGTAGATGAAAAAGGCCTAAAGGAAAGCAACTAAAATGATCACTGATCATGGCTAAAACACATCTGTCATTTTATAGCAAAGGCTGCCCCATGCTCCTTGCCAAAGGAATATCATTGTATGGTTCAAAGAAAGGCAAAATAAAAAATATCTCTAGTTTCTTTTCTACCCACTCTTGTAGCAGGAAAAGTGTAATCCTTTATAGGAAGAAAAGCAGGAAGGTTCCCACTCTGTTCTACTCTAGGGGATACTAGGCTAGAAGTATATCTATCTGCTCCCTTATGTATTGTTAGCCTAAAGGATGTGATTTTTAAGTTCAAGCTAATCAATGTGCAACATCCTGGAGCTCCCTCCTTAAATGGAAGTTCTAAATAGAACCATTCACTGAAGGGACAGAATAAGAATTCTATAACTGGAATGAAACTTCAAGATGAAAAAATGAGATAGAGTAGAGGAAGTTCAGTCGTCTAGAGAGAGAAAGGTGAAGTATTTATGAGTGTAAACTGAAGTTATATGAAAATTCAAAAAAATAAAACAAAACCTGAAAAGATTTAGACATACTGATACAAAGTAAAGTAAGCAGAACCAAGAAAATATTCTATAAAGTAATAGCAATAGTGTACAATGATCAGTGGTGGATGATTTATCAATATAATGATCCAAGGCAATTCCAAAGAACTCATGATGAAAAATGTGATTGGCCTCTAGAAAAAGGACTGATGGAATATGACTGAAGATTAAAGCATACTATTTTTCACTTTATTTTTCATATTTTTTTCCTTTGGGTTTGTATTTTCTTTCACTGTAGGACTAATATGGTAATATGTTTTGCATGATTGAACATGCATAACCTATATCAAGTTACTTTCTTAGGGAAAGGAAAGGTGAAGGAGAGAGAAAATTTGGAACTGAAAAATTTTAAATGAATGTTAAAATTTGACTTTACATGTAACTGAGGAAAAAATATTATTTCAATTCTAAAAAAATTTCCAGATGAATTATAAAAAAAATTTATCTGAAAAGATAAGAAAAGATAAGATAAATTCATGAAAGACTGCTTTATAAGAAATTTTTCAAAGAAATTAGCACTATTTGAGGTATACCCTTCAGCTTTTGCAGTTGAGATCATAAAAGGAAGCTTTCCACAGAACATGTCTTAATGTTACTAAAAGACTAGGATTATATTTTTACTCAAAGAGACAAATTTAGATTTTCTGTAAAGAACACTGGAACAAGAGCTATCCAAAACCAAAATGGCTTGTGTCAGGAGATGGCATATTTCCCCTTTATCTGAAGTTTTTAATGACCACTTTCAGGGGATTATAGAGGGAATTCTTGTCCAGGATTTAGAAGAGACTCCCTCTGAGTTCACTTCCAGTTCTGTGATTCTGAAATTGTTTTCTCTGCTTTGTCTTATGGAATACTAGAAGATACATTGTATTAATCTCAATAACACTTTTTTTTTGCTTAAAAACTTTAAAACATTTGAATTTTCCTAATTTATTGGGTCTAAAATGGATGCACTATAACAATAATAGATAGAGCTGCCTCAAAATCAAGGACTTGATTCAAATCCTGCTTTTGTCACATACTAACAGTGTGACCATGAACAGATCATTAAACCTGAAGGCTCCAGAAAACATCTAATGCTGCTATTTTTTCTTTTTTTCTTTTTTTTTTTTCTTTTTTCTTCCTTTTTTTTTTCCCCCCTGAGGCTGGGGTTAAGTGACTTGCCCAGGGTCACACAGCTAGGAAGTGTTAAGGGTCAGAGACCAGATTTGAACTCGGGTCCTCCTGAATTCAAGGCTGGTGCTCTATCCACTGCGCCACCTAGTTGTCCCTAATGCTATTTTTTCAAAAGTGCATGGATAGAAGGAGTTGCCTCACCTGGAAGTTCCCTATTCCAAAAAAATCTCTACATATCTAAAAAAGATCATTCTTCTCAAATGCTTTGTCATATGAAATGCATATAGCTTTATATGCTCTGCTTGTCAACTCAAGTCAACAAGTATTGATTAAGTACTTATCATGTTCCAGGCACTGAGCTAAGCACTGGGAATTCAAAGAAAATTTTTTAAAATTCCTATTCTCAAGGAGTGGATGGTTTGGCCTCAATGAGTTTGACTCCTAGATCTGCCATCTACATAAACTTGGGCAAATCCATTTGACAAAGATAATATAGATGCACTTAGTGAGTTATAACTCAAACCCCATAATTTTTAGATATAATCTCAGAGGTTTTTCATGGTATAGAAAGGAAAGCATTGGTTTAGAATCAAAACCTTTCTCTACCACTTACTATTTCTGCTCAGATCACTCAAACTTTCTGGGCCTCAGTTTACTTCTCTGTAAAAAAAATACAAACCTAAAAGTGGTCTAAATGATCTCTAAAGTATCTTTCAGATATAACTCTAATCATCTTTCTTGCCCACCACCAGCACATCTAGGTGATGAAGAGCCTATGTGCACATGTCCAAAGCTTATTGACTCCTCTGAAATAAAAATTATTCAAGGGTCCATTGATTAGGTGCTGCTGTCAATCACCAAATCAATGATGCAGAAAGAGCTATCTGCAGAGTTTTATTCTGTTCAGAGCACAGGCTTATCTGTGGGGGAAAAAAGTCAGAAAACCTAAACCATCAGGTCCAGCAACCTTATATAGAAAGTGAATATTTAAGCATCAGAGGAAAATGGAATTTTACAGTGAGCAGGGGGAAGATAAGAGTATACATGTCTAGAAACAAGTAACCGAAGGCAAAAGATAAGGCCACCTGCCAGCTGGTCAACATAGAAGTTTTGGCTTCTTTCCCAGCCTTGATTCGACAGATGTTGTGACCCTTAAGCTTCCAAGAGCAATGTCTAGAAGTTCAAAGAAAAGGACTGGGGAGATGTCTTCTTCATTTCTTAGGGGTGGCAAAAAATCTGAGCCAGAGTTTTTTTTCCCCTCATTCCAGTCTCTCTCTTATCATCATAGCAAAAAGAGACCTGAACCAGAAAATTTCTCGTCATACCTTGGTATAAACACACATAAATACTAAGATCCTCAATTGCATTTTGCTTGTAGTCTTACCTTAATTGAGATTATTCTCAGTTCTCATATAATTTGGTGGGAAAATATATGTCTTCATCTGTAAAATGGGCATCATAACAGATACACACTGACTATTCCCCAGAGTTGTTGTGAGGATCAAATGAAATCGTGTATATTTTGCTTTGCAATATATGCATCACAGTCCATCTTAATTCTCAGTAGATCAAATGAATCTGTGGTTTAATCAATGGGAGTATTCCAAGATTATGCTAAAGCCAGGATAGCTGATTGTTAAATTTTCAATATGAGGGGCAGCTAGATGATGCAATGTATAGAGCACTAGTCCTGAAGTCAGAAGGAGCAGAGTTCAAATTTGGCTTGGAACACTTAATACTCACTAGTTGTATAACCCCGGGCAAGTTACTTAACTCCAAATGTCTTGGCAAAAACAATTTTTTTTTTCAATATGAGCATTTACACCTCAGAATGCATAAATCCTACTGATTTGTTATTGTTGCTCCTATTGTTGATTGTCTTAAGAAAGGGATGGAGAAAATGTCAATAAGATAGATTACATTTAAAAGTGTGTTATGGGTACTTTTGCAAGGAGGGTGGAAGGTAGGGAGCCAGTTATTAAATATTTAATTTTAGAGCATTCTCTCAAATGATACAAATTGCAACTCTCTTCCATTTCTTTCCAATCTTTATGCTTTTTATCCACATTCTCACTACCTGATATCTTGGTAATTTTCCTCATTGTCTCCTGGTATCACTAGAATATAAATGGAGCACACAGGTTATCTGTCATTCTCAACACATAACCTTTTCATCATTGTTCCTCATCTATCTTTCCAATTACATCATTTATATTATTTTCCTTAATAATTGCTTATTTGTAATGTTTTGCAAACCTACCACATGTCTCTTCATTGCCCTTACAATCATTACAGATGTTTAATAAATGTTCCTAATCTCTGAGAATATATCTAAAATGATGGATTTTGAACTATTAATTATACCTTATTAAGTTATTTCATTGGAAATCAAGCTTTCCACAAAACTTTCCTCTTGCGTTTCAGACCAAAGAACAAGGGTACAATTGCCCTTCTCTTCCTTTTCTGTCTACTATTGACCATGGGGAGGTAAACCATAAAACATTATTCAGATAAATTGTTATTATTATTTTTCTTATTATATTTAGGTTGGAGAAACAATTGGTATCAGTGAAGAAATCATGGGCCTCACCATCTTAGCTGCTGGGACTTCTATCCCTGACCTCATTACCAGTGTCATAGTGGCTCGGAAAGGACTTGGGGATATGGCAGTGTCCAGCTCTGTTGGGAGCAATATCTTTGACATTACAGTGGGGTAAGTACAATTTGTGCTGTTGAATTCACAAGGGAATGACTTTGCCTCATTCTGACTTTTTCTGCTTAGATAGATTCACAGGTAAAACATCAATCTCCAACTAGCTAGTCAAAAATTAAGAATTTTAGCTAAAAGCAAAGAGTCTTCACAGCTGACATTTTCTGCTTTCAGCAAATAAATAGAAAAAATATAGATAAGTAGATAAATAGGGTACTAGAGTCCCCATGTGGTTTGAACATTTAAGAAAATGTTGAGAAAATTTCACTTCCTCAAAAAAGTTACAACCTCCTACATTGGCTGTATGTTATAGAACAACAGAGACTTAAGTCTGTTTGAGATATTTTTGCAATTTCACTGTATTCATTTCACAGACTGCAGAGTAAATTCCCTTTGACACCAATTGGAATTTGGATAATAAGAAGACTGACATCTGAATTCAATACAAACATCCATACACCCTCAGGAAAAAAGAATATTGCCATGATTTGAAGCCTTTTATATAAATATACTCGTGGAAATATTCCAACACTAATAAAAATCAAAAAGAAATTATAGGTCATGTCAAATTTGCATGACCTGTAGTTGTCATTATAATTATCTTCTAGAAAGGGACCAGGTGGAAAAGAATAATTCATTTTGTTATCTAATTTTTCTTATGAGAAATTAAAGTGCTATCATTTCAATAGTGCTAAACTTTTCTCTAAATGCCAAATCCTTGGAATTATGTCCATTTTACTTCATTTTTCTCATGGCTCTCTTCTCCTATCATATCTTCTCCAACAGAGTCCACACAGAATTCCATTAATGGTGTGAAAGTACCATGTCATAATGAGGAGCGTTCCAAAGGGACAAATTGTTCACATACAGGTCTAAGTTTCATTACTCATTTTTAACTTGGCACAGTTTGTCATATAATACAAGCTTTTAAATTCATCTCCATTTTGATTTTGCAGTTTCACTTCTATTTCCACTCTAAACCATAGCATTTTTCACCAGTTACTATGGTCACTGAGAAAGTAACATCTGGATCCTAGTCAATCAGTAAATAAGCTTTTATTAAACAGCTATTATGGGGACAGACATCATGCTCTGCATTGGGGAAATGAAGAAAGGTAAAAGTCAGTCTCTGTTTTCAAGGAGCTCACAATTTAATGGCAGAGACAGCATGCAAAAAAAATGTATAAATAAGGTACATATTGCCTTGGTTACCTATCAAAACTGCTATCCCAGCCAACTACCTAAAATCAGATGCAGTAATTTCCTGGGTATTCCTACGAAATTTTATTATGTTCTACTTTCCCTTTCTAAAAACATAGCCCCCCAAATAAATCAAAGTAAAGGAGTTACCTCTTAGCCCATTTTATTCAATATCACAATGTTTTGGGGTTTTCAACCCAAATTTGCAGATGAAGAAACTGAATCTGAGAGATGTTGAGTGACTTGCCCCAAATCACACAACTAGTAAGGGTCTAAGACTGGATTTGAATTTAGGCCTTCCCAACTGTAGGTCCAAAATTCTATTAACCCTTTCCACCATGCAATCCCCAATACATATTAACATGTAAAATTACTTTTTCTTTTCTGAGGTCTTGCCTTTTTGGTATTACTCCCAATCAATATGATTTGGGGAGTAGGGTTTTTTCTCTAGCCACATTGTTTGTTTATTTTTGTCATTGCCTAGTAGCTTGTTTTGAATCTATTATCTGTAACCAAAAATATGAAATATTTCCTTCACAGTCCAAAAGTGTGTGTATGTTTGTGTTTCACAAAGCAAGCTGATGACAGATATCCTGAAGTCTTACCCTAATACATTTCAACCTGACTTTAGTCAGAAGCATGAATGTAACAACAAGAAATAGTTCAAATCCTTTTGGAGATAAATAGGCATAAATCTTTTTTTAATTTTAAATTTCCTGATCTTTCATTTGCCAGATATCTTGCAAAACCAAACAAAATGCAGCAGAATAAATTGTTCATATTTTTATAGCACCATCAGCTGATGTTCGGTCATTTCAGTCATGTCTGTCATGTTTTATTGGAAAAAAATGCAGGTGGTTTGTTATTTCCTTCTCCAGTGGATTCATTTTGTCAGGCAATCAGAGATTAAGTGACTTCTCCAGAGTTATAGAGTTAGGATGTGTCTGAGACTGGATTTGAATTCAATTCTTCAGATCATCAGATAATAAATATCAATCTTTGTATCCTCCTGCAGTGTCTGAAGCAGTTTGATTTATGTGGAGTAAATGTTTTATCAATATTTAGCTGAATAGATAAATGGATGAAAGATGCTACTCTGAAGATTGAACATTACTTAACTAATAATAAGAATAACTTGTTTATAAAATGCATTAAGGTCTACGAGATCTTTCTTCACAGAATTGTGAAGTAAGTAGTGCACGTATCAGCATCTCTCATTTTTACAAACAAGGGCATTAAGGTGAATGATTTTTCCATGATTATAAACTAATAAGAACTGGAGCCAAAATTTAAAACCAGGTCTTCTGAGTTCAAGTCCAGAATTCTTTTTGCTATCCCATAATGCCTCTCCAGTATTTTCTCCTTTCACCATCACTCACTTCCCAACTCCTTCCATTTTGATGGTACATAGTTTGTCAGACTGGACTGCAATGCTGACTCAGCCTCCTCCCATGTTGAGAAATTTATTATTCTCTGGCTTCATTCCCCACCTCAAATAGCTTCTGACAGGACTAGACCAGTGTTTTCTCAACCAGGTTTCCATCTCTCCCAAATTGTACTCCAGTCACAAACTTGGAAGTTAGTATTCATAAAGAATTGTTCATTGTAACATCATCTCTTTGCATTTTTACAATCACATCAAAATTTAAATTTAGAAAATATATGGTTAGACTCAAATTAAATTCATAAATCACTTTCTGCTGTGACAGAAATTAAAGATCTTGCTTATCTATAGGTTTTTTCCCTTTGGATCCCCTCACCAAAAAGAAAAAATTTCTTCCAATCAAAAAGGAACAAAACCATTTCCTTCCCTAACTTCCAAATCAATTCCAAAAAGGAATTTCAATGAAAACTTATGAGGTTCTTCATGATTTCTAAGTGTCTTTTAAAACATATTCAATCCCGACTTGCCTCTCCTCTTTTCTACCTTTTTGTTTCTGCTTCTGTTTCCTTACAGACTCCCACTGCCCTGGCTCTTGTATACTACAATTCACAAATTCAAACCAGTGACGGTCAGCAGCAATGGTCTCTTCTGTGCCATTGTTCTTCTCTTCATCATGCTACTCTTCGTCATCATCTCCATCGCCCTCTGCAAATGGAGGATGAACAAAATCCTGGGATTCATTATGTTTGGCCTGTACTTTGGATTCCTGGTAGTCAGTGTCCTCCTGGAGGACAGAATTATCATGTGTCCCATCTCCATATAGCTGGAAAAGCCATTTCTTAAATAAATAATTGAGACAGCAACGGATGGTCCCCAAACCCTATCCTCTTTTAGCCTGGGTCCTCTAACCCCCCTGAAGAAGCAGCTGGCACATAGCCCTATATTTTTGTAAAGCTTATCTCCTTGACTTAAGGAGGGATGGATTCCAAGTTCACTTCATGTGCTGCTGCCTCTATCACTGACTGTCACAGCCACACAGAAGAAACAAGGGCAGTTATTTTGTGGCTTTTCTCTCCTCGCCACTGACAGACCGTACTCCTCGCTGGTCGGAGGTACATAATGCTATAACAACATGAGCTATAATGTCAGCTATATGTATACATATATACATATATATATACATATACAAACCACCTGTTTCTATGTATTGCAACTCTCTTTCCATACATATATTAATATATGCTTATACACTCATGAAGAAAGAAGAAATATATATACGTATAAATATGTATCATTTCAGGGATAGCTCTAGTATTTGTTTAGTACCTATTTGAGGAGGGGTACCAACTTTCAGTCTGGCCTTGTTGGAAAATGTCATCTAGTAAAATTAGGATTGGACAAGGGAAGGATTGCCTTGAGCAACATTCTTCCCTGGAACCAACATCTAAGTTAGGCTTGTACAGACTCTTGAAATGGAAAAGGTTTTAGAAATTGTTAGAATCACTTAGTGGGGAGGAGCAATATTGTATTTCATAAAAACTGCACCACCCTATAGGTGTCCCTAAATGCTCCTACAAATTGGACTGAGAAGCCAGAATAGCCAGTCTGCATGTGTAGTGACAGTTTGGAACCCACAGGGTTCCTCAGGCCACTTAGCTATAAAACCCAAACTGACATTTTGGAGAGGGGAATGAAAATGAAGGTTCTCCTCCTATCACTCCAGCATGCAAGTAGATTATAAGACTGCTAAATCAATTAGCTTTATTCCTAAAACAGCAAGACTATATAAACTATACCCTTCTAATGCTCTTACCATTATTATCATCATGAAAAGAAAAAAAGGTATTTGAGCTATGATTGTTACCTGTATCACTTTTCCAGTAACATCAGATCCTTACGTAGTTGAAAAAAAATTTAACTTTTATGGAATGAATTACCATCCTGAGAGAAGATCTCTTTGGGCACATAGTTCTTTTAAAAACTCTTTCAGCGTGATAATAGATGACCTTAGTGCCCAGAAAAGTCACTAGCCCTATTAAAGAGATATATAGTTCAGAAGGAAAATGCAAGTTAGGGAGATGTTTAAGGAAATAGTGTTGAAGCTAAGCATTCTACAGTGAGGTTTCTTTCTGACCTCTGAGTTACTATGTTCTGGGCCAAATGTAGGGCTTGTTTCAGATCAGTATTTGGTTAAAGGTCATGCATGTCACTGTTTGTGCATTTTCTACCATCTTCAGATATACTGCTGGCATGTACCCTGCTTGTAGGGGAGACGGATTGCTAAGGGCTACACATGACAATTTTTCCATGCTGTTTTCAGAGCTGATTGCAGTGAGGCTCTTGATACATGAATTTTTTCAATGTCACATAGGCAATCCATTATTTTTCATTCAGTAGTCTCCATCTCTAATTTATTCTTTGTGTGATTCTGCATCTCTATATAGGAGCAGAGAGGAAAACTGACCCTATCCCTCTTACTAACCCCCCCAAAAAAAAGACAATTGGCAAACAAGAAAAGCAAATGTTTAATTTTTTCAGAATTGTAATTGCAACAAATAAAAAACAAATAAAAAAATCTGAATTCAGGTTGCCCCAATTTGTTATTCATCCCTCTGGGCCTCTCTGTTGATATATATCATGCTGTATGTGTCATAGCATACAACGGGAATTGGGTATCCATTGGTCTTCATTATGTCATGTCATCAGTATCATCAGTTATCTTAATATAGGCAGGGATGGAAATGCATGCATATGATCACAAAGGGCCACAGTATACAAGACTATTGATAAGAAAGAAAAGAGGAGGTCACCAATCCCAAATCAATCAGTACTCCATAGTAACTGTAGAGTATCCAGCCCTTCATTGACAGATGACTCCTGATAAAACTATTATATACATACACACAGACACACACACAGACACACACACAGACACACACACACACACACACACACACACACACACACACACATTCCACTCCTAAATGGAGATTCCTATTACAAAGGAACAAAATAAGATAAGTAAACAGGGCCCTCCACATTAGCTTTCAAATGTTGTTTCCCATTCTCACCTTCCTTTATCCGCATGCCTTTACAAGGTGTGTGTGTGATAGTAGAATGTACCCTATGATTTTAAAAAACTGGGACTTCAATTGCACCATGGAATTTATACTTTCAAGGTTACAGACCAGGGTCATAATTCCCCATAAATAGTTTTCATCTAATGAAAGTTAGCAAGCTGAAGTAAACAGAGAACTAGCATCAAAGTTAGTAAAATCTAGATTCAATTCCTTCTTGGAATATATGCTAGTTCTGTGACCATGAGAAAAATCACACAATCTCTGAACATCCCTTGGCAATTCTCCATGATAGGATAGTTACATGTACTGGAATACCAGTCTTATACCAATGAGGCAGCCAGATGATCTAGTGGAAAGAGAACTGAGGAAAACTGAAGTTTGAATCTGCTCTCAGATGCTTTGCAGCTAAGTGAGCCAGACAGGTCTCTTAGCTTTCCTTGGCTTCACCTTCCTCATCTGTATAATTAGGGAATTTAACCCTATGGCCCATAAGGTTCTTTCTAGGTCTAAATCTATGATCCTACCAAATCACAATTCTGTACTAAAAAAGGCGCATATACACACACAGGTACCTGTGTGTGTATATATGTGTGTTGTGTGTTATATGTATACACATATATGTATATATTCCCAAAACTAATCCTTTATAGCTAAATAGGAAAAGATGATTATCTAGACATATGACTTAATCAGTAGAACTCTCCATGGAGAAACATTCTCTACTAATACATATCAACACCTTATTTGTAATTTAGACTCTTGAAGACTAATCTAAGCTACTTCCCTACAGTTACAAAACTAGTATATGTTCCACACAAGTCTTGAATTCACAATATCCTCACCCCTTCCTGACCTATTTTGCCTCTGTCCTATATATCCACATATTTGGGGGTTCCTATATAAATGTGCACTGTATCTGTGTGCATACGACGACATACAAACATTCTCTTCTTGTTTTTTCACCCCATTCTGTTAAGCTTCCTTGATGGAATTTGATTACCTCTGTACACACACATCAGGAAGTATTAAATGCAATAATGAGTTGTCTGTTTTTATCCGTCATTATAGCCAGGCCTTTACAATTGATTTTTTTATTGGATCTATTGAGGAAATTGTTATTTAGATAATTGATTAGTTGGGTTTTTCCCATGAATGTCAGCTTTCTTCTAAATGTTACAGGAGAAATAACAATAGCTAGAATGTATATAGTACTCTAATGACATAAATACTATGTCATTTAACCCTCTTAACAACACGAGAAAGAAGGTACTTTGTCACCATTTTGCAGATAAGGAAACTGACACAGAAGTCAGCACATGTCCATGGCCATATAACTAATAAGTGTCTGAAACTGAATTTGAACTCAGGTCTTCTTGACTCCAGGTCCAGTGCTTTCTTCAATGTACCATCTAACTGCACCTTAGAAATGTCACATTTTGGATCCTCCTTGATTACCACTCACTAATTCACCCAATCACCTTCTCTCATTCAAGATCATAGATTTAAAAGTAGAAGAGATTTTGGAAACCAATTAATTTAATCCCCTTCATTTTTCACATAAGGAAACTAAGGTCCAGGAATATGAAATAACTCGCCAAAGGTCACAGAGGTAAGAAGCAGTAAATAGAGTTGATACTGAAACCACCAATCTCTGACTCCACAGCCAAGGTTCTTTCCATTGTACTACCAATTCACCATTGGAACCTAGCCCAGGCAATCTCTTACCTCCTATTTCCTTGGTTGGTTCCCTTCTCCCACATATTCTTCCTTCATTGTAGCCCTATTTCTATAGAAGAGTTTCCTAGAGTGATGTCCTGGACCCTTGACTTTGATCTCTGGTTCGGACAGAAACCCTCATGTGTTTATTTGCTTTACACCCCATCCTCTTAAGTGTTGGACACAATTGGATAAGGAAATGAGTCATGCAAAATTGAAATGGAGTCTGCAATAAGAAATGTAATAAGGTAACAACTAGATATTTAGAGAGAAAAAAGCGAGAGCCATAAATCTATCCCTCTTGATCTACCTATCAGTATAAGCATCTGTCTGCCTGTTTCACATCGACCCTACAGCTTGCATAGACACTGTAAAATACAACTAAGCTACAAAATACTCTCTACACATTCAAATTTTCATTTCACTGCCACTAATGGCATTATAACTGTACAGAACAGGGCCAGTAATCATCAAAAATTCTCAGAAAAATAAGTAGGCATGCCAATATTTTTACAGACAAGCATGTGTATTTATACCATCTCCCATCAAGTCCTGTATTTATTATTGAATTTAATGACCACATTATATATCATAAGGAGAATAGCTATACAATGATTAGCCTCAATTCCATAAAGATCCAGTTTTAGCTATTTCTTATTTCAAGATGAATTTATTTAATAGCCACTCCATTGGAGTTCTAGGGGAGGGGTATGATATATGTTGCTACTTTAGAGACAAAAAGTTTTTGTTATATCAATTGAGTAGAGAACTATTTTCATAGAGAACAATACTGGCCATCAGGTGTATGTCTTGATATCTGGGCTACTCTTGTCAAAGCATAAAGTAGAAAGTGGATTAGACTTATGGATAGATTAATTAGATTGAACAGATTTAGATACAAAGAAATTTCCATGACTGTTGTAAGTCTACATAAATAGTTAGAATTTTAAGTTCTATGGTCTAAGTCTATTTCTGGCCTGTGGACAGCTAAGAAAATTGAAGGTCCAGCTCTTCTCATGACTACACCAAAGAGAGCTTTGACATATGCATGAGATCCAATTTTTCAGAAATCACAAAGGAAATGATGAATTGTTGAATAAAATATATTCACTGAATATTGGGAGCAGTTGGTATTTCATTTAGTCTGCATGCCCTGTGTGCATGAATTTCTCCTGCAAATGCCCAGGAGGGCCAACTGCATGGAACAGGAGAAATCACCTGCTCAAGGTTTGGCATCTCATTCTTGCTATGTGTGCACTATTTTGATATAACCTGTTGTTTTCATAGGCTCAACTCAAAGGTCAAATTGTAGTAATCTCAGAGGTCATCTAGTCTATCACTATAATTTCAGGGCAAGATCACATTAAAATCAAACCAAACCAAGTCAGACATATCCTTTTTTCAAAAAAGACTCCCAACAAGAAGATTCTACAGCCTCTTTCAAATTCTGAGGCCAGAAAAATTACTCTTAAATCCAAGCCAAATCCTTCATGCCATAATGCAAGTTGGTTTGTCCATATTTTGCCCTAAGAATGATGAAGAATAGTGAGACAATTTTCCGTATTTGCTCTAAATTAATTTTTAAAGGTCAACATTAAATCACTCTTAAACCTCCCTTCCTCCATGTTCAATCATCCCACTTTCTTTAGCCTTTATTCCTGATTCTAGAGCTAGGATAAAGAAAGCATGTATCCTTTATAAGGAAGGCTTCACTATTCCCACTATATGAGCTTTCTCTATCAAGCATTCAATTTGACTTATCACAAAATAAAATAGAAATAAGCATTAGAGAGTAGAATAATGGAGAATGAAATTGAAATATATGTTTTAGTTCAAATATTATTAAATTACCCATATTGCACATTAGCTGTCTACTTTGCCTAATTAGTCCTGGCTCTCTCTGGATCTTTTTCTTTTTTTCAATCCCTTGACCATTTATGGTTTTCCTCTAGACTTTTCAAAATTCTCTATGCTTTGATATCAATCAATTGTTTCAGGAAATTACACTTGATTCCTAATCTATTATAGTGCCCAATACAGTGGGCCTTGCTCATAGAGCTGAATGGAATTGAATTGAAGTGATTGAAAACAAAATTCAAAATAATGTGGGACATGTTGGACTTCATTTGATGTATTCATTTGAGAAAATAGTAATATAATCTTGTCATGAGACAAATATAGAAGGTACTTGGTAAACATTTCTTTATTTGCTTTATTGATTCCATGATAGCAAAGCTCAAGTATAGTCCACATAATGGAACTTGCATTAATTTAATTAATATTTGTTGAGTTCTTACTAGACTAAAAGTTACAGAAATATAAAATTTTATAAATCAAAGGATGACAGAAGGAAGACCAACATTTTGGAACCCTACAAGATGCTTCAGTTCAGCTTTGCCATTTCAAAAACAAGCATTCAATCTTGTCATTTTTCAATGCAATCTGTTGTTTTCATAAGTTCAACTCAAAGATCAGACAATAGTAAATTCAGAGGTCATCTAATCTAGCACTATAATTTCAGGGCAATAATTTCAGAGTCTGCTTGATGCCACTCATGAAGGTTTGGTATGAATCATAAGCGGATTGATGAGGATGAGGAACAGAGAATAGAGAATGGCTCATGGGTCAACAGAGGAGCAGCAAGTGGTTCTTGCATTATGCCATATTATTATGATTTTTTAAATTAAAATTTTGTGACAAGGCTTTACTTTGATATTTCAATAAAAACTATCCATAAATGTAAAGCAAGATACTTTACTTTTATTAATGTAATGAAAAAAGAATGGGAGGGAAAGAATATCAAAATCTCCCAACACTCAAATTCTAAAGATATTAAAATATATACACATACATATTGCTGTATGGGTTTGGGATAGGCAATCCCATTCAATATAATTTGGATAAGTTATAGATTCCTTCCATTATTAGATAAAATCAGAGGAATATAAATGCCTTTGAGGTTTTTTAATTATTTGTAATATTGAACTTTATATTATTCCATGAGACATAGCTGTCTTAATTAAAGCCATAAAATAATAATAATTCAAATATTCAGGTGTTTTGAATGTAGGTATTCAACTAAATAATAAACCACTTGTTTCATAGTGATTGTTGTAAACTAAAATGTGTCTTTTCTGGGTTTTTTTGAATACTTTTAAATGTTGTATAAGGGCAGTCCTATTTTCCTACAATAGAATTAAAGCATGTCCCATTTTCAGAGAACTCTATATGAAAATCAACTTTAAAACAAAAAAAATCAGAAATGATTCTTCATTTTACCAAAGCATATTTAATTTTTACAGAAGAAATCATCACCCCAGTTCCTTTAAATGGCATGCTCTCTTAGTGCATCTGGAATTTTTCAATTTAAAAAATGCAATTTAACCCACTACATTTCACAAGATAAAAGTATATGAGCAAAGGAATTAATAAATTAGCAAACATTTATCAAAATATCAAAAGATCTATGACTACATCAGTAGGTATCTTCTCTCCACTGATGTATACCATATTCCCTCCATGCCTTAGAGATTTCTTTCTGAGCTACTGTGGCCAAAATAATAATAATTGCTATTGTTATTGTTGTTGTTGTTGTTGTTGTTGTTGTTGTTGTTGTTGTTGTTGTTGTTGTACTTGTTAACCAGTGCTTTGGCGATGAACCTCTCCAATTTTAACTAAACTAGTCCTCCAACTACAGAAATAAGATCCATCACTCAGCCCATACTTAAAAGCCTTTCCAGTTTGGTATAGAAACTCTCAAATCTTATGTTCCATTGGCATGGTCTTCAAGAATCCAGGGTTTACCTCCATGCCAGATGAGACATTAGATGGGACTTTTGCCAAGGAAATTTAAAGTAATAAACAAATGTGTCCATATGTTAATATAGTTTAAGCCTAAAAAGCTCCTTTATTTAAAATGGCAAATTTGTAATATATCATTATGTTAGTCATCATTTAAGCAGAATAGTGAGTAAATATATAGGACTTGGAAGCAGGAATGCCTGAGTTTGAACCTTCAAAAAAACTTTCAAATACTTCAGACATTTACAAAGTGAATGACTCTAAGAAACGCTCTTAAATTCTCTCAGTCATAGTTCCACAGGAAGGAGGAAGGAGGAAGGAGGAAGGAGGGAGGAAAAAGGAGGAAGGAGGCAGGAGAAAGGAAGTAGGAAAGATTACCTCCATATATAATATATAATAATATTATATCATTATATGGGGGATAATAATACTACCTCTCTTGCCAGATTGATGTAAGGATCAAATGAGATTTTAAAGATATACTATATTTTTGCAAACCTCTAAAAAATGCTACATAAGTATTAGCTATCATTTCTGGACCTTGTTTATGGATATCTTATTAAAAGCATATTTCTAAGAAAATATACTGCTGACTTCCTCCTTAAGGCTACAGTATCTGGAATAGTGTATGACAGGTTGCATTGAACATAATTAATTACAAGTGATAATAGTATTAAAATTTGAACCATCTTCCCACTTACTTCCCTACAGACACATATGTACCCATATTTTCCCAACAAAGCTAAAGATATTTTGTGCTAACCAAAAATACTCATTTCATTAGAAACACAAAATTTGAATTGGAAGGTACTTGAAATATGATCTTTTTTGGTTCTATGAATACCCAAAAAGAATACCCACTCTATAATATACTTAATAAATGATCATGCAACTTCCACTTTAAAACCTCCAAAAATAGAGAATTCACCACTTCTCTAGGCAGTCCATTTCACTTTTGAACAGTGTGAATTATTAAGAAGTTTTTCCTGACATTGAGCCTAAATTTGCATCTTTTCAATTTCCACCGGTTATTCCTGGTTCTGTCCTTTGAGGCCAATAGAAACCTACCTCATTATATCTTTTTGATATAATTCTTTAATAAAAATCCAATATAAATTGACCTCATTTTCCAGAGTTGTCTACCACAACTCAGGGTGGAAATCTCTCCAGTTCTGGGCTAAAACCATAGGTAAAAACAACTAAATAGTTACTTCCTGTTAAAATGTGTTTACATTCATTGGAGAGTTGGGTTAATTCAAAAGATGAGAAAAAATAGATATGGAATATTTTACCCAACCATTTCCTTCTGTTGAGAATCATCTTATAATATGAAGAACAACCCTGTCTTGAACAAGCAAACCCTTCAGCTACTAGTACTACTATCTCCCAGTTTGAGTCTGTAAACAAACTAAGATGCATACAAAAAGTTAAGGCTAATTATTGCTGCTACCACTACTCATAAAATCTTCAGAATCAAATTACCTTGTTTCTTCAAGAAATCTCAAAGAGTGGCCAGAAACAAAGGAAGCAAAAAAATACCTACTTGCTGCACAGATTTTTCTTAAATGCAAGGTAGAAAGATAGTATCTGGTTCTCCATGCAGAACATTAATAAATACTTAATTTTTAAAAATAAAGTATCTGTTCAAACAACAACCCAGATCTAGAAAGGAGGACTGATCTGGACCAGTTATTTTATGGATGTGGGGAAACTCTTGGCATGAAAACACTCCCATTGATACAGATGAGCAACTTGATCATAATTCATGATCTTAGGAATTTACTCAAAGACTGAAAGATTGACTGACCATAGTCACTTGAGTGACTTGAATGCAGATCTTCCTTATTCTACAATAGATCCTCTGTCACAGCTCAGATTCAATGACCTAAAACAAATAATTATCCTATTGAAGGGCTAGGTTAGGGGCATTAGGAATAACAAATTGCCATTTTATAAAGGTCCTTTTTGCTAGGAGAAATATTCATCTCCTTTATTTATTTCCTTTTATTCTTTTTAAGATTTTTATCTGTCTTTCCCCCTCAAGTGAAGTTCTTATCATCAGTCAACTGATAAAATTAATTTGATGCAGTTCCTAATTTATGTTCCTTGCCTTACATGTTACATTGACTTTTTCATTGGAAGAAAATATGTCAAAACCACTGCATTTTTTCTCTACAAATAAGAATCTGTATATAGGATGAAAGCTATACTCATTTGTACATAGGCCACTTGAGATTCTGTGTTCTGTCTCATGTTTCACTCCAATACAGGGGATTTCACTGTGTTCCTGTTATATTTTTCACACTAATGTGTCACCCACCTCTGTGTTACTACTCTTGATGATTATTTGCTCATATACAAATCACTTTATGCAACTAAATCTTCTAAATGTGAAATTATAATGATAATAATAACAATAATAAAATACTCAAGTGATTTGTTTGATTTCTTCTTCAGCATGATCTGTACATATATTCAGCAGCTAAATGTCTCCACTGTCTGGGTGGTGGGAATGAAGTGAGCAGCCTAAATGTCCATAGTCTCTAAATCCATCACTTCTCAGAGATTTTCTGCTCTCTGGTCAAATACTGCAGTCAGCAACTGAAGAATCATTTACTCCAGAGACTTGGCCTTGGGGGAAGCTTCATCAGCAAATTTTTTTGTCTTGTCCAATCATAATTCCACTGAAATGATGCTTCATGACAAAAAGACAGAAGAACCTGAAGCTATTGGCCCGACTAATGGAATGATAAATCTTGCACTCAGAAGACAATTTAGATTCCTGCTTTGCAGCTTAAAGCATCCCCTCCTTTACATTTTCCCCTTCCACAAAATTATAGGAAAATTCCTTTATTTTTAAAATACTAGAACTAGGATAGCCCCAAAGAGTAGTTGTTAATGAGTCAATATCAAGTTAGATATTAACTGAAATGTATGATTAGAAAAAGATGTGCATTAGTCATGTTTCAGGCGCCAGGGATAATAGATGGAGTAGGGTGGATAAGTATTCTGTTGGTACCTTCCAATTAAAAATAACAACAAGCCTTAGGAATGGTCTTATTATGTTGGTTAGATTTTGGAGAGAGGGCAGGTCTGTTGATGAATACACACATGAGAAGGCACGGATAGGTTATGGTCTGTGCTGAGAGAGAGAACACCCCCATTACTCACATTACAGATTCATTAAAGTATTGAAGATGTCGTCTTGGCAGGAAGCCGCTAGCAGAGGATGGAACAGCACAGCTGAGAGAGCACCCAGACCTGAAGTCAGGAAAACCTAAATTCTGGGCAAGTCACATTTCCCTGTTTATCTCAGTTGCCTCAAATGTAAAATGAATTGGAGAAGGAAATGGCAAATCACTCGAGGATCTTTGCCAAGAAAACCTCAAATGGAATCATGAGGAGACAGACATGACTGAAATAACTAAACAACAGTTTTAGTGAGAAAGCCACAGACCTCTGGATCTGTCCTTGTTCTGGGCATTATTTTTGTCAATTAGATAGAAAAAGCATAAGTGACATGATATATTTGTCATTAGCAAAGGACACAAAATAACAAGCATACTGGGTGACAAAATCAGATGCTAAAAGATGACAACAAATGAGACCAACAGACTGATTAAGAAAATATTTAGTAGATATAAATGTAGAGTCCTATACTAATACTTTAAAAATCAATTATGTAAGTATAAGATATGAAAGACATGACTAAACAATAGCTTCTATGAAAAGATATCCAGGAATTTGAATGACCTCCATGCTCAACATACGATATGGTAATAGTGTAATAATATGGGATAATAGTCAAAAAAAGCTAATCTTTGGACTCCATTGAGGCAATGATAGTATACATTATTTGGAAAATTAGGGTCCCACTGTACTTTATCTGCCTTCATCAGGCCATATCTGAAATACTGTATTCATCCCTAGACACCCCATTTTAGGAAAAATATTGATAAGTTGGAAGTGATAGAACTAGTATATCTCTATTACCCCACAAAAGGAATTGGTTTTCCCTAAAAGGAAATAAAGCTGTCCCTAAAAGTTGACAGGCCCCTGCCTCACTTCAAAGAATTTTCTAGTCAACTAAAGGCATAAAACATAACACCCACGTGTTTTCAGTGCACCTCCCACTTGGTGCATGTGTGAAGACCACTTGAGTCACTATACTCTCCCCCTGCCAACCAGATAAATTTCCATTATCTAGATGAGGAAGACAGTGTCTGAAGAAACTATATGCTATTCTATTTTTGAATATTTTTGCTGAGTTAGAACAAACTAATCCTCTTTTTATAATCTGTTTAATGACTCACAGGGCCTTATTATATTCTAACATCAAATATGAATTAACTGGGTGCTGACACTGGGCTCACCCTAATATTTGACGTGGTTGTTATTTGAGAAGAGATGAAATAGCCAGCCTTGTAGTTAACAACTGGATTGACCAGAAGGGAAAGTATTACAAATGCAGAAGGCAGGTTAGTATACAGCAATCTGGCTCACAAAGTCTTTTCATCATGTATAAGTAGCCCTCCTGTGGAACAGGGAGCATTCTCACAGAACCACTCACAGTATGTTCTGAAGAAGGCTTCCTAGAAAGAAAAAAAACCTCCAAGTCCAGAATTCCCAGGTTATTCTTGATCTTTCTACAGAAGTTGGAATACAAACATAGCAACACTGAGAGTAGCTGGCTCAAATTCAGGGACTGAACAATAAGAGTAACTAATAGAGATAGTAGCCTCTCCAGAGGAGAGTGACAGGCTGCAGTGAGAAACCTACCATAAAGTCTCTTACTATTGTTTCTCTTGACATCTGAGCCATGATTTAGGATACTGAAAGAGAAAGAGAGATGGAAGCACCCACTGATAGTTGGGAAAAAACTCCAGAATTTTCCTTGCTAT
Source organism: Sminthopsis crassicaudata (assembly GCF_048593235.1). Lineage (NCBI taxonomy): Eukaryota > Metazoa > Chordata > Mammalia > Dasyuromorphia > Dasyuridae > Sminthopsis > Sminthopsis crassicaudata. The sequence continues at coordinate 531,035,530 of NC_133617.1, read as the reverse complement.
TGCTCCCCAGAAAGTGACACTTTTCCAGGTGTTGGCAAGCCTTCTCCACCAAGGAGTCTGAGTAAAGTAAGTTCCTGTAAAGTCAACGAAGAAATGATTCCCGAGGACATGATCTAAAAAAATCACTGCTGAGATTATCTCTACAGCTGACTTCCAAAGGCTAGGGAAGTTCTCTGAGGGCTTAATTTTACAGATTTGGTAACATTCATTAAACCTCCAAAAAGGGATAATCTTTACTCCTTTTTTTCCTCTCCCTTTTTTCTCAATAAAAAAAAAAAGGGCAGTGACATCATCTCCTAGAAGGAATTTTGGTTCTTGAAATGGGATTGATAAGAAAGTAAGTAAAGACAAGATCATGGGGGTGCTAGGAAAACTATTCAGGGAAATTTAGCACCATGGACAAATGGGTCCTTCAGTCCCACCCAAGACTGAAGAATCCTCTAAAGTCCTTGCCCCATCTGTCATTCAGAGGGAAGGCAATGGAAGGAAGATGTATCAGAGTTTATAGACATTATTAGATATGCAGGCATTTGTTGCAACCTCAATGCTTATTACTGTGGCTAGAATTAAATGGAATCTTGAACCATCCCATATAATTTACACCAAACAATATCAAGTCTCCTCCTGGAGTATGGAGGGTGGCAAGAGGGCAAACTGTTTCTTCTCTCCTGATGGGAAAAACTATAGTACTTTGTTATATCATCTCCCTTTCCAACAACCCCTATCATTTTTGTGAGGATGACTGCAGGAAGCTGAACAAAGTCATCAGGTTCATCAGTATGTATACCTTTTCCCAGCCTTGTCACTATGTACCACAGGCCCAGAGTGAGTAGCAGCATGAGGTTATCAACTTCACCAATGCTTGTTTCTTTATTCCTGTACTTAATACTAGTTAGAATTTTTCCTTCACCTGGGAAGGAGTTTAGTATATCTTCTCCATCCTAAATTCTCCATTATACTATCATATTATGATGGATAGAGATCTGAAAGAATCTCCTCTTTCTGAGGGTACTGATATATACTACTATATTGCTATAATGTTGATTAGGTCAGGTCAGGTAATATTATGATAACAAAGATCCTTGATTAGATAGTGCCCCATAGGCACTGTGTGACCCTGGGCTATTCACTTAACCCCAAATGCCTCAGGAAAAAAAAACAGATAGTGCCCCATATAAAAGACAATAAGTGAAAAATCAACCGGACAACTCAATCAAATTTAGGCATATGCAATAGGTCAAGAATATCCAAAGGATTCTAGTCACAGCTCAGAATAAGAAACTGACTCTCACTTTTCCATAATCTAAAAAAGAAGCCCAGATATTTATTGGATTTTTAGATTTCAGAGACCCCATAATATCTATCTGCATATCTTGATGGCCCTCAATTACTGAATCACTCATAAATATGCCTCTTTCATGAGGGTTCCAGAACAGAATACAGACCTGGAAGATCTAAAAATCAGACTGTCTAGCAATCTCTCCTCTTAAGCCATTATAACTCTGCAAGGTCCATGTTTCTGCAGATCTCTGTCCATAAAGACCAAGCTGGGTAAAGATTTTGTCAGGCAGCAAGAGGTGATCAGAATAAGCAATTGTTGGACTTCTGAAACTTCAAATTCCACAAAGTAGCCATTCATTATACTACTTTAAAAAATCAATTGCCCAACATGATATAGGTATAAAGGATGATATTATAAGCAAATTAGGAGAGCAAGGGATAGTTTATCTATCATATCTTTTGGAGAAGGGAGGAATTTATGACCAAAAAAGAGAGAACATTGTGAAATGCAAAATATTTAATTTTGATTACATTAAATTTTAAAAAGGTTTTGCACACACAAACCCAATGCAACCAAAATTAATAGGGAAGCAGAAACTGGAAAACAATTTTTACAGCCAGTGTTTCTGAAGAAGAGCCTCATTTCTAAACTATATGGAGAACTGACTCAAATATATAAGAATACAAGTCATTCCTTAATTGACAAATGGTCATAGAATATTAACAGACAATTTTCAGATAAAGAAACTAAAACCACCTATGGTTATATGAAAAAAATGATCTAAATCGCTATTGATTAGAGAAATGCAAATTAAAACAATTCTGGGATATCACCTCACAACTATCAGATTGGCTAAGATGACAGGAAAAGATAATGATAAATGTTGGAGGAGATGTGGGAAAACTGAGAAAGTAACACATTGTGAACTGATCCAACCATTCTGGAGAGCAATTTGAAACAATACCCAAAAGGCTATCAAACTCTGTATACCCTTTGATCCAGCAGCATCACTACTGGGTCTGTATCCCAAAGAGATCATAATACAAAATTATTTGTAGCGGCTCTATTTGTGGTAGCAAAGAATTGAAAAATGAAAGTATGTCTGTCAATTAGAGAATGGCTGAATAAGTTATAGTAGATGAGAGTAAAGGAATATTATTGTTACATTAATAATACTGACTGAAACAAGCAAAACCAGGAAAACATTGTACACAGCAACACCAAGATTGTGTGATGATAACCATGATGGACTTCTTCTCAGCAATTCAGTATTCCAAAGAAATACCAATGAACTTTGAATGGAAAACACCATCTGTATCCAGAGAGAGAGAACTATGGAGACTGAATGTGGATCAACACATATATTTTCACCTTTTTTTGTTTGTTTGTTTTTTTCTTGTGACTTTTTCCTTTTGTTCTAAATCTTCTCTCTCAACATGTCTTATATGGAAATTTGTAAAAAACAAAAAAAAAAATCAATGTACATATACAACCTAAAATAAATAAATAAATGTCTTCTAAAAAGAAATAAAAAATCAAGTACCCATTATTAGTCCCTAGTTGTCACTGAACAAATCACCCCTAATCCAAAATTGGTTTTTATGGGTTAGATGATATAATTATCCCTCTAAAAAGAGAAGCAGAAGCAAGGAGTAAAGTTAAATGAAAATGGTACAGCTTGCTAGCTTGGGATCCCTCTGACATTAGTGTTTTGTTTTGTTTTGTTTTTTTATAAACACGTGGTAACTGTGTTTTATATACCTACATATAAGGACTAGATACCTGAGGAAGGGCCATTTTATCTGATTTACCAATAGCTCCACCCACTACAAGAGAGTATATACATTTGGATATCAATAGCCATGCAGTCTATACTCTAGATATTGGGGATACTGGTAAGCTTTTTCTGTGGACTGAGCTCCAGAACACATGAATAGCATATGAGAGAACTTTGAGTCAAGGAAAAGAAAATATCATCATCTATTCTAATTCTTTGGCAGTGGACATAAGTCAGACCAAGTAGCCCTAGGGTCTGGAGACCATAGGACTAGAAAATTAAAGACTTTCCTCCCTTGGGGTAAGGACCAATTTGTTATTGCTTCCCACTGTATACAGTTGCTCATTAGGGATGTCAGCACTCATCAGAAATATCAAATACTAAACAATCAATTTGAAGCTATTGCAAGGATAGTAGAGTTTGGGGAGTGGGGCAACTAACTCAAGTTGCCCCAAAGCTGTCCCCAATTGACAAATTGGTACTCTTCCATCTCAAGGCAAAAAGTTTGTCCCTGGTAACTAATATTAGCATCATTATGCACTGACTACTTGATTCAAATGTATGACCTCCCATTTCTGTGGAAGCTATCTCTGTAATAAACCACATTAGAAGGAAAGATTTAGTGATTTTTCCATATCCAGTCCCCAGGAAGATTTACCTGTTAAGAATAGATTGTTGCAACCATTCTGGAAAGCAATCTGGAATTATGCCCCAAAAGTTATCAAACTGTGCATACCCTTTGATCCAGCAGTGCTACTACTGGGCTTATATCCCAAGGAAATACTAAAGAAGGGAAAGGGACCTGTATGTGCCAAAATGTTTGTGGCAGCCCTTTTTGTAGTGGTTAGAAACTAGAAAATGAATGGATGCCCATCAATTGGAGAATGGTTGGGTAAATTATGGTATATGAATGTTATGGAATATTATTGTTCTGGAAGAAATGACCAGCAGGAGGAATACAGAAAGGCCTGGAGAGACTTACATGAACTGATGCTGAATGAAATGAGCAGAACCAGGAGATTATTACATACTTTAACAACAATACTGTATGAAGATGTATTCTTATGGAATTGGATATCTTCAACAAAGAGAAGAGCTAATTCAGATCCAATTGATCAATGATGGACAGAATCAGCTACAACCAAAGAAGGAATACTGGGAAATGAGTGTAAACTGTTTGCATTTTTGTTTTTCTTCCCAGGTTATTTTTACCTTCTGAATCCAATTCTTCCTGTGCAACAAAAAAATTTGGTTCTGCACACATATATTGTATCTAGGATATACTATAACATATTTAGCATGTATGGGACTGCCTGCCATCTAGGGGAGGGGGTGGGGGGAAGGAGGGGAAAATTCGGAACAGAAGTGAGTACAAGGGATAATGTTGTAAAAAAAATTACCCATGCATATGTACTGTCAAAAAAAAATGTTATAATTATAAAATTAATTTTAAAAATAAAATATCAAAAAAAAAGAATAGATTGTTGCAGCTAGATGGCACAGTGGATAGAGCACCAGCCCTGGAATCAGGAGCTCTTGAGTTCAAATCTGGTTTCAGATACTTAATACTTCCTAGCTGTGTGACCCTGGGCAAGTCACTTAACTCCAATTGCCTCAAAAAAAAATAATAGATTGTTTTTGTACAAAGTTCCAATTGATCTTCTCTGGTCCTTCTTTATTCCCCAGCCCATTCCTCTAGGATGCTTTAGAAAAGGCTTGAGTGATCAAGGATTGATATTTTGGGAGGTACCTTGTTTTCTAATAGCATGGAGGAAGTGAAACCGTAGTTAAATAACTATGGTGGATGTGTATTTACTTATGAAAAAGAGAGGTGCTTAAAAAGAGTGAGGGATTTTTTTTCCTTTTTCTTAATATTATTTATGCCAGAGGGATTATTTAATAAATGCATCTAAATTGTAGATGGAACCTACCTTGCCTCCATGGGGTGGTATATGATAGACCGGTATTCCTCCATTTCCCCAAAACAGAGATTTACTTTTTCCTACAAAAGAACAAAACTGCCCCAGGATGAGATTGATCCCTGGTTCCTTTGACAGAACTTCCAAGTCATCTAAGGACATAAAAGAAGGCTCTCACATAAACATAATGGCCCTCCAACTCGATAGATATCTGAAAACTACATGAGTAGCCATACTAAGACCAAAAGACCAGATACATTTCTATATGGAGATTAGTATTATATAAGGACAAAGCAAATCTCTGAATATTGACTGTTCAATGACTTAGGAGTGCTTCATTTCATGCAAACATCAAACCTAAACTAGTGGGGTCCTGGTGATAGGCACTAGTGTTAGTGTCCTCACATCCAGAGGAGAGTAATGATAATGATAATAAAGAGATTGGAAATTTTGCCATATGAGGATTTATTAAGGATGTTTAGCTTAGAGAACAGAACTTTTGGGCTGTCTTCAAATATTTGGAAGGTCATCACATTAAAGGGGAGTCAGTCTTAGTCTGCTTAGCCCAAGGGGTAGAATTAGGAGCAATTCTGTAACAAATGATGAAAGTGATAATTTCAGAGTAACTTGGGAAGATTTGTATGATTTGATCCAGAGTGAATTGAGTAGAACCAAGGAACAATTATATAACAATAATAATAACAGTATTGTAAGACAAATAACTTCCAAAGACATAAAAAGTCTGATCAATATAATGACCAATTATAATTCAGAAGAGAAGATTAAGCAAGCTTCCTAACAGAGAAATGATAGAGAAATTCCTGAAGAGAAATGATAGATTCAAAGTATAGAATGAGATATGTATTTTGAACCAGAATGTTAATGCAGGAATTGTATTGCCTAACTATTCATATTTGTAAGAATTATTTTGTTTTTTGTTGTGTGTGTGTGTGTGTTTTTAGTAAGGAGTAGGTAGAGAGAAGAGAAAATAAATTCTGGTTGAAAAATAAAATAAAAATTTTTAAATGTAAAGCTAATTAAAAATTTAAAACAAACTAAAACCAAAGGGTAAAAGTTGCAGAGCAACAAGTTTCAACTTGATGTAAGGAAAAACTTTCTAACAATTAAAATTATATAAAAATGAAATAGAATGATCTTAGAGAATGATCTTAGAAACATTTCCCTGGCCAACATTATTTCCACTATACCATTTAGATGTTTTCCAAAAGAAGTTACATAGATTAATTAGTGTTTAGTATAGTTACTCCTAAAATATAGCAATTTAATGTGATTACTTGGAAACTTTTAGGAATTAGCTTATATAATTGTAGATGTACCCCAAGGCACTATCCAAAGCCTTCCACTCTCTTTTCTCATTTTCTCTCTTAGTGACCTTATCAGCACCCATGAAATGACTTATCATCTCCATGCAGATTGAAAGGATGGATGATAGATGGATGGGTAAATAAATTAATGAATGAAATGATAAGAATTTTAAAAGCATTTATTCAATATCCACTGAGTGCTGCCCATAAAGTTAGGCACTGGACATGCAAATACAAAATTTAGTTTCTGCTCTCAAGAAAGTTAGGTTTTCATACACCTGGTCAATGTGTCCTGGTTCTTGGTAGATGGCTAAATTAAAGATAAAGCATATCTGGACCCATTTAAATCAAGTAGGTTAGGTGATTTGTCTTTCACTCATCCATCCATCAAAATAGTTCAGTCACAAGGCAGAATGAATGCCTTAGAATTTAAATCCTGGTTGGGGATTGGTAGGAAGGAGCTGTCTTTGTCACATCCATAAGATTACTATTCCTTATAAGGAAAAGCAGGAAAGATATTTGTGCTGAATAGGCAGATGATACCCAGCCCTACCTCTTTTCTAAGATCTAGTCCCATATTTTCTAGAGTTTATTAGATATTTTCAACTGGGTGTCCCAGAAGCATTTAACCAAGGAGTTGGAGAATTCTAGATCCTACAGGCATTAAGTAAATTTTCACATTCCATAGAACAGGTTTGGGTCAGATAAGTTTAACATTAAGACAGATTTCAGTTAATCAAAAATTGCAGAAGAAATATCTCTAAGCCCCAAATAATAAAAGGAAAATTAAAAATCCCCAAAGTTCAATTCAAGTACTGCCTCCTATAAAAGGCCTTTCCTGATCCCCCTAGTTCAGTGGTCCTCAAACTTTTTAAATAGGCGGCCAGTTCACTGTCCCTCAGACTGTTGGAGGGCGGGACTATAGTAAAAACAAAAACTCACACTGTCTCCACCCCCAGCCCATTTGCCATAACCCGGCAGGCTGCATAAACGTCCTCAGCGGCTGCATCTGGCCCAAGGGCCATAGTTTGAGAACCCCTGCCCTAGTTGCTAATGCCTCCCACTCCCCACCAAAATTATTTTGTATTTGATGCTGAAGAGGTCAAAGTTGATCAGTTCTATGAAGACCTACAATATCTTCTAAAAATAGTACCCAAAAAAGATTTCATGTTCATCATAGGGGGTTGGAATACTAAAGTAGTAAGTCAAATTGCAGGAAATAATAAAATGAAGGGCAGAGACTGAGAGTTTTGTCAAGATAACTCATTGGTCATAACATGTACTCTTTTTCAGCAATCTAGAGGGTGATTCTACACATAGACATCACCAAATAGTTAATATAGAAAACAGATTGATACATACTTTGCAGCCAAAGGTGGAGACACTCTCTACAGTCAGATAAAGACCTGGAGCTCACTGTGGATTGAATCATGACCTTCTTGTTGCAAAATTCAGACAAATTGAATAAAGCAGCAAAAATCATCTGACCATATAGGTATGACCTAAATAAAATCTCTGATGAATATGAAGTGAATGTGATAAATAGATTTAAGGGATTAGATCTAATAGATAGAGTACCTGAAGAACTATAGACAGAAATGTACAATACTGTTCAGAAGGCATTAACAAAAACATTCTTAAGAAAAAGAAAAGCAAGAAAGCAAAATAGCTGTCTGATGAGGCTTTACAAATAGCTGAGGAAAAGAGAAAGAAATGAGAAAGGGGAAAATATATTCAATTGAATGCACAATTACAGATAATAAAAAGGAGGATAAAAAAAATTTTCCTAAAAGAGCAATGTAAAAAATAGAAGAAAATTATAGAATTGGAAAGATAAGAGATTCCCTTCAAAAAAGAAATATCAAAGGAAAGTTTCATGCAAAAATGGGCATGATAAAAGACAAAAATGGTAGGGATTCAATAGAACTAGAAGAAATTAAGAAGAAGTTATAAAAATAGATATAAAAAGAACAATACAAAAAAGATCTGAACATTACTGATAACTTCAATGGTGTGGATACTGATCTAGAGCAGACATCCAGGAGAATAAAATCAAATAGAAAGCCTTGCTAATGATAAGGCTAGTGACTGTGATGCAATTCCCGCTGAGTTATTTAAAACCTTAAAAATGATGCTGTTAAATGCCAGCAAATTTGGAGAACACAACAATAGCCACATGATTGGGAAAGATCTGTTTTTGTCCCACTTCTATAGAAGGGCAATGCCAAGGAATGTTCAAATTACAGAATAATTGTGCTCATTTCATACACTGGCAAGAGTATGCTTAAGTAAGGCTTCAGCAACAAGTGAACCGAGAATTACCAGAAGAGCAGGCTATTTTTTAAGAGACAAAGGAACTAAAGACCAAATTGTCAATATATACTAGATCATGGAGAAAGCAAGAAAAACATCTACTTCTGTTTTACTGACTACATTAAAACCTTTGATTATGTGGATCACCATAAAATGTGGCAAATCCTCAAAGAGATGGGAGTACCAGATCATCTTACTTGTCTCCTGAAAGACAAGTTTGTCTTGGTTTAAGATTTTTTAAAAATACAACAAGACTGTATTTCATCACCTTATTTATTTAATTTATATGCAGACTATAGCATGCAAAATGCCAGACTGAATGAATCAAAGCTAGAATTAAGATTGCTGGGAGAAATAGCAACAATTTCAGATATGCAGAGGATACAACTCTGATGGTGGAAAGCAAAGAGGAATTAAGAAGCTTCCTGATGAGGGTGAAAGATGAAAATGGAAAATGTGACTTGATGCTTAACAAAAAATAACCTAAGATCTTGGTAACTGGTCCCATAACTTCCTGACAAATAAAAGAAGTAGAAATGGAATCAGTATCAGATTTAATATTCTTGGCTCAATGATCACTGCAGATGGTAATGGTTACTCTTCTTCCTTAGAAGAAAAGTTATGGAAAATTTGGACAGGATCTAAAAAAGCAGAGACATCACCTTACTAACAAAAGTCCATATAGTCAAAGCTATTGTTTTTCCAATAGCAATTTGTGGCTATAAGAATTGGACTACAAGGAAAGCTGAGCACTTTCAATGCTTTCAAATAGCAATACTGAAGAAGACTTTTGAGAGCTCCTTGAAAAGTAAGGAAATCAAATCATTTAATACTTTAAAAAGTTAATTCACACTCTTCACTGGAAGGTCAAATACTGAAGTTGAAGCTTAAATATTGTGACCACATATTCAAAAGACAGAACTTATTAGAAAAGACCCTGAAATTAAGAAAGATTGAAAACAAAATGAAAAGGTGACAGTAGATGATGAGATGAATAGATAGCATCATGGGAACAACCAAAAATAACTTGAAAGGCTTTTGAGAAATACTAAAGGATAGCAGAACTTGACTGCTATGGTCCATAGAGTCACAAAGACAGGACTGAATGACTGAACTACAACATAAATATGAAAGGAATTTCAGAATGTGTTGTCAAATGTTAAACAATTAGTTCTCCAAAAGAAAAATGTACTGTACACATTTTTAAGTTTAACCTGCCTTATAAACATTTTTCTCATGCAAATTAAGACACCTCTGAGATACCACTACACACCTGTCAGATTGACTAAGATGACAGGAAAAGATAATGACAAATGTTGAAGGGGATGTGGGAAAACTGGGACACTAATACATTGTTGGTGGAACTGTGAATGAATCCAACCATTCTGGAGAACAATTTGGAACTATGCTCAAAAAACTGTGCATATCCTTTGATCCAGCAGTGTTCATATGGGGCTTATATCCCAAAGAGATCTTAAAAGAGGGAAAGGGATCCATATGTGTAAAAATGTTTGTGGCAGCTCTTTTTGTAGTGGCAAGAAACTGGAAACTGAGTGGATGCTCATCAATTGGAGAATGGCTGAATAAATTATGGTATATGAATGTTATGGAATATAGAACCAGGATATCATTATACACAGCAACAACAAGATTAAATGATGATTAATTCTGATGGACATGGCTCTCTCCAACAAGGTGATGATTCAAACCAGTTCCAATTGCTCAATAATGAAGAGAGCTATCTACATCCAGAGAGAGGACTGTGGGAACTGAATGTGGCTCACAACATAGCATTTTCACTCTTTTTGTTGTTGTTTGCTTGCATTTTATTTTGCTTCACTTTTTCTCTTGTGAGGCATGATAATTGTATAAATATGTATGCATATATTGGATTTTTAAAAAACCATTTTTCTCTATCACTACATTAAATCAATGGTGTCAGATTCAAATAGAAATAAGTCCTGAAAGACACTGATTTAGAAAACCACAAATTAACATTATCTTCATTGTACCACAATTCTATTAATTTTGTTTAATATTTCTTAATTATATTTTAATCTGAGAACTCTAGAAGATCTGTAAGCACCTAGGTCCCTCAGACAGAAGTCTGATACCTCTGGTCACTCTAAACAATCAATAAAAATAAAAATAAGTCATCTTGACTTGTAGTATTTGCTGATTTTTGAAAATTTAAACATCCTACTCTCCTTTCCAGTAGGTTAGAACTGGCTCCAGTAGACCATTTAAGAGACTCTGAAGATCTAGCACTTCCTTACTTAAAAAAATTAAAATTTTAAAATGAGGCTCATGTAGGTAAGTGACTTGATCAAGGATGTAATACTAGCAAAGTCAGAATTTGAGTCATGAGCTCTGAATCCACACCTACACATTTTCTACTATATCATATCACCTAATTATTGGTTCACATCTTGTTCCTCCCTATAGAATGCTAGCATTTTGAGGGCAAATTTGGTTTTATTTTTTAACCTTTGAATCCCTGGGAAACAATGCCTAGAATATAATAAGTGCTTAATAAATAATTGTGGACAGATGGATGGATGGATGGATGAATGGTGTAAGCATCTATCTGTTGACCAAAGACATAGGGAAACTTCTGTTTCAAAAAAAAAAAAAAAAGAATGGGGGTTGTTTGTTTTTTACTCTGAGGTAATCGTAGTCATACAATCAGTATATAAATACCAATCTCCTTGTCTCAAACAGAACCTGGGTGTATTGCCAGGGAATGTCCAGTTTTCCACTTATATCCATGTCATAATCTGCATGTTATACTTCAGTGACATGCTCTTCTATTTATATCAGCCTTTGTTAATTTTTAACAGTTTTTACCTATATGAAAATGTTGGTGAGGAAAACAGTTATAAGTAGAGGTAAAGGGAAGTCTAGAGCATCCTACGTGGTTTGTCCCAGATTCACAACCCCTAAGGATCATCTGGAAGAGAACTTAAAAATAATAAATCAGCCTATACCCCTAAGCAAGGCACGGGTAAGATGCAACCATGGTACCACCATCCCATATAGCTTATTCAGCTCAGCTCATCATTGCTAAAGACTGTATGGAATCTCTTCACAACATTGCACTTGCCATCACAGCATGGCAAGAATTCAGTATCTGCCAGCTGTTTGCCAACTATTTGATCTTCTCACCAGTTTTTATTTAGCCCTGGTTTACTGAGACATAAGAGAGCAGCTGGGATCTGCAAAGACAAAACTCCCAAACTGAACACTTCCCAACAGAAAGTTGCAAGTGTTTCTTTAGAAGGTGAGTGTAAGAAAAAGACTTATAAAGCGTTGGTCTTAAACAAGCTATCATTTGTTATCAAAGATAGCCAGTTTTCTCCTTGAAGTCATAGAATCATTCAAGTTCAGTTCTCTAATATCTTGTCGCTATCATCCAGTGTGTTAGACTACCTGTAATATTCTTATATGTAAAAGTCCTTTCCCTCTGACCTTGACCTCTTTGAAGTTCATCCATAATAATATAATAACAGTGCCACTGGGTCAAAGAATATTCCTACTTTGATGATTTATATGATATGATGGGGCGCACCTGGACATTCTCTAACTTGGAGACTTCTTACCTCCCCTGCCACATAGCTGGGGATTGCCTCCTTTGCTTGCATAGCTGGAAAGGCTAAATCTTTAAAAACTGGCCAAACTGAGATGGATGGTCTTTTCCTGCTGCATCCAGATGGTTATGAACATATTTCATCTTTGCTGCAGGCATCATGAACTGAACTGATAAGGGAAAGACTTCATTCCCCTGCTCATTCTCTTATTCCAGCTCCAAGAAATGGACCTAATGTGTGCTTGATCCTGCTCTGTGTCTTTTGTCTTTCTCATTTTTAGATATCAGTATTGGAGTCAAAGTTCTAAGTAGTTCATTGCAGTCAATTCTCCCAGAACAAAAGTCCAAAGAAGCCAGGGGATCTAAGACTCAAGTCCAAGGATAGTATAGGATTTGAAACTAGAATTGGGCTCTATAGGAACTGAGCTACGCTGGAAACCTTATCCCATTTTCATCCCCAGAGCCTGAAGTGGTATGGGCATGGGAGGAGGCTATTATGCCTCTTATATGTCATGGAGTAAGTTTCTACATTTATGATTATACCTTTTGAAATACATATATCCCTTTGTAAAAACTAATTTGACTGCTAAGTGAGTAAATGGATTAAATAGATCCAAGATACAGGAGATTATCATACAATCTAGGGAACACCATTGTTGAGGACTGGAGCCATTTGAAGAAAACCTAGACACTCCCCAATTCCCCTTAAGGGTAATAATAAACTCTAGTGAAGAGATGAAAATGCAACATCCCTGGCCTTCTGGCAGTGTGAGAGCCAAGGTATTCTATATAATAGGAGTATAGTTCCAAATTACAAAGGTTAAATCAGCAGAGAACAGGTATTCAGTTGCTTACAATCATGTGTGACTCTCTGTGACCCCTTTGTCTCTGTGACAGATACATGATGGGGTTTGCTATTTTCTTCTCCAGCTCATATTACTGATGAGAAAACTGAGGCAACCTGGGTTAGGTGATTTGCCTGCAATCACACAGTAAATGTCTGAGGATGTATTTAAATTCAGATCATCTCAACTCCAGGCCAGCATTCTCTTCACTGAGCCACTAGATGCTTCTAATTTTAAGTTTAAGGCTATCAGAAAATATTTCCTCTCCTTGGATTTCCTTACTAGTGAAATCATAGGTCCAGTCCTATGTCTATCAAATAACTAGTTAGTGACAATGTATTAGTTGTACCGCTTTCTGTCAATAACTCAAAAGAAATCTGAGGTGCATAAACTCAGAGACATTTCTGTTCCAAAGTTCACATGGACTACTTGTGCACAAGCTGTGGTAGAACCTTCTGAGCTCATATTGGTCTGATGGGCCCCAGCCAGATACACTGCATTCTGATGCCAACATAGTGATGTCATCTTGGTCCTCTTCAAGAACAAAGGACAGAGGCAGAGGTGGAGCAGTGGACAAAAGAACCAACCCTGAAGTCAAGAGGACCTGAGTTCAAATTCTGTCTCAGATACTTAGCACTGCCTGTCTGTGTGACCCTGGGCAAGTCAATTAAACCTGACTGCCTCAGGAAAAAAAAAAAAAAAAAAAAAAAAAAAAAAAAAAAAAAAAAAGGATAATAACTAATTAAGCAACCTTTTTCTGTGAATGAATCACTGGCTCAAATGAACCAATGACCTTCCTGTCAAAGAAATTTTGGATGTCAAATAGTGTTGAGCATAAACCAGAGGTTTAGTGTTTTGCTTATGCACATGCCAGAGGAGAAAACTTTGCTATCCAAAAAGCCATCATTTGAAATAGATCATTAGCAAGGTTATATAATTCATTAATTAATGATCAAGCACTATGTAAAATGAAAATAAAAAGCTGCCAGAGGTTGTTTGGAATTTTAAACAAATAATAACCATCAGGTTGGAGACAAAATTGAATTCTGCAAAGGACAGCTCCCCAGAATAAGGTTTGGCCATTAAGAAGTAAAAAGAACATACTTTTTTTTTTCTTGGTTCCCTTATCATTGAAGTAGGATCTGGTAAGAGAAGATCACAATACCTTCCATAACTGTGCTATTGTTCACTCAGATATACTGCAAGTCTCTCTCAATCACAATCAAACCATCATAAAGAAAAGACTCCATTAGAAGAAAGAAAAGATGATCTCCAAAGTTCTAAGTCAAACAATACCAGGGTCATATAGTAAAAAAAAAAAAAAAACAAAACAAACAAACAAAAAAAAAAAAACACTGTTCCACCCTACCGGATCTTAAGTAAATTATTTCCCCTTGGTGCAGTAGTGGTGTAATCACTTGTCTATAAAATAAGCAAATTGGATTACCTGACCTCCAGGACATCATCCAGTTCTGACATTCTAATTTTTTTTGTATGTAACAAAGGTTTAATTCTTTTTTATTATTATTATATATACACATATATATATTTACATTTTTGTGTTTGTTAATGATTATTTAATATCCCCCCCAGTTATATTCAAAATGAAATTTTTTTTACATGTTTTTAAATTTTTGAGTTCTGGGTTCTCTCCCTTACCCCTCCCACAATTAAGAAAGCACATATGAAGTTATGAAAAACGTTTCCATAAGAGTCAAATTGTAGAAAGAAAATATAGATCTCCCATCCTAATGAAAATAAAAGCCCTCAAAAATTAAGTTAAATAGAAAAAAAGATACATTGTATTAGAAGATTCCCCTGTAGGCTCCCATATCAAACTGAACTCTAGCCAGACTCACTAAAGAGAGACCAAATACATCAATGAATGTATGGGTGCATATGTATATTTAGTATGTATATTGCATGTATATATACATATGTACCATGTGTGTACAGAGGCTTCTCATGCATATATACATGTGTACATGCATATGTATGCACAAACTATATGTTTATGTATCCCATCTATATGTTCCATATAGCCAAGATACTTTAAGGGAATATGTGCATATTTATGAACATGACATTATGGGGGGAGGAGAAGGAAGAGGCAGAGAAACTTATCATTTGCAAGCATGATGACTGGCCAATAAGGCAAAACACAAAAACTTTGTGAACAAGAAAAATGAAAGTTTGTTCCAAAATTATAGACAAAGAGTCTGAGTGATTCTTGCAGGGGGTTTTCTTCCTGATATCCTCTTTAGATATATCCTCTTGGTGCCTGAACTGCCAATACACAAGCCCCGGTTTTCTCCTCAGAGCATACTGTCCTGTGCTTAAGAACATTCTCTTTTGGCATCATTTATGCCACTTTCCCAGCTGGGGGTGGGGGTGGAAAGAATTATCATCTTCATATCAGGCTGCTTTGACATCTGCCACAATTTGGCAGGAATTAATCGAATGACAAAGAGACTGACTCAGGCTCTCTGGAAAGCAATAATTTGAGGGAAGTGAAAACCAGAGGGTAGAAATGGAATGAAGGTGAGAAGAGCAGCATGAGAAGAGAGATTCTTCACTTGCCAGGTTGGGTTGGAAGGTCAGAGCCGCTAGAAGTTAGACAAGTAGTGGGAGCATCTCCAGAAGTAGCATCTCTGCCCTTCTACTTCTCCCTGCCAACCACACCTCTCCTAAACAAGTAGGCTCTTGGGAACTAAGTAAGGCCTGGCACTTGCACAGCCGATGCTGTTCAGGGGTTCATAGTCCTTCACTAGCATCAGCAGCCAAAGCACTGAACAGCAGGCACTCGTTGAAAATATGTACTAAATGCGTGACTGTCAAAAATAGGGACAAGGTGATTGAGGGGATAGGGGAGGCAGGAGGGGGTGAGAACAGAAGGAGGAGAAGCAAAGGATGGGAATGAGCGAAAAGTAAAAGGGGAACATGGAGGCACTGTTCCAACTCTGCAACTTATTTCAAACTCACTCTAGGGGATTCTTGATAGCAACCATCATACATACATAATCATCATACAAAATCACCAAAAGTCTTTCTGGACTAGCCTCAGACCAATTAACTCATCCTCTGTAGCAGAGACCTTAAGCAGATTTCTGCATAAATACAAGGGAATGCCTTTTTAAAAGTTTGCTGTAATTCCTCTGGCCAGAGCCCTACAAAAATGGAAAATTCAGCTCTAAGGAAAAAAGTCAAGAAACCAATCTGTTCCTGAACCCTCAAAAAACCTGAAATCTCAGAATGAGCATTCAGGAATAAAAATAATATATGTTCGGGGCAGTTAGGTGAAGCAGTGGATAGAGCACCAGCCCTGAAGTCAGGAAGACCTGAGTTCAAATGTGGTCTCAGACACTTAACACTTCCTAGCTGTGTGACCGTAGGCAAGTCATTTAACCCCAATTGCCGGGGGGTATATATAAAACAAGTAAAACCACAGGATTAGAGCTCAACTTGAACTAAGATCCCATCCACTATATAACAAACTCAGGTCCCTTGCTGAAAGATGTGGGACCAGTAGCTAATGGAGTTGCCATAGGGCCATGATAAAGATGCTTAACAACTGAACCTAAAAGAGACAGGTTTTGTTTTTGTATCGTTGTTATTGTTTCACATTAGGTGTTATACTTGTAATCAGTTTGTATCCCGCTTCAGACTGTGTAACCCTAAGCATGTCATTTAAATTCTCTAAACCTGAGTTTCCTCATCTCTAAAATGGGAGTGAAAATAATATGTCCTATCTTACAGGGTTATTGTGAGGATCAAATGAGATAATGTTATAAAAAGTGAAGCCTTAAAATGTTACATATATATCAAATATTAAATAAATACCAACCAAGAAGAGTTGCTCCTTCACTGTTACAAAAAGAAACTGTTTCTAGCTTATTTGGTCCCTAGTTCAAAACAGAGGGTGGCATAGGTGAGCCTGAGAATAGAGTTCAAGTTGCAAGATATTTTTCTGCTTTGAATTTCTCTCTATTAATCTAAGTTATTGAACAGTGATTCTCAAAAATGCATATTTCCGAACTTGGCAGCTACCTGAAAATATGTTGTATATGCTTTAAAGAATGGACCCTCGTTGGCCAATCACCTCCATTAGATTCATTCATGAATCTTCTGTTTGAAGGATTTCATTTGCTTTGAAAAACATAAATAACCCTCTTCTACTTGAGATCCCACATTACACATTATTGTTCAGTTATTTCAGTGACATCTGACTCTTCATGACCCTATTTGGGGTTTTCTTGGCAAAGATACTGGAATGGTTCTCCAGATCATTTTACAGATAATGAAACTGAGGCAAACAGGGTTAAGGACTTACCAGCTATCTAAGGTCAGATTTGGACTCAGAAAAATGAATGTTTGCAACTTCAGGTGTGGCCTCTGCCACCTAGCTGTCCCCTGTACAAGGAGTACCTTTTTCTAGATGAGGCCTTATAGTCCCTTTTAAAGGAGACCCTGAGACACAAGCCCTACCAAAACTTTGGTTTAGTGATTCAATTCTGGGATTAGGATATACGAGTTGATAGGGAATGAAAAGAGCATAAATCTCTCTCTCTTTGGAGTCAGTCTTTGCCAGAATTGTGACTGCATCTCGCTTGAGTCTGGGTGCTTTTCTGAGTTGAGGCCCTCTGTCCTCTTACCTCTTCCTATTTGGGCTTTAGATGACATAGATGATTATATAATAGAAAGAAAATGTTTGGTTCAGAAACCCTATATCACTGAAGTTAACATAACTTCATTAATTTATCCCACCATGGTAGAACTTACAGTCTATAGTAATTGTAAAAAGCAAGAAAATCAACAGAGAACTGTGGGGAAAATGTATTATTTTTTATTAATAGTTTGAATCTAGAGTTATGTGACTTGGAAAACTGTCTAACCCCAAGTTTACAATAGGGGAGATAGGCTAACCCAGCTTTTATTTTGGGTCTACCCAAAGCTTGTGTGTTGAGTTCCCCAAATTAGATTGAATGTTTATACTTACCTGCAGATACACAACTCAAGTAACCTTATCTGGGAACTGCACTTTTCTGGAAATTTACTATCCTGCCAAAGTTCCTGTGCTAGTGCTTTTGCTGAATTCTATATAAATGTAAATCTCACAGAGCCTTGAGGAAAATAATATACATTGTTTTCTGGCCTCTGCCAGTTGACTGAATAAAATTCTTTCTAAAACTTTTTCAGGTCTTGGGGTTTATTCTTACCTGACAGAACATTTGAACAATTATCTATTTTGGGTTTTATTCTTTTAACTTGCCCATAATGTCAATGAAGAGGTTGTATGATATAGTATAAAAATCAATCTTGCAGTCAGATATGCATTTGAATCTGAGGCCTGCCATTCAGTAGTAGCTGAGTGATCCTGGACAAGTCACTTGATCTCTCCGAGCATCAATTTCCTGATCTGCAATTAAGAGGCAACAGGAATATGTATAACTTCACTATTTCAGAAAAAGAGCAGATGAGAGAGAGGGGGATAAAATTTGGAATGCAAAAAAAATTTAATGAATTTTGAAAATTCATTTATATATGAATTTATATATATATAACTATACTTTTATAAATAGTTATATATAACTATATGTAGTTTTGTATATATAAGAAGAATATTATTTTTAAAATAACCCCTTCAAAAGACAATAAAACAATTTTTAAAACTAAATAGGGGGCAATGTGATGCATAGAAAGAATGCTGAACTCAAAATCCAGGAAATGAGGATTCAAATTCTATCTCTGCTATTTCCTATTTGGAAAAGTTATTTACCTCAGTTTCCTCATTTGTAATATAAAGAATTTAGTCGGGGCAGCTAGATGGCACAGTTGATAGAGCACCAGCCTTGAATTCAGGAGGACCTGAGCTCAAATCTAGTCTCAGACACTTAATACTTCCTAGCTGTGTGACCCTGGGCAAGTCACTTAACCCTAGCCTCAGGGAAAAAAAAAAAAAAAAAAAGAATTTAGTCTAGCTTTCGTAGTCCCCTTTGAGCTTTACATCTATAAATATTTCCAGAAGGGACTTAAATTAGATAGCTCCTTGGGTCTCTTCCAAATCTAATATTTTGTGATTTTATCAAATGCTGATCCATTCTTAATCTTTGGCTTTAGAAATTCAGTTGATCTGACTAATCTTATATCTTCAATATTTTGACATTCACATTTAAGAGAAGAGAAACATCTCGCCTCAAACCTTTCCTAGTAACCTGGAAGAAAGTATTGTTGGATCAGATCTCTGTTTTCTCTTTTGAACTCTTTTGCCATAAGCTATTAGACTGAACCAATGAGCCAAGGTGAACTGGACCATTTTAATGGTCAATTCTTTTTTTATTTGGCAGACCTTGGAAGATATTCCATGCTGTTTCCTCTAATAGCTGTCTCTCAATATTAAGGAGCCCCATTCAGTCTTATCCACAGCACTAAACTAAAAGCAATGAATTATTCAATGCCAGAGACAGCATGATAGCATATAGAGGTGAACCATATGCAACTGGGAAGGACTAATAAGAAGTAAAAAGCAAATGAATTGCAAGCAAGTAAGAAGAGCATTATTAAGAACTTACTATATGTCAGACACTCTACTAAGCAATGAGGATAAAATTTTAGCAAAAAGAAAAATATTCTCTACTCTCAAAGAACTTATATTTTAATTGGAGGAGGATAACACATAAAATGGGGCTGAAAAAGGGATTAAAGAGCAAAGACCTACAATGAGGGTATGATGGTGGTCTAGATAGTCAGAAGCACAGATAGAAAGTATATAATATATATATATGTATATGTATATATATATGCATATATATATACATATGTCCCAAAAAGAAGAACTAATCTGGAAAGGTAAGAAAGTTACAGACATTGAAGGAAATTTCAGGGTGAGTTCTCTGAGTCAATTAGGCTATTTTTTGGCTCTATTCTTACCTATCAAGTCATTGAATGGGCATAGCCTCTGACAAACTGAGATCTGGAAAATCTTAATTTTGAAAGGTCAAGGTTTATCTTGAGCTACCATTTCCCACTGGACCTTCCTCTTTCCACTGTACTCCAATGACTTTGAAGGAAAGAGTGAGATTGCGCATCTCTATCTCACTCAAATCCACTTCACACGCAATTCAAGACATCACTTTAGTGATGTCAAAGGTCCTTTTTAAGAATGAAGTATGAAGGATCCACATATGCAAAAATGTTTGTAGCAGCCCTTTTTATAATAGCAAGAAACTGGACACTGAGTGGATGCCCATCAGTTGAAGAGTGGCTGAGTATGGTATGTGAATGTTATGGAATATTGTTGTTCTATAAAAAAAAAAATGATCAGGATGATGATTTCAGAAAAACCTGGGAAGACATGAGCTGATACTAAATGAAGTGAGTAGAACCAAGAGAACATTGTACACAGCAACAACAAGATTATATGATGATCATTTCTGATAGACTTAGCTTTTTTCAACGATGAGGTGATTCAGGCCAATTCCAATAGACTTGTGATGGAGAGAGCCATTTGCATCCACAGAGAGATCTATGAATGTGGAATACAAAGTAATATTTTCACCTTTTTTGGTGGTGTTTGCTTGCTTTTTGTTTTCTTTCTCATTTTCCCCCTTTTTAATCTGATTTTTCTTGTGTAGCATGATAAATGTGGAAATATGTTTAGAAGAATTGAATGTTTAACTTATATTGGATTATTGCTGTCTAGGGGAGAGAATAGAGGGAAAGGAAGGAGAAAAATTTGGAACACAAGGTTTTGCAAGGGTGAGTGTTGAAAGCTATCTTTGCATGTATTTTGAAAATATAAAGCTATTATTTTTTTAAAAATTTAAAGAATAAAGGAATTTAAGGAAAACCAAGAGAGACACAGAGACAGACAGAAAGGGAAAGAGAAAGTGAGAGAGAGAGAAAGAGAGAGAGGAGTAAAAACAACAATATGCAATAATAATATGAAATCTGAGAAGAGACACATAGCATCTGGTGTTACAATGGATAGAGCACTGGGTCTGGAGTCAAGAAGACCTGAGTTCAAATTTGATTTCAGGCACTTACGCGCTGTGTGATCCCCAAGCAAGTCAAACCTCTGTTTGCCTCAGTTACCTCAGCTGTAAAATGAGAATAATAATAGCCCCCAATTTTCATAAGATTGTTGTAAGGATCAGATAAAGCAATAAGAGTATAGCATTTAGCCCAGTGACTGGCAAATAGTAAGCACTATATAAATGTTAACTGATATTATTAGATTTTCTATCATTGTCACTATATTATACTGTCATGTAACATGGATTTAGAAGTAAATGTAGTCTCCAATGTAGCAAATTGTGGAGAGGAACTGCTGACTCCTCTCATATTGGCTTCTTCCCAGTTTTCCTTCAGCATCTTGATGTGTGGGATAAGCATTGTCCATCTTCTCTTGCAAAGCTGGAAGCCAGAAGTATCTGAAGCCCAAATATGCTGAAGAGCCTCAAAGAGCCTTCACCCCTTCCACCTTTAATCCCTTAATTCCCTTTTCAGCCCCCTTTTACATATAGTCTTCCACCATTAGTATGTAAGCTCTTTGAGGACACTGAATATCTTTCTTTTTATTGGTATTTGTAATGTCAGTGCTTAGCACAGTGTCTGGAACATAAGTTCTTAATAAATGTCCTGCTTGCTTGCTTGCAATTCATTTGTTTTTCATTTCTTATTAGTCCTTCCTGGTTGCATAGGGTTCTCCTCTACATGCAGTCATTGCAGATGCTATCTCTGGCATTGAATAATTCATTGCTCTTAGTTCAGTGCTGCTGGTTAGACAAAAGGATTCTACTGGGGCCCCTTAACATCGAGAGACAGCTATTGGAGAAAGCAGTGTGGAATATCTTCTAAGGTCTGCCAAAAAAGGGGGGGAAATGACTATTGAAATGGCCCAATTCATATGTTGGCTTATTGGTTCAGTCACTTATGATATAGTCAAAAGAGTTCAAAGAAAACAGAGAATATTCAACATTACTTTTAGCTGTCTTCTGGGATGTTAATTTCCTGGTAGTATTAGACCATATTAACACCCTTTTCTAGTCACTTTAAGTGTATAAAAAGACCCACCCACATGGAATATGTGTAAATTAGACTAGTTTTCTCTCTATCAAAGACAAAAAAAAAACATCCTCAAGTCTTGACTGAAGCAGAGATCTAAGATTCAACACTACCAGGAAGGAAAGGTAGAAATGGTTGGCCTGGGAGCCATCTTTCAATTGAAGCTTTGGGAGGATTTCTTTGCTCTATCTGCCTTCCAGCCTTCCCATCAGAGATGTAGAGAAGACTAAAGATACCAATGGGACATGAGTACCAAATCTGATAAAATCTCACAGAATGATGAGTTTAACAGTGATCTTAGAAACCTCTGTCTTGACTCTACTTTCTCATTTGTATTCACACTATCAATCCTTCTCCATTACTCTTCCTACTGTCTATTCTAAGTTCTGACTCTCAGACCCACCTCCTCTGCTTCTAGATTCACTAAAAGAAAATCACAAAGCAAAGTTTGTCTTGGGTGCTTTCTTCTCAGATTCTCGGACCTTCTTCCCAGTATTTTGGCTGACTCAGCTCCTTATCTCCTAATTTATTAATCTGAAATACTCATTCCCCACCAAAGAATTTCAGATTTACCACATCGGTCCAATTTCAATTGCATAAATAAATATATTTAATACCTATTATGTTTAGGACATTATACTACACAGTAGAAAAACAGATTGAAAACTATTACATAGACCTTGATTCCAAAGAATCTTGGAGTTTAATGCTAGTAGGGAGAGATGAAACACATGCACAAAGAAATAAAAGGTAAATCAAAGGAGAGATTAAATTTGAAGAAAAAGGAATCATTTTTCATCTTCAAGATCAGGGAAAGCTTCATGAAGGAAGAAGGTAATATTGAAGTTGGGCTTTGAAGAAAAATTTCTGGAGGACTTCTGGCCAAGAACTTCTGGCTACTAGAATAGAGGATAGCAAATTGGATCCCACACATCTACTCCAGCAAAATTATATTTAACTAGGATGAATATTGATCAAGAAATCCAATGAGGAACTAAGAAAAGTGATTTCTTCCATCTCAGAGGTACTCAAAAAGCCAGCCATAAGTCTATTAGACAAAAGAAAAGTCACCGGAGTACAAGCTAACAAATCAGTAGTCTCCCAGCAAAAGGGTCTGCATTCAGAAGCAATGAGGACTGGGAGAAAGCCCCCAGATGGTGAAAAGGCCATGGAAGGGAAACTAGAAGCTACCAGGGGCAGCACTGAGAAGTGTGACCCCTTCTCTAAAGTCATGAGTGTTTAATTCCGTTCCAATTCCAGACTTAGAACAATGGACTGACATCTATTAGGCTTAACCAAAATTTCCAGAGAAGCTAAGAGATTTGCACAAAATCCAAGTATCAGGTTTTCTGACTCAAAAGTTCTTTGTAGGTGTTCAATAGTTTGAACTGGCATTATTATTCATACTAAAGAATAATTACTAAGAAAAGTTGTTACCACTCTCAGTGATATTTACCTTTTAATGGCATTAAATCAAGGACTCAAAATTTTTATGTATCTTGGTAATAGGGTAAATCCCATGGACCCTTGCATAGAATAATGTTTTAAGTACATAAAATAAAATACATAGAATTATAAAGGAAACCAATTACACTGAAATACTGTTATCAAACAATTTTTTTTAAAACCAAGTTCATGGACTCCAGGTTAAGAATGCCCACATTAAAGCCTTAAGCTTTCAAAATACTGGAGCTCTAATTATACAATTTCAAGCATCAAGCAGATTAGGGTTTCTGTATTCTGTGGAAATTGTTTACCTATCCATCAGGACAAGTATATAAGTATGTATGGATGTACACGTATATGCATATACATATATATGCTATACATACATTATAGGCATATTATATATAAATTAATTGTATATACGCATGCATGTATATAAACACATAAATTTAATACTATATAATGTGATCATCTAATGCTCATTGATGGTTTCAAGAAAACATTGTTGTTGTTCAGTCATGTTTATAACTTCATGAGCAAGTGGACCACAGCATATCAACACTGGCTATGGGATTTTCTTGGCACAGATACCAGAGTAGTTTGCCATTTCCTTCTCTAATGGATTAAGGAAAACAGGTTTAGTGGCTTGCCCATAGACACATAGCTAGTAAAAATCTGAGCAGGATTTGAATTCAAGTTTTACTGACTCCAGATCCAGCACTCTATCCAATGAGCCTCAAGTAAACAGAATTAGGTAAAATATTACAGGGAATAGCTCACATCATTTCCTTTGTGTTTTTTGTGGTCAATGACATAATAACACAGCAAGATAATATATGTGAAAGGAAGCAGCTTTCTTGATGTCATGATCAAGTTGGGTTATAACTCCTTAATAAAATCTTAATGAAACAGTGATAATTGTTAGGGCAACATTTCATTAGGCATGCCAGGTTATTACTATTTTTCTCCTTTTGTATATACTTTTTATTCTATTCAGTGGTCGACCTGTGATTCGGCCTCAAATATATCTCCTTCTAGGTGAAATATGTGATGAAATCAAGAATCCTACTTGCAACATAGCAATAAGAGTATTTCATTGCTGGGCCTCTTTGACAGCAGCTAATGTCTGTTTTATCAAGCGGCAGATGGTATATTAGTTTCCTACTGCTTTGTAGTCTAAAGCATGTGCCTGTAATTTTCCAAAATAAGAGAATGGTTTTGTTGATTTTATTTTTCTTTTTGACAGGTAAAGTGGGAAATCCATTTCTTCCAGTTGCCTGTGAAATTGATCTGAAATGATAACTCTCCAAGTCATAGAAATTGGAGCACCTTACTACAGGAAAATAATAGAGAACTCAGACGGCATAATGAGATATCTGGAAATGTTTGCAGCTTCCTCCAACTTTCTAGCTGTCACAAAACTTCTGTTTAAAATAAAGTTTTATATACCCAAAGAGCGATCAAACTGTGCATACTCTATGATACAGCAGTGTCTCTACTGGGTTTGTATCCCAAAGAGATCATAAAAAGGGAAAAGGATACACTTGTGCAAAAATATTTATAGCAGCTTTTTTTGTAGTGATAAGGAACTGGAAACTGATGGGATGCTCATCCATTGGAGAATGGCTGAATAATTTATGGTACATGAATATTATGGAATATTATTGTTCTGTAAGAAACAACCAGCAGGATAATTTCAGAAAGGCCTGGAGAGACTTGCATGAACTGATGCTAAGTGAAGTGAGTAGAACCAAGAGAATATTTATACACAGAAACAAGATTATGTGATGATCAATACTGATGGGCATGGTTCTTTTAAACAATGAAATGATTCAAACCAATTTCAATAGACTTGTGATGAAGAGAATCATCTGCATCCAGAGAGAGGACTGTGGGGATTGAGGGTAGATCACAACATAGCATTCTCACTGTTTTTATTGTTGTTTGATTGCTTTTTGTATTCTTTCTCATTTTTTCTTTTTTCTTCTGATTTTTCTTGTGCAGAATGATAATTGTGCAAATATGTATAGAAGAATTGTGCATTTTTTTATATATTGTATTACTTGCTTTCTAAGGGAGGGGTGGGGGGAAGGAAGGAGAAAAATTTGGAATACAAGAGTGAATGTTGAAAACTGCATATATTTGGAAAATGAAGTTTAATATATTTGAATTTTTCATATAATGTTCTTTATGAAAGTTATGTGCTTTTGCCTTATCCCACCACTAAGATTCAAGCTCCTTGATGGCTAAGATATCTTGCTTAAATCTTATATCTTCCCCAAAACCCAGTTCCGTGCTAACTGGTAGGAAACAAATGGGGGCAGCTAGGTGGCGTAATGGATAGAGCACCAGCCCTGAATTCATGAGGAAACAAATACGTATTTGTAATAGTTCTGAGATAATAGGTTCAGAATTAAAAGGGACTTCAAAACTATTTAGTCCAAATTCCTTCATTTGATAGATGTGGAAAAGAAATCCCAGAAAGTATTAGATGATTTCCCAAGATTTTGATCCTAGGAAACTTGGAAGGCATCAAGATAAGTCATCATTGAAGGAGCTTCCTGATAGTATCAGATTATAATAACATAATTATGTGGCTACCTAAGAGTATAGAAAATCCAGCCCACATAGAATCAAGGACCCTTCAGACTTGGTGACTGTTCTAAGAACTATTGAATCATCATATAGATTTCTATGAGGGAGTCCTGGTTTACCTGAACTAAGTGTTATATCCTTGTCAAGTATTTTTTCCATGCTATAACTAAGTAAACCTTTAAAAAAAAAAACTAGTGCATAACCTACCATTAGTTAATATTTTTCTACTATTGGATCCCAAGATTCCACAAGTAGTAAACAACAGAGCCAGATTCTGATACAAACCCTCTGACTTTAAATGCAATATTCTTCTTACTAATATAAATATAATTATATACTTAGATTATAATACATACATACATGTTTATAGAGAAAGAGAAGTGTATGTATACACACACATGCACATGCACATGCACATGTCATTATTGTTCAGTCTTTTCCGTTATGTCCTACTCTTCATGAACCCATTGGGAGTTTTCTTGGCAAAGATCTTACAGTTATTTGTCATTTCTTTCTCTGGCTCATTTTACTATATGTTCAGATTTATTCTGAAAGGCCGGTGAACACAATGAACCACTTGATTATCTAACCTTATTCCTAGACTAACAATTAAATTCATAACAAAGGAATTTTTAAAAGAGCAAAATCTATATTACATCAAACCCTACACAAATATTCTGTGAAAGCTCCAAGGCTTATGCCTGGGAAATTAGATCATGCCCTGACAACTTCTTAGACCTTAGGCTAAACATCAGTCATTTAGAATTTTAAAGGAAGAAATTCTAAAAGCTATGACTTATGACACTTAGCCAGCATACTTTAAGCTAACTTAATGATAACAAGCGTGAATTCAAACTGTATATAAAAATTTATATGTATTTCTAAGCATAAAACTATAACAGGAATTGTAAGGTGAATACTTAGGCAAAATCTTTATCTGATAAGTCTCAAAAACAGGTAAAATTGCCAGAGGATTGAGAATTGATCTTCAAAGAAGTACAGGGAAAAGTTGTACAGATCTGGGAACTGTAACCATGTGTATTCTTGGAGGGGAGAGGGAAGAAAATAAATGAATTTATGGATAATAATTTTCTCTTTTGAAGTGCTAAGAATACGGGGCATTGGAACTTAAAATGTTACCAATAGTAATTATAAATCTAGATTTGGTTTGATTTAAACTGAAATCTGTCCTAAAGAAATTCAGAATGTAGTGTGAGCATCAGATTATTAGAATAATTATGATAAACTAGAATCTAGTATAAAAGACACTTGTTACTTGACATCAAGAAATTTATTAACTATATGACCCCAGGCAAATTACCTTATAATTATTTACCTCAGTTTATTGTTCTGTAAGGGGCTAATAATAGTGCCTCCCAGGTATCCTTATAAACCTCACATAAGTGTAAAGTGCTTAACACAGTGCTTGTCACTGGGCAAATGCTATATTAATGTTAATTGTTTTTATTATTTCTTTGATGAAATGTAATTGTTTCATACTTGATAACTTTATATGGATTTTTAGATGTGAACTAACTTGTCACAATGCCAACAGTAATAAAAAAAAATGAATCATTTTCTGTGTAAGGTAATTTAGAAGCACTTTCAACTGAATTGAGACAATTTGTTAGTTGTGGGTTTTGTTTCAAATTTCAAATACATGATATGGTTTATAGTATTGTTATGTTTCTAAATTTTCTTATATTGGGAAATTTGTTAAACTGTTTTATCAGTTATGTTATTAGAAAAGCAATTTCTCTTATTTTTTTTTCTTTTTTAATGTAGTATTTTATTTTTCCAAATACATGCAAATAGTTTTCAACATTCACCTTTTCAAAATATTGTGGTCCAAATTTTATTCCCTCTTTCCCTCCTCCCCCACCCAGCAAGCAATTCAACATAGGTTAAATCTGCAATTCTTTTAACATATCTTCATATTCATCATGCTGCATAAGAAAAATCAAATTAAAAGAGGAAAAAAGTACAAGGAAAAAAAACAAACAAACAAGCAAACAACAACAATGTGAAAATACTATGCTATGATCCACATGCAGTCTCCATAGTTCTCTTTCTGGATACAAATGGCATGTTCCATCACAAGATTATTGGAATTGCCTTGAATCATTTAATTGTTAAAAAGATCCAAGTCCATCACAGTTGGTCATTACATAATTTTGTCGTTAATGTGCACAATGTTCTCTTGGTTCTGCTCATTTCATTTAGCATCAGTTCTTGTCTTTCCAGGTTTTTCTGAAATCAGCCTGCTCATTTCTTATAGAATAATAATATTCCATTACATTTATATACCATAACTCATTCAGCCATTCCTCAACTAATTGGAATCCACTCAATTTCCAGTTCCTTACCACTAAAAAAAAAAAAAAAAAAAGACTGCTACAAACATTTTTGCAAATGTGGGAATTTTCCTCTTTTATGTATCTTTGGGATACAGAGCCCGTAGAAACGCTGTTAGATTAAAGGGTATGCACCATTTGACAACCCTTTAGAAATAGTTCCCAATTGCTCTCCAGATTGGTTGGATCACTTCACAACTCCACCAACAATGCATTAGTGTCCCAGTTTTCCCACATCTCCTCCAACATTTATCATTATCTTTTCCTTTAATTTTAGCCAATCTGAAAGGTGTGAAGTGGTACTTATTAGCAACTTCTCTTATAAGCTAAATGTTGTTAGGTTAAAAATTGTATTATCAAAAGAAGGCTTAAAAAATGTTAGAAAGCTGTTAGATCATCTTATCAGTACTGCTGACCACATGTTGTAATATTCTGAAGTACCGTAATTAAACTTCCAATTTTGCCTACATTTAAAAGGAATTTTATCTAAAATTATTTGGCTATTTACATAGATATTTTAAAAGAAAAAATGGTAACTGATTAATGGCTGGGAAATAGGCATGAAGAAAAGGCCTTATAAAATCTCCTTTGTCAACTAACAAGGATTCTTGGAACCATCTAGTCATAAATTCTTATCAATCCTATATAAGATCCTGCTGTGTTGTGAAATTCCAACTACTTGAGTAAATGAGTTACAAATATACCTTGCTCCCCCCAAAAAGATGGTGGTATAATTTTCAAGCCTGCTTATGATGTAGAGTGAATCGTGTGTGTGTGTGTGTGTGTGTGTGTGTGTGCGTGCCCGTACACGAGTATATGTGTATGTAAATGTGAATTTAGTGGTTTACAGAAAATGCCTGGTGCTGTTTTCTGGGGTTTAAGTGAACTATCACATCTTCACTATCTATGTGGGATTCCAGAATTTTCTTGATTTCCAGTGATATATTTTATAAGAGAATGAATTTATACTCTAGGACAAAATAAAAGGAAGAAAAAAATTGATAAATTTTTATAGATTTGGTAAACTTTGTTATTGTAATAAGGATAATTTAAATTTTTCATTGATTCACTTTAAAAAGCTGAATTTCTTCTCCATTACAAACATTTTTTTTTTATTTGGATGTAGGGGAGACATTTCTTAGGAATTTGTGATGTTTAGGAAATTTATTTTGATTTTATGATACTTTTGGGATTTATTTATGCTGCTTAAAGACATTTTACACCAATTTAATTTTGGAAAATTCCAATTTTAAGGGTTTTTTTGCTTTTAGTTTGAATAAGGACTTTCTGTAAGTTTAGATATTTCCAAGTAATTTCATGACAATCTAGTGATTATTTTTTTAGATATCTTTATAACATCAAGATAAATTCTAAGCTGTTTTTAAGAAAGAGAAATACCTTTAGAAAGGAATGTTTAAGATTTTTTTAATTGTACAAAAGTCTTTTGTTTGACTTTTAGAAGACCTGATAAATGTTATTTATGAAGCCAATTTATTGCAATTATTTAATTATTTATTATTAATTGATAACCATTGTGTCCAGTCTTACTGCGATTACTGAGGCTTTATTGTTTGAAGAGAAAGCGTTTTAAGTTCTTTTTTAAGTTTCATCTTTAAGTCTGTTGTGTTTTTGAACCAACTTTAAATGAGTCCTTTAAGAAAAATTTCAATAGTCAACAACCCAATGGAAGTAACATCTGAGATCTAAGGTTTGTGAATATCTGTCCCTGGCAATAAAGTAAGGATATTATCTTGGGAAGGCTATTTAGTTGGACACTTCCTAATTCATTTTCCAATACAAGATATATTTTCACCTGTTTCCATATGCTAGACTACTTATAGTGGTAGAGACCTTGAGCACCAGTTTTGATGCTTTTATAATCATGTTCCTACTTCTAACTCTTAGCAAATCTATAAGGATAAGCAGGCAGTAGAACTTTATTATTGTAGGATAAGTGGGCAGTAGAACTTTGTTATTGTAATACTGAATCTATTAGTTATTAGATTAATACTAAGTCATATGAATTACTACAATAAATTTCAAGTGGGAAAGATCTTGCTGTTTTGATATGATTTTGTAGTCATTGCCTAAGCAATAGTTAAATTAGTGCTTGAATTTAAGATTCCATTCCTGAAGTATCTCATTCTTTCAGAATATGAGGATAATTAGACAAAGGTAGAGAAGTTCATGAAACAAAGATGTGAACCTATTAAACTGTGAGATTAAAATCAGGAACTTCTATTGTTTATGTTCTTAAGAAATAGACTTTTAGCACAGACAGTTATATTAGTGAAGACTAGTAATATGTTACCTTAATGGGAAATATGATTTTACTTAGTTTTTTATTTAATCTTAGATTTCAATATATGTGTAGAGGTTGGCCTGAAATGCATGCAAACTATTTAAAAGTCACTTTAAAGATGTTCTCATTGTTTAAAGGGTTTCTAAGAGCAGTAGTCTATGCCCATTTGAACATGATTAACAACTTAATGTTTTACTATAGACAGTGCTTTATATAAATTGTTCTCTATATATAATTCAGCATTATTATATTTACACATCCCATCTCAAGTCTTTTGTTGTTTGTTGTTAAACATCTGAAAGCAAAATTATTTGTGTAATGATGAACCTAGGAATGAAAACGCATCTACTTACCCTGAGTATTTTTTTGTGATGAACTTCTTGCTGCTACCAATGTGAGATATATTTAATATTTGTTATCAAGGAAATGTGAATCTTGGAAACTGAATTTACCCAAAATTATGATTATTAGAATTTGCTATTCAAGGCCTTAAGGGACTATAACAGACATTATTCTGAATCTGATTCTAGGTATTATTATCAAGGAATGCAATTAAGTCGATGAATGATCCATGATGCCAGCAATTCTATGGGGCTGACATCCATGAATTGCTGGTAAGTGTTCTCATGGGAAAGGTCGGCAGAATACATGGCCAGACGTAGGATTATCCCGACCCAATTTCCCCAGCATAACATTTCCTCTTGAATGGAAAATATCCCACCTAACTGACTTTAAACCTGGCTCACTGAGAGTGGCTAGTGGATGGAAAAGTCATTTAGCCTCTCTCAGCCTTGGTTTTCTCATCTGTAAGATGGAGATAGTAATAGCACCTATTCCATGAGGCTATTGTGAGAAGTGAATGTAATAGCATATATATATACATATATATATATATATAGTGCTTTGCAGAGCTGTCTATTTTTATTTTCTCAACATATCACTTCATTAAATGCTTTTGCTTTGAATTGTGTCTGAGGATTTGGGGATTCATATAAGAGACAGAAACTTATGAGACAGGACCTTGAATCTAGGGTAGACATTGGCTGGTAGCTCTGTGAATTCTGTGAGTTGAGGGATATCCCCAGGTACTACATGAAAAAGACAAATTGATTGGCAAGAAGTAATTCAATAGCACAAAACTGGAGGATGAGGCAATGCTTATCCTTAAATTATGGCTTTCATCAAATATTCTAATATGTCATGGATCCTTTTGACATTCTGGCAAAGCCCAAAGACACCTTCTCAAAATAATGTTTTTAAATGCATAAAATAAAATACATATGATTATAAAGGAAATCAATTATATTGAAATATAGTTATAAAAATTTCTTTTAATTTCACACACCAGACTAAGAACCTTCTGTTATACTTTAGTCAGAGACTCTAATAGCAAAGACTAAAAAGAGGGGAAATTAGGAAAAAAAATTCTTTCTCCTTTTGACTGAGAGGTAGAGGCATATAGGGACAGAATGTTGCATACAATGTCAGAAGAGGTCACAATATCAATTTTTTTCTGTTTAACTGTTTTACTTCATTATAAAGAAGATGGTTTCAATTGTAGTAAAGGAGCCTATAAAAAGAAATAACATTTTTAATGTTTGAATAGTAATGCCAGTCTTAATTATCTAGAATTTTTTTTAAAAATAATGTTTTATTATTTACAAAAAAAAATGTTAAACACTATGCAAGTATAAAAAAGAAGTTCTAACAGAATAATGGATAAAGCTCCTACCTGAGCTATAAATTGAAAGAATCCTAATTTGTAAGGTTTTTTACAATAAATGTATTAAAGATTTTGGTACCTACCTCACCTATTTTGAGAATCAAATGATATATAATATAGAGATAGATAAATAAGTACAAGTCAAAAAGAAGTTATTAAGTGCTTACTTTCTACCAGATGCTGTGCTAAACACTGGGAATCCAGATACAAGTAGAAAGTATATATGTCTGTATTCATCCATCCATAAACAGATAAACACGCACACATACACAGGTCTTATGTACACATATACACAGACACATATATATAAATTCTTATATGTGTATGTATATATAAATATACATATGTATGTTATATACATGTGTATGTACATATATGAAGTTCTTTGCAAACCTTAAAATGTTTTATTAATACTAGTTATTATTAATCAAGTTCTAAATATTCAAAATGCCTTCAAAAATTATTTTTCTAGGATATATATTTATAGCCTTTCCATAACAAATACCAGGGTAGTTTTAAAGATGAAATCATAATCTTTTTCTATATACTCAACATCAATTGTCATTATTTTCCTGAGCAAATAATTCTTCATCAGTGCTATATTTGACTCACAGCTTGGGTTAAAACAAATATCTGGATTCAAAAATTTCTAGGAAATTGCTACTCAGGAAGACAAAACAATCACAATTGTATTATTATGCAACCAGCAAAAAAGCAAAACAAGCAAAAACAAAAAAATAGATATTGATATATAGATACAAACACACAACACACATGCACACACACTTTAAGCATGGGCTTGATTGAAAACTATTAATCTATGGCAGATACAGGAGGGGACATTTTTAATCAGACCTAAATATCGTGGAAAAGTTCTTGGGGTTACTATCAATACCAAGCTTTGGAAAAGCTCAATAAGGGAGAGTTTCTTTATCTGAACCATAAACGGGTGAAAAAACATCAGGAAAAGAATGACTCAAGGCCCCTGAAAAAGGTCAAAAATTCATTTGCTCAAAAAGCTGCAAACCTTATCTCTGACATGGAACTAACAGTGGAAAAGTAAAAACTATTTGTTTTGCCTATTTGTTTCTGTGACCATTAAGCACACTTAGCCTAAATGATTCCATCTTGAAGTACTGTTATGAATATAATTTTAAACTATAACCATATCATCAATAACATATTGTTCATAATTATAATCATACTGGGTTGTTGAGTATATTTTTTAAAATTTTATCTATTTTGTTAGTCAAAATTATACAAATCATAATGATGATGATTTTTAAATAGTTTTGTAAATGGCTATTTGCTCATTCACTCAGACCAACAACTTATCCTATGTAAATTCAAAAGAATTTTTATTTCAAAATGCCCTCTTTCACATGGACTTTTTAAGTGCTCTGTGCAAATACTGTATATTTATGCAATTCTACACACTTAGAAGAGGAATTGTGACCTTTCAAAAGAAGTATTTCAAGGTTCTAGTGCTTATTCCTCCAAAAGGAGAAAGATCTACAGGGGACTATAGCATACAGGATGAGATAGCAGCAGGCAGCATCTATTGCAAATAACAGGGTAAAAAGGTCTGATCTGTTCTTCCTCTGAAAATCAGCCCATCAACCTTCATATCAATCCCCTATATGAGAAGTCTCATTTTTTTTCAGATGTGCAGATCATCTCAAATGTTTTCCTGTTCTCTCTCCAACAATATTTTTCCCTTTCAGTTCCATATTTTCTATTTATTCTTACCTTTTTCTATATTGTTCATTAAGCTGATTGGCTTGATTAAAATGCTCTCCATTCAATTGCTAAGAAAAAGTAGTTTAGATTTTCAAAGGTTTGTTACCATAATGATTCAACTATCTCTAGGACAAAGAGAATGGATTTGCTTAAATCAAAATACAAAACGTCTAAGATTTCAGCGGGGGAGGGGGGGAAGCTCAAGTCAATAAGAATTTGTTAAGGGCTTACTATGAGCTAGGTATTCTTCTAAGTATTGGGAATATACATGCAAATTAAAAGACAGTCCCTGAACTCAAGGAATTTATATTCTAGTAAGGGAATGCAACTCATAAAAGTGATAAAAATCAAGGGCATGAAAGAGAAAGACCAGAGAGTTAGGAATACAGACTGGAAAGGAATGAAGACATGGCTAACCTGGGCATCCTTCTCAAAACAGAAATTCTAGGAGGAACCAGTGAGAGGAAAAGGAAGAGGAAAAGGAACAAAGGACATTTTCAGCATGACATTCATTTTATATCTGTATATATAGAATTTTGCAGTTTGCAAAGTTCCTTATATACATTATCTTATTAATCTCCAAAACAATTATGTGAGGCAAATAGTAAAATCATGGCTGTCCCCATTTTATGGATAAGCAAATTGGAGTTCAAGTTTGGTGCTTTTAACGAAGTCTAATAAATAATACAAGGACAAGCCAAGAAGTTAAAACCAAGAGTGATCAAGATCTAAATTACATATCTTTTGTTAGAAGTGTTCTGTTTAGCTCCAAAGGCAAAATTGTGAAATGAGTAGAAGATGTAGAAAGATTTCCATTTAATTTAAGAAATTCGTGTACAATTAGAGCTAACCAAATTGCCTCAGGAAATAGTGAGTTCCATACACTTTAATGTCTTCACTTGCAGGCTAGATGACCAGAATGTTAGAAAGAGAATTCCTGCTCAAATACAAGTTTCTGAGATTCCAATTGGAAATTATGTAATTCTATGTTTAAAGTCTAGGAGAGAAACACTATGGCTAACAGATAGAAGGACTGGGATATTTCCCTTGTAGACTCAGTTCAACACTATGGGAGCCTGCCTCTCTTTAGGGAGCTGGAACTCTATTTTTATTCATTGACTCACTAATAAATCTCAGTTTCATTGTCCCAAGGACAATGTTTACTTTTTGGCTCAGGCCTAGGGCTTCCCCAAAAACATGGAATACCAAAAAAAAGAAAAGAAACTCAATATACAAATATGAACTAGATAAGGCTCAAATATTTTCCCCTTTTTTGTTGAATCATTTTTGTCATGTCTAACTCTTCATCACCCCATTTAAAGTTTTCTTGGCAAAAATAATAAAGTAGTTTGCCACTTTCTTCTCTAATTCATTTTTTTACAGATGAGAAAACTGAGGCAAACAAGGTTAAATGACTTGTCCACAGTCACATAGCTAGTAAATGTCTGAGATCAGATTTGAATGCAGCAAGATGAGTCTTCCTAACTTAAGATCTGATACTCTTCTCCACTGTACCATTGTACCACTGTATCAGCTGCCCCATTTAATTCATAAACAAAGAGAACTGATAATCATAATGATAAATTAACCTTTAACTATGTGCCAAACACTGTTCTAAGTAGTTTCCAATTATTATCTCATTTGATCCTCATAACTACTCTGAAAAGTAGGAATTATTATCACTCTCATTTCATAGATGAGGAAAATGAGACAGTCAGAGGTTAAATAATTTGCCCAGGATCACAAAGCCAATCAATGTCTGAAGTCAAATTTGAATTCAAATCTTCCTGACTCCAGGGCCAAAGTTCTATCCAGTGTGCCACCCAACTACTACAAAAAATAAATACAAAGAAATGGAGGCAACCATATGCTTACAGAAGTCTAGAGGCTGGATGGGAGAACCTGCCCCTTCCTGCACCTGACTCTTAGGAACAATTAGAAATAATCTATATGTTTCACAGGCTGAAGAGAGACAGAGAAAAACAGACAGATGGAGGAGCCTAATCACTCACTTCTATATGTCTTTTCTGTTTTCCCCAAGTCATCAATTCTTTTGGCTTGGTAGCTAAATAGGGTACTCAACATCATTATATAATAGTTTCCTGTCCATGTCCTGAAATACTCCACCATACTACTCCTCCCCTTTCCCCAAACCTGCATTCTCCAAGCTTCCACAGGGTAGAATGATAACAAGAGAATATCTGTGCATGCTCTAAAAAGGCCCTCTAGGCTCTGTGTAACCTAGCACAGTACACATATCCTAAGGAAAAATTGGTATTTCCCATTGCTACTTTCATACTCTCCCATTGCTATCATCACAGCCATATTTTTTCCTCTGAATTCCAATTATGAACATTTTTCACCCTAATTAAACCATGGCTACTACTGTATAGTGGCTTCCCATTCTCCTTTCTTTCTGAAAGAGTTTAGTATCTGGCCCACCTTCCTCAATTCCTGTCCTTATGCTAGGGAACTTCAAAATCCATACTGATGCTCCCTCAAATTCTTTAACCTCCAAATTCCTTAACCTCCTCAATCTCCAATAGTCAATAAACATCTATTAAACAACTATTATATGCTAGTCACTATGCTATGTGCTAGTAATACAGATATTAAAAAAGATAGCTACTACCTTTAAAGAGTTTAAATCTTTTGTACCCAAAAGAAACTTTAAAAGGAGGGAGTTACCCAGTTCAGGGGTAATCATAGAAGTTTGAAAGTAGAACAGCTAGGTGAGAAATAAGGAAATTCATAAAATTTATGAACTGCTCTTTCCATTTACCTTCACTCACACAATACATTAAAATTTACCATTACTCATAAATCTTCTACAACTTAAAAAAATAACTTTTTTAAAAACCTCAAATATTTCTTTATCTCAGAGGTTCTTAACTTGCTAAATAGATTTTATGGGGTCCTTGAATTTGGATTTAAAAAATTAAATCTCAATTTTTAACTAAACTACATTAAATTAAATAAAGCATTTATAATCTGCCAACACTGTGTCAAATACTACAAAAGAAAATATAAGGGAAAAAACAGATACTGATGGGGACATAAAAGGGAATTGAAAAGAGAAATGTAGAAAAATTTAGCAAGAGGGTAAAGTGGGAAAAGTAATCTGCAGTCAGGAGTTGAATTCAGTTAGAAGTAAGCAATGATAGTTTGACACTTCCTCAAATAGAAGTTGTTAAGAGGAGCTCATCAATCAGAGGAAAAAATGCTAGAAGTAGAGTAGAGGCATCTCTCTTTTGAGAAGATTGTTGGTGATGAGGTAGAAAAGTAATCTAATGTCAGGAGTCAAGCTGGTTTATATGACTTATGAATAAAATTTAGCATTTCTTTTAATTATGAATTTAGGCAACAAACCACAGTAGTATTAGCCTTCACTTTCTAAAAAGATCCAAAATACAAAACAGTTAAGATACCTCAATTATCTTGCTGTAATTTCCTGTCATTCCATCTTTCCCTATTCCTCCTTTCTCCTAAATCTATTCATTATGCCAACTTCCAGTTCCTTTATCCACCCACACTTAGTACTTTCTTAGGCAGTTATCCCTGCTATAATTTCACTTTTCTCCTTTCCCAGAATCCACTTATAACTAAGCAATTCAAATCCAAAATAATCCATCTTCTAATCTAGTAGTCCTTCAACTTTTTGTTTCCAGGGTTCCATACTTTCATACTTCATACTTGAGTATTCAAGGAGTTTTTGTTTATGGGGATTATAGCTATTGAAATTTACTATATTAGAAATTAAAATATTTAGTATTATTATAAAAACATAACTAGTTTTGACCTCATGGATCAGCTTCCACCAAGGGATTCATAATTTGAGAATCACTGTTTTAATTCTTTCTTCTCTCTCGATCCCCAATCCCTCCCCCACCTCACCTCATCTTCAATCTTTTCTAATGACTATTTATCCCTTGCCAAATCCCAGCCATGGGTTATTCCTTCAATCTGCCTCCTCTACTCTGAAGGAAGACAAGCAACTGTGCTAATTGGGTACACTATAAATTTATGTTATGTAATTTCAACCATGCCCTCACTGCAGTAATGTAGTCTATCAAATGTAGCAGTCCCTCTGCTACAAACAGAAATCCTTCTATTTTATTTTTCCCTAATTGATTTCCTATCTCACTCCCTCTAATAGCTATTCCAAACCTTCTCTTCTCCTCTCAAGCCTCCCAAATCTTCCTCTCCCCATACTGTCTCAGCTAAGGATGTCACCTCTTTACTGAAAAAAATGAAACTATTCAGTATGAATTTCCTCTCCTCCCCTAATCTTCATCTCAAAATCTTTGACATTCTCCATTTTTGTCCTTTTCCCTAATATCTGATGATGAGATTCCAGAAAGGGCTTTTGGCACTTTGCCACAGACAGTTCTTTTATATCTGCCCTAGAAACCACCTTTTACAATCTTCTCTAGCATATTTTCCTCTCAATCAGCACCACTCCCTTGTCTTCAGCCCTCCTCCATCCAGCTTTTCTCCAATGCCTTCAAATCTGTCCATGCAAAAAAAAAAAAAACAAAAACAAAAAAAAAAAAAAAATTTACTTCAAGAAGACGCTACAACTATCTTATAACTTTCTTCTCAACTCTGGCATTCTTTGATTTTGTGAAATAAAGCTTGAATGCTGAGAAGAAAGCCAGAAATACTTATATAAGGCTAAAAATGGAATTGGACACTTACAGATAAAGTCTAAAAGGTAAGAATGTAGGTAGAAAGTTTGCAGCCAGAAAATTGGAAACATTCATATAACGCTGCAAATAGAACTAGAACATAGGAAATGTATATAGAAAACCAAAAATATGGTTAGAAACCACATAGTACATCTAGACTGTTATAAATATAGTTGAGATATATACCAATCCAACTAAAAAACTGGAAATGTAGACACAATGCTATAAAAGTAGCTAGCAAGCTAGAAAAAAAAGGTAGAAAGCTATAAATATAGCTAAGAAAGCTACAAATATCCAGAAATCTCAATGTCATGAATTGGAACATGAGTGGATGTCCATCAATTGGGGAATGGCTTAATAAGTAAGGCATATAAAAGTAATGAAATGTTATTGTAAAGAAATGATGAACAACAGGCTGATTTCAGAAAAAGCTTGGAAACTGATACTTAATGAAACATGCAGAACTAGCAAAACATTGTACATAGCAACAAGATTGTGTGATGATCAACTATGATAGACTTGGTTCTTCTCAGCAATTCATCAATCCAAGGCAATTCCAATAAACTTTGGATTAAAAATGACATCTGTATCCAAAGAGAAAGCTATGAAGACTAAATGTGTATTGAAGCATAGTTTTCATCTTTTTTTTCCTTCTTTGTTTTCCTTCTCATGGTGCCTCATATGGAAATATGTAAAAAAAAAAAATGAATGTACATGTATAACTTTAAATAAAATTTTTTAATTTTTAAAAAATCTACAGTCATAATGGAAATAATGTTTAAAGACTGCAAACTTAACAAGAACTTTATATTTGAAGCTAGAAACCTCAAAAGAAATTCACAAATGCAATTAGAATGCCACAAAATCATTGAGATAGCCACAAACATAATTAGGAAACTAGACATTAAGATTTCAAAAGACACAAATAGAGCCAACAAGCAAGAGGTACAACTGACAAGTAAAAAAAAAAATTAAAATCACAACTAGAAAATAGAAAACAAGTTTAAAAGTGAAAACATGTTAAAAACTTACAAATAAAGCAACACATATATCTAGAAATACATATATGACAGGAACATTGGAAATTTAGTTTCAAAGTTCAAAGTCATGTCAAAAAGTTTCACATACAACTTTAAATTTAGCATGAATTCTCCAAGTTAGAAATTTTAAAATATTCCTATAACATCAAAAGCCATACTAAACTTTATGTGCTATTATTTGAATATAGAAATAAGAACAGCAATTGGGGGAGTTAAGATGATAGAATAGGAAGGAGTACAACTGAGCTTTACCTCACTACTCCAAACAGATCCAAAATGTAAATCTCTTTTGTAAATAACAAGAAAAAATTATAGTGAATCATTTTTCCATAGAGATCTCAAATCTTTGGATAAAATTTAGAGCAACAAATAAATTTAAAGGACAGTAAATATAGCTAGAATGTTGGATATCTAGTTACAAAGTCTGCTTTTTATCTTCCTAGTCTCAATTCTGCATCTGATCTTCAATCTGATCTTCAAATCAGCAGTATAATCTGAGCTTCAGTCTGAGCAACAAACTTGTAAGCTTGCCCCAGTTTGAAGTACAGTATACTGCTACTTAACTTTGCCACTTATCAGCCACCTAGAAAACTTTCTTCTCATAGTGACAAAACTGCAGGCTCTTTCTTTGTCTGGGATTCTTATGTTATTCCACTGCAGGCTTCAAATTAAGTTGTAACCTGAAACCAAGACCCCCTCTAATCTAGAATCACAGATATACAGTAATAGTTTGATTCTGACGTCATTCAATCAGGGTCTCTATTGGTCCCAAAGCTGGTACAAAATGAGGGAAAGAGGAAAAAAAAATGAGAAAGAAGGAGCTAAATTAGAATATGTAGGCATCTCTTTCCAGGGTCCTAATTTCCTTGCTAATATCCCATTTCTCCCCCTCCTAAACTTCTAGAATGGCCATTTTTCTTACCTCCACCTATTAGAATCCCTGGTTTTCTTCAAATCAAAGTATGGGTAACTATCTCCTTTGGGAGGCTTATCCTGATCTCCCCAGGATTAGACCTTCTCAAAAAAATTACTTTGTGTTTTGTATATACTTGTCTGAGTACATGTGAAAAATATGTATAAGCTCCTGACTGGCACAGACTATCTCCTTTTTGTCCTTGTATCTTCAGAAGCTACAATAGCACAATGCTTTGTACATAGTTGGCAATAAATGCTTGTTGATTTGAATTAAATTGAATTTAGTAGTTTTTTTTCATTACAGGAAGGATGCAATCATGGAGTTTACTCCAGACAGAAATAACTGTGTGGTTTTTCTTCCTTTCTACAATATCATGGAGAAAAGAAAAAGCAAGAAAGATTGAAGGACCATTTTTAAATCAAGTCATGTGAAATAGAGGAAGCTACCCATTGCAGAAAGTAACACTTCTCTCTGGAAGGGTTCAGTTCTTATTAGTAGAGTTTAGGAAGCAAATTAATGCTATTTATTGGATAATCTAAAAGTAGTGAGTTAAGGACCAGTATAAAATCAACTATTCAAAAGCTGTCTAGAACTCCTGAAGTACTAGGACCTTCTTGGAGCACAGCATTTGCCCCTGAAGAATTCTGACACTTCAAAAAAATTACAGAATGAATTCAATGCAATCCCAATGATTAAAACCAGGTTTACATGAAGTAGTGATTCCTAACCTTTGAAATTT
This sequence comes from Sminthopsis crassicaudata, assembly GCF_048593235.1. Lineage (NCBI taxonomy): Eukaryota > Metazoa > Chordata > Mammalia > Dasyuromorphia > Dasyuridae > Sminthopsis > Sminthopsis crassicaudata. The sequence continues at coordinate 530,993,877 of NC_133617.1, read as the reverse complement.
AGTCAACAGAAGAGTTGGATGTTTCCTTTTTTTTTTTTTCAAAAGTTTACTCTGTGTTTCATCATTCTTTAAAATATGAATGCAATTTTAGAAATGGGTGTGTAGCTCCCTGTAGGCTATTTCTCCATATCTAGCTCTCTTATCTACTACCAAAAGTCACACTCATCAGAATTGCTTCTGCCTCAACTGTTAATTGGACTGATTACCTAAAAAATGTGACTGCTCTCTTCTCTGATACAAGATGTCATTCATGACATCAGGGAAAGGGACAAGACATGATACTTTTCAAGGGCTTGGTTCCTCTTTCATAACTAACTCTCTCTTCTTTACTACAGAGACTCTGCAAATCTATCTTCTACCCCAACCATCTATGAAAGAGTATGACTTGTTTTTTAAAGGCCTTCAGAACCATGTCAGATCCTTAGTTGGCAAATGGTTAGCTGCCTTCTAATTCTATCTGTTTTAGTCACATAACTTCTTTGTATCCTGAAAATGGTTAACCAAGTATAAACTCTTCTTTATACTTTATTTAAAATATTAACACTTCTTTGTTTTTGTTACTCGACCCTTATCTTCTATGATTTCTTCAACGTGGCTGAATATGAGAAAAGAAAACAATAGATTAAAACATTTTGCTCAACTCCTCCCTCACCAAAAAACAAAAACAAAAAACAAAAAAAAACCCATATTTAATTAACATTTATAATTGTTGACATTAAATGCCTCTCACTGTACAGGATCCTGTTCTTTTTGCATTTTCCTGCATTATTCTGTCTAGGATTTAAAGGAATAAAGTCAGAGTTTCTGCTTCATTGCCACCTTGATACTTCCTCTTAATTAGCTCTGTGGAGTGAAACTATACACATAAGCACCCCCAGGAAATTAATTCTCCCCAGCCAAGTATAGACTGATTCTGTTTGGTTTGCAGTTGTTAGAGGCTATGTGGTTTTATCCTAAGGTAGCAAAGATCCTTTGAAAAATACACCAGTCTAAAGCAATCAAATCTCAAACACCTTTGAATAGATCATTCAGGATTTGTTAGATTATAGCATTATACACAGATTAAGTTAGATTATAGCATTTTATTTATATGTATATATAAGCATTTTACACAGAAGCTGATAGAATTCCTATATTTAATATTCAGTAGTCAGTCCAGCCATCTTCCTCTTCATGCCAACCCCCTTCTCTCTCTGAATGAAGAGGTTTGATCTAACCAATCTCCCACACACCTGTGATAGAAACCAAAGTTACAGGTGACCTTGACTTTCTGTCTCTAAAGCCATTCTTCTAACTTGTTGCCTCATACCCGGACCTTACCTTCTTGCTCTCCTTAATTTTTAGAACAGCTTGTTCTCAGATTCCATTTTGCCACCATCCCTATTGCAATGTGGAATAGACTTACCATTGATTTAATAAATTCAATAAACATTTAAGTTCCTACTATGTACGAGGTCCTGTGGCAAATGCTAAAGTTAATCTCACTAAGTCTCTGCTGCCCTCTGTTGATGGTGATTATGGAAGACTAAAGACTCATGGAAGAGTGTTTTAAAATTCAAGAAATAGTAATTTATTAATTGGGGTGAAGCATCCTTCTGAACAAAGAAAATGAAGGCATGATTCAAGTAAAAACGTTGAAAGCATTTAATGGGCGAGTACAGCAAACAAGCACATGTAGGGAACAGAGGCCTGGTCCATGTACTTCAAATATTGGGGGTTTAGAGAACAGTTTATATGGCTTTACAACAAAGAGAGGCAAGAGAAGAGAAGAAAAACAGAGTATGGGGCATGAGGATGTTTGTGCAAACTTTGACCATTTAATACTGATATGAATCCCTTTGAGCCAGCTCTGTGGTATTAAGCAAAGATGTTCCAGGTTCACCCCAACATGCAAATGATCACTGCTTTGTCATACTTAAGCAACATTGATTTTGATTCCCAGGTTATTGCAGCCTCTCCTGAATAATAAGGGAGCTCAAGCAAATCAAGATGATTAGTAAACTCATTATTCATTCCATTTCTGCCTGATAATGTCCTCTTCTGAAGTCCTTATTCTCTCTAGAACCAAATCTAGTCAGTCTTCCATGAATAAAAGGTATAATCATTTTTATGAAAGAACATTAATTTATGAAACTAAGGTCATTAAAAAAGTTATTATTTGTGAATTCTTATTTAACCCAATTAAGGAAGGTTGTTCTTTGTTCACTTTAAATAAGATTAAAAGAGAAATCCTTAGAGTATTTAAATGTTTAAAGAGGAAGGAATTGGTTTCAGGAAGAGATTTCCTCCAAGGTGTCCAGTGTTATTATTGTTCTATTTGGCAAATCAAAGACCCTAAACTTAAACTATATATCTTGCTTTATGTTGCTGGGGAAATTTCTCCTGTTTCATGATTACTATGATATATAATTGGAAGTAGCTTAAGGAATATAGAAAATTCTGATTAACAAAAAGACTGGACTACTCTCCTAGTAGAAAGACTTATGTATTTATAAATTGTCTCTAATGATTTTTGGTTAAAACACTTGGGAAAGCCCAGTTATGAATTAAAGCATTTTATCAACAGTATATTAACTGGGGCAGCTAAGTGGTTTTGCAATGGTGAAGTGGATAGAACACTAGTCCTGAAGTCAGGAGGACCTGAGTTCAAATTTGGCCTCAGACACTTAATACTTCCTAGCTATATGGCCCTAGGCAAGTCACTTAACCCCAATTGCCTCAGCCAAAAAAAAGGTAACAGTATGTTAACTGAATAAAGAATCTGAAATAAAGAATCCAATCATTTCCAGTTCAAAGGGAAGAGCTGAAATGAAGATAGAGGCACCATATCCTCACCCATTAAAAAAAAAAAAAAAATTAAAGCAGCAAAGAAGAAAGAATCCAATCACAGAAATTTACTATGGAAATAGGGAAAACAAGAATTCATCTTCAGAGGAAGACACTAAAATAAAAGAAAAAGCTTCTTCTGCCCGAAAGAGTAGTATTAAATGGCCTGCCCAGAGAAAATTCATAGAATAACTCAAAATAAGAATTTAAAAATCAAGTCAAAGACACTGAGGAAAAACTGAAAAATAAAAAATAAAAACCATCCAAGAAAAACAAGAAAATTATGGGAAAAAAATTATCCAATTAGATAAGGAGATATACTCTTAAAGATGAAAATAACTCTTTGAAAGTTAGAATTGGGCAAGAAGAAGTCAGTAAGGCTACAGAACAGATTAAGAAGAAAAAAAAGGCTAATTGGACTGTGTGTGTGTGTGTGTGTGTGTGTGTGTGTGTGTGTGTGTGTGTGAATGAGTATATGTGTGGTGGGTGGGTGGGTGGGTGGGTGGATGTATCTATTAAATTTATCTTTGCTTAACTATATAGCCTGCTTGGGAGAAGTGAGATGGGATGAAAAAGGAATAAAGAACTAAGTAAAAAAAAAAAGTATGCAGCAGAGAACAAAAGAACAATCTACAAGGAAGCAAAGAAAAGATGGGACACTAATTTCTTCTATTATTATAAATCCTTTCTTGAACTGGAAATTTATTATCATATATTTTGAATTCTCCTTGATCTTCTGGTTGGCACATAATAGTGTTTTGTTCTGTTCTGTTTTGTTTTATTTTCTTTTCTGTCTTTCTTTTTTTCTATTCATTTTTTTAAATAAGCAGAAATTTAAAAAAAAATCCAATCATTTTCCCTTAAAGTCATTTCATTTCAAATTCAACTATTTATTAGTAGTTTGTATTTTGTAGATTTTATCTATAAAGGCTTACAGATTTATAAATATAATTAGTTCATGTGTTACATTTGACATCTGTGTCATTATCCTTGTGTTTATAATAGAGGGTTTGCTTATTTGCCTGTGAGTCACAGGTTTTATTAAAGATATGGCTGATAAGATCTAACATGTCCTCCTTTCTTCCCTCTCCTTAATAGATCTTCAAAGAGGCAGTCAGAGATAATTTGCATAACCCAGATTAACTGCCCTAGAGGAAGATGGGAGCTAGAAAGAAAATTAATGTGCCTTCCTGAGAAATCAAAAAAATTCAATGAGTTTGAATTATATCATATAGACCATATGCGGGAAGAGAAGGCAAACAGCTATTGAGTCACTATAAACTAACCTGGAATGAAAAACAGATATTCATTTGAGCCCATCAAGAAAGGTGCAATCATACAGCAATCTGAAGAAAGACCCTTTTTCTGAAGGATGGAATTATAAGAACCAAGTATAAAACAACAGAAGATTTAAATAGGCCAGACTTTTAAAGAGCTTTTAAAATGTCAGCTGAAGCTCTAGTGATCAAAGGAAGGGAATCAGAGAAACAGATCTAAGGATCACAAAAGTAACAAAGAGAGCAGTAGGAATTGTGTAAAGGATTCATGATCCCTGCCAGGAACAAAGAATAGTGAAAGAAGGAGAGCAATGACAAGAATAGAGTAGCTTAGGAAAGAGGGATGATACAGACCACTGAAGTGTAGGACAAATCTTGACATTTCCCCTGACATTTCTCTGAAAGTTGTTGTGTATGTCAGAGTAAAATGTGCCCCAGCCATGGGATGGGAGAGACTCCTAACTACTTTGTAAGGTCCTATATATATAAATATAAATATGTAAGTAAAACTAGTCTATATTTTCAAGCCTTGTGATCCCAAAAGCTTTTAAGAAGAACTAGTAGCTATATTTGAAGGATAGACAGATACTTGAAGACTTTGAAATTTCAAGTTTCTACCTGAGGAACAATAAGCCAAATAAGTGAAAAGTTCCTAAAGTATACTAAGTCCTTCTGTGTTAAAGTAAGTACAAAGGTCAAAGTCCAAGTGTGATTTTATGTCAAATGTATGCCTTAATATGTGTTCATAGTGAATTTATTATATTTTAAAATCCAAAAGAATAAAAGTCATACCTTCTTACAATTCTAGCAGTTCAGAACTACACATCTTTTTTTGAGAATGACCCATAAAAAATATCAATTGAGGATGACATAAATAAAAATGACAGAATACATTGTGTACTTTTTAAAAATATTTTATTTTTCCAAACTACATTTAAAAACAAATTTTCACATTCGTGTTTTTAAGTTTTGGATTCCAAATCTTCTCCCTTCCTCTCCTCTCTTGCACAAGGCAAGCAAACTGATATAGGTTATACATTTACATATACATGTACATACATATAAATATGTATGCAAAATGTATTTCCACATTAGTCATGTTATGAAAGAAAATGCAGACCAAAAAAAAAAAAAAAACCACAAGAAAAATAAAAAAAGTTGTTTTTTTAAAAAGTAATACTTCAATCTGCATTCAGACTCCATCAGTTCTTTCACTGGAGGTAGAGAGCATTTTTCAACATAAGTCCTTCAGAATTGTCTTAAATCTATGTATTATTGAAAATAGTTGTCATTTACCATGAATCATCATATAATATTGAGATTACTGTGTAAAATGTTCTCCTTGTTCCATTCACTTTACTTTGATCAGTTCATGTAAGTCTTTTCAGATTTTTCTGAAAGTATTCTGTTCATAAATAATGACAAATGTTGGAGGGGATGTGGGGAAATTGGGACACTAATACATTGCTGGTGGAGTTGTGAAAGAATCCAGCCATTCTGGAGAGCAATCTGGAATTATGCCCAAAAAGTTATCAAACTGTGCATACCCTTTGACCCAGCAGCGCTACTACTGGGATTATATCCCAAAGACATACTAAAGAGCGGAAAGAGACATATATGTGCCAAAATGTTTGTGGCAGCTCTTTTTGTTGTAGCTAGAAACTGGAAGATGAATGGATGTCCATCAGTTGGAGAATGGTTGGGTAAATTGTGGTATATGAAAATTATGGAATATTATTGCTCGGTAAGAAATGACCAGCAGGAGGAATACAGAGAGGGTTGGAGAGACTTAAATCAACTGATGCTGAGTGAAATGAGCAGAACCAGAAGATCACTGTATACTTCAACAACAATACTGTATGAGGATGTATTCTGATGGAAGTGGAAATCTTCAACATAAAGAAGATCCAACTCACTTCCAGTTGATCAATGATGGACAGAGGTAGATACACCCAGAGAAGAAACACTGGGAGGGGAATGTAAATTGTTAGCACTAATATCTGTCTGCCCAGGTTGCATGTACCTTCGGATTCTAATGTTTATTGTGCAACAAGAAAATGATATTCACACACATGTATTGTACTTAGACTATATTGTAACACATGTAAAATGTATGGTATTGCCTGTCGTCGGGGGGAGGGAATAGAGGGAAGGGGGGTAATTTGGAAAAATGAATACAAGGGATAATATTATAAAATATATATATATATAATAAAAAAAAAGTATTCTGTTCATAATTTTGCAGAGCACAATCATATTACATTACAATCATATATCAACTTATTCAGAACTTTTCCCAATTAATAGCCATCCCTTCAATTTTCAATTCTTTGCCACCACAAAGAGTTGCTATACATTTTTTTCAACAGGTAGGTCCTTTTCTTTATTTTTTTATTTTTGGGGGGATTTAGATTGCTGGATCAAAGGATATGCACAGTTTTGTATACAGTTCCAAACTGCTCTAAGTTCATAATTCTACCATCAGTGTAGTAGTATCCCACATTGTACACTTTCAAAACAAAAAATAAAGATTATAAAACTATTTAGTCTGTAGGTATAAAGAATTATAAAAACATGTTTCAATTCTATATTATGGGGGGGGAGTTTTAGGCAGAGTAGAACAGTAGAAGTAGGGATGATGCACAGTGAGACAGAGATGCAAAAGAGGGACAGCTAAAGAAACATGATGCATGGACCTCCCTATCTCTAGCCTCAGAAAGGAACTACAATTTGTCATGAGTTACCGTCCCCTATTCTTTTCTCCTCAAATTCACTCATTCAACCATTCAATAATATTTATTAATGACATATTATAGTGAAATGATTATAATTAGCACTAGAAGAGATTAGCAGTCAGTTATGAGATAACAGTATGGTACTGTAGAAGGAGCAACTGGGTTTAAATGTCTCCTCTTTAGCTTATTGCCTAAGTGATTTTGGACATATTACTTTCTAACCACAAGAGGCAGCTGGAGAGCAAGTTCAGTCACTGGTAGTTCACCATGTTGCTAGGTAGCATCACTGGTAACCAGTTAAAGTTTTCCTTCTAGGCTAGGATTTCTTAACATTTTGTGTGTCATGGACTGCATTGTAATCTAGTCAAGCCTATGAACCCCTTCTCAAAATAATTTCTTATTGTTTAGTCTTTTTTATTCATTTCTGACTATGACCTCATTTTCTTGATAAAGATAGTTCATTAGTTTCTCATTTCTTTTTCGAGCTCATTTTACAGATAAGGATAAGCAAAGTTAAGGGACTGGACCAGAGTCACATAGCTAATAAATATCTGATGCCAGATTTGAACTCTGGAGAGTGAATTTTCATGATTTCAGGCTCTGCATTCTATTCACCATGCCAGCCATCTGCCCCAGTTTTTTTTTAATGCATAAAATTAAATATTAAGAATTACCAAAAAAAAAAAAAAAAAAACTTCTAGTGAAATAAAATTTTTTAAATATTTTTAAAAAAACAAATTCATTGATATTAAATTCTGAACACCTGGTAGGCTATCATACAAAGGAGAGGTCCTTAGTCGTGTATCCTTCCCTAGGGGCTAGTTTTCAAAATGCAGAGAACAATCTGCCACTCAAGCTTCTTTGGCTAATATGGCATTAATTTTTGCTCACAATATGCAGCTTTCTTTGTTGTGATTGCTTTCTGAAAAAGAAAAAAGAAGATATCTCTGACCCTATCTTTCTACATTTGACCTCTGATATTTCTGCAAGGCTTATGGAAGATACCATCAGTCTTCTATCTGGCTTCATTCAGTGCCATGTCTTTAGCTAAGCTGTGGCTTCACCCCCAACACACTAAGCAAAAAGTGTCTCCTATCTTTGGAAGGGGAAATTCTTTCTCTGTCTTTTCAAAACTGTGCACAAAAGAACTAAGCAAAAACAAGTTTTTAAGTATATGCATTTATATTTAAATATATGCATGTATATAATTTCAGGGGGAGAATTTTAAAAACTGAAGCTTTCTCTTTGTCAAAGTTTTCCGCTCTTCATAGAGAGTGAAGAATAAAAGAAGTAGTTAAAGGATTATTATTGCTTGACAGTGGAAGAATCTTTTACCCAGGTTCACAATTGCTTCTGCACTCCTTTGTTAACACCAATATCTATGAGTCTACCACAGTTTCTTAATCCCACTCCTCAACAAACAATTCTAAAAGGCAATTTTCTCTGACCCCCTCTCCAATCCATCATGGCCTTTCCTACATCCATCCACAGAGGTCTCATGGAGTACTTATCCTTCTTCCTACAATCCTTTTAATTCAGCATCAAGGGCAGATTCCAGAATGTGGAGGATATTGGACATAATAGGTTTCTTCCCCAGGTACCGAGTGCCCTATGGGTAAAACCAAAAAGTAAGTTACAACTTAATCTCCCTGGGCCTCAGTTTTTTCATGTGTAAAATATGATGACTAGATGATCCTTGATATTTCTCCCAGTTTTACCATAAACACAAATTTGTAGTGCTGTACAATAATTATATAATAGTTATAGTAAAAAAAATATATATATATTAAGACCATAAAAGAGCTACAAAGGGATATGTGAGGTCAGAGTGAAGAAAGATCATTTTCAGCTAAAATCAGTGAAGGTTTAATTCAGAGAGTGTCACACAAAACCCCAGAGAGCCACATGCAGAAAATGTAAAATTTTACTGGAGTCATATCCCCATCTTGTGGCCTTTTAGTATATTGTCATTAATTATATTTAAAGCAGTGGTGAGAATAGAATCTCCTGATACTTGCCCTGAAGGACAAATAAAATTTTATAGAATGACTTCTTATTCCAATCCAACTCAGTTGAACATAAAATACAGAACTGGGAAGGTTCTGATTTGCTGAGTCCAATACCTTCATATTAGTGACTATAGAAAGAAATAATTGTATGTGCAATTTCATCTCTCAAAAATGACCAATTTTTTATTCCTTCAAATTCTGTAATTCTGTTCTTCACTAAACATTATATTACAAGTCCTTTCTCTAAGACTTTGCACAAACTATATCAGAAATTCATTCCTTCCTCATCTCTTTCTCAAAGAATACATTTTGTTGTTCTTTAGTGGTATCTGACTCTTCATTACCCCATTTGGTTTTTCTTGGCATAGATAATTAAGAGTAGTTTCCCATGTCCTTTTCCAGCCCATTTACAGAACTGACACAAATAAAGTGAAGTGACTTACTCAGGATCACATAGCTAGTAAGTATCTAAAGTCAGATTTGAACTCAGGAAAATGATCTTCCCGACTCCAGGTCTGGCTCTATACCAACTGGCTGGAGATAATGTCAATATTTGGAGTAGTAATCATTTTCATAATTGAGGTTGACATTTATCCAGGCTTAATTTAGGGTAGTCAGGTAATTTAAGTTGGAGAAAGGAACAAAGTGAGAAGTATTTAAGAAAAGGAGATTTACCTAGCCATATCAGGGGAAATGATAGGCAGCAAGGATACAGTACTGGTTCAATTAAACAAAGCGCCATCCAAGAGAATATAATAAAGATGGCAATACTACTTAGCCTAATCTATTTATTTAGTGATATACCAATCAGACTCCCAAGAAACTATTTTAATGGCCTAGAAAAAAATAACAACAAAATTCATATAGAACAAAACGTCAAGAATTTCAAGGGAACTAATGAAAAAAAAAAAAAAAAATCAAATGAAGAAAGCTTAGCTGTACCTGATCTAAAACTATATTATAAAGCAGTGGTCACCAAAACCATTTGGTATTGGCTAAGAAATAAACTAGTTGATCAGTGGAATAGGTTAGGTTCACAGGACAAAATATTCAATAACTATAGCAATCTAGTGTTTGACAAAGCCCAAAGATCCCAACTTTTGGGATAAGAATTAACTATTTGACAAAAACTGCTGAGAAAACTGGAAATTAATATGGCAGAAACTAGACATGGACCTACATTTAACACTGTACACCAAGATAAGATCAAAATGGATCCATGTTTTAGGCATAAAGAATGAGATTATAAATAAATTAGAGGAACATAGGATAGTTTAACTCTCAGACTTGTGGAGGAGAAAGGAGTTTGTGACCAAAGGAGAACTAGAGACCATTATTGATCACAAAATAGAAAATTTTGATTATATCAAATTAAAAAAGCCTTTGTACAAACAAAACTAATGCAAACAAGTTTATAAGGGAAACAATAAACTGGGAAAACATTTTTACATGCAAAGGACTGATAAAGGCCTCATTTCCAAAATATATAGAGAACTGACTCTATAAGAAATCAAGCCATTCTCCAATTGATAAATGGTCAAAAGATATGAACAGACAATTTTCAGATGATGAAACTGAAATTATTTCTACTCATATGAAAGGGTGTTCCAAATCACTATTGATCAGAAAAATGCAAATTAAGACAACTCTGAGATACCACTACACATCTCTCAAATTGGCTAGGATGACAGGAAAAGATAATGCTGAATGTTGGAAGGGATGTGGAAAAACTGGAGACACTGGTACACACCTCTCAGATTGGCTAAAATGACAGGAAAAAATAATGATGAATGTTGGAGGGGATGCAGGAAAACTGGGACACTGATGCATTGTTGGTGAAGTTGTATACTCAGTTTGATAGCCCTTTGGACATAGTTCCAAAATACTCTAGGAAGGAATTTTACACATAGTTTCTCATATAAAGGTCTCATATCTCAAGTATATAAAGAACTTTGTTAGAAGAAATCTGTTAGAATGAGTCATTCTCCAACTGAAATTGGTAAAGGCATAGGAACAGGCAGTTTTCAGATAAAGAAATCAAAATAATTTATAGTCATGTGAAAAAATGCTCTAATTAATGACTGATTAGAGAAATGCAAATGAAAACAATCTTGAGACGTCATTTCACACTTATCAGACTGGCTAAAACGGTTGAAAGGGAAAGTAACAAATTTTGGAGAGGATATGGAAAAACTGGGATACATTCACTGTTGGTGGAATTATGAACTGATCCAAACATTTTGAAGAACAATGTGGAATTATGCTGAAAGAGTTACTAAACTGCCTATATCTTTTGACCCGGCAATGCCATCACTAAGTCTATTTCCAAAGATTATTGGGGAAAAAGAAAAAGAATCTATATATTCTAAAATATTTATAGCAGTTATCTTTATGGTGGTAAAGAACTGGATATTCCAAGGAATGGCTGAACAAGTTGTGATGTATGATTGTGATGGAATACTATTGTTCTATAAGAAATTATGAAATTACACACAAATATATGTGCATGTATATATATGAAGATTATTCTACATACTATATCATATATATGTATGTCTAATGGTAACCATCTCTAGGACAGAGAAGGGGGAAGGGAAGTAAAAAAAAATTTATGTAATACTTCATTATATATTTAAAAGGAATAATAAGTTTATATATATTTGCAGTTTAATATGCAATCATCTTATTATTTTCTTATTATTTTATGAAAATTATGTTTTACTCCATAAATTAAAATTTTTTAAAGTACCAAGGAGCTAGAGTCAGGATCACACAAGACCTGGCTTCTATATAAATGAAAAGAGAGCTTGGAATATAAGATTCCAAAAAGTTTAAGACATCAATTTACATTTGACAATAAATTATCCTAAAAAGCTTTAATTATATAGGGCAAAAAAGAGAGGAGGGGATCCTTAATAGAATATAAGACTTATAAGCATTTCTGATGAAAAATAAAAGGCTGAATAATAACTCTGAAATACAGTCATAAAAATCAAGAAAAGTCTGTTGGAGAGGATATGAGAAAATTGGAACACAAGTATTGTTGGTAGAATTGTAAACTGATCTAATCATTCTGGAAAGCAATACATGTACATGTGTGTATACATACAAATATAGCCCAAAAGGCTATAAAACTGTGCATTTAATTCAGTAATATCACTACTAGTTCTGTATCCCAAAGAGATCAAAAAAAAAAAACCAAAAACTTTTGTACAAAAGTTTATGGCAGCTCTTTTTGTCATGGCAAAAAAATGGCAATTGAGGGAATTCTCATCAACTGAGGAATGGCTGAACAAATTGTGGTATATAAATGTAATGGATTGCTATCGTGCTATAAGAAATGATGAGCAGACAGATTCCAGAAAAACCCTAATTTACGTGAATTGATGCTAAGTGAAGTGAGCAGAATCAAGAGAACATTACATACAGTAACAACAATGTTTTATAATGATCAACTCTGACAGACTTGACTCTTCTCAGCAAAACAATGATCTAAGATAATTCTACACGATTCATAATGGAAAATACTACCCACATCCAAAGAAAGAACTAAGGAGTCTGAATGCAGATCGAAGTGTACATTTTTCACTTTTTGTTTGTTTTTTTCTTTCTTGTGGTTTTTCCCTTTTGTTCCAATTCTTCTTTCACAATAAGGCTGTGTAAATATATATAATATGATTGTACATGAATAACCTATATCAGATTACTTGCAATCCTGGGGAGAAGGGAGGAAAAGGAATAAAGGAGAAAATTTGGAACTCAAAGTTTTATAAAAGTTAATTTTGACAACTATCTTTATGTGTAATTGAAAAAAACTATTAAGTGATGGGTAGAAACACACAAAAAGAATCAAGAAAATTCGTATAAGATGAACTTATTTGAGTATTTGGAAGGAGTTATATGGTATTATCATGCTTAACATCTGATAGGCAGAAAATTACCAAAAAAAAAAAAAAAAAATGCCCCTTCAGATCCTTAATGTCTTCAAAGGTATTTGAGATAGTTAAAGAAGAAATATGGGCTCTGGACTGGATTGGTTCTCTTCTGAGAATTTTAAGAGAGGGTAAAAATAAAGAATGTAAAAGGAATATACTAGTGTAAAAACGAGGAAGAAGGAAGAAGAACTTACCATTTTTCCTAAGAGGGGTGCATGAAAAGAAAAGTATATAACTTGGAAAGGAGTTAGGGGAGTGGGCATTAAATGAACCTCATTCTTATCTCAGATTGACAAAGGAAGTTTAACATACATATTCATTCATTCACACATATAAACACACGGGTAGTTTGGAATAGAAATATAGCAAACTCATTAAGGAAAAAGGTGAGGATAAGGAAGAGATATTAAAAGGAAAGATACTACTCAGTCCCTAAAGTCCAATTGGAAAAAAAAAAGAAAATCTATTAGGAATTGCTAAAATGTCATATTCAATTATTGCTCTGTAAGAAATGACCAGCAGGAGGAATACAGAGAGGCTTGGAGAGACTTACATCAACTGATGCTGAGTGAAATGATCAGAACCAGTAGATCGCTGTACACTTCATGTTGTATGAAGATGTATTCTGATGGAAGTGGATATCTTCAACATAAAGAAGATCCAACTCACTTCCAGCTGATCAATGATGGACAGAAACAACTACACCCAGAGAAGGAACACTGGGAAGTGAATGTAAACTGTTAGCACTACTGTCTATCTACCCAGGTTACTTATACCTTCGGAATCGAATACTTAATGTGCAATAAGAAAATGGGATTTACACACATATATTGTATCTGGGTTATATTGTAACACATGTAAAATGTATGGGATTGCCTGTCATCAAGGGAAGGGAGTAGAGGGAGGGAGGGGATAATTTGGAAAAATGAATACAAGGGATAATATTATAAAAAAAAAATTACTCATCCATATATAATGTCAAAAAAAAATGTATAAACTTCTTACCCCCAAAAAAAATTAAAAAATAAAATGTTATATTGATTCCCATCTTTTCCCAAGTTTGTCTTGTAGCTCTTGAGCTCTGAACCCCCAGAATTTCAATCTTTTCACAAGTTATGTGACATGTATATGGTCATCTTTACCACAGTGGTTAACAGAAGGTAGTTCTGCCTTTTTTTTTTACATGCAAATACATGCAAAAAAAAAAGCAAGCACAGCATTCTATCATTGTGTCATCTTAAGCTCTATGAGCTCAGTTTCCTCCTCTGTAAAATGAGGTGATTTGACTTGGTAGACTTTGGGGTGTGTTTCTATATATGATCCACAGAATCCAAAGTTTGTTTTTTCCATTGTACCATACCCTATCTCATACCAATATCTCATGTATATTTAAGGAATTGTTTCGACTCTTCATTGTACTTGGTTCTTTATTTCATAAAGCCTAACTTAAAAAAGAAAAAAAGAAAACAGAAAGATTCCTCAAACACCTCCAGAAAGAGATCCCAGAAGGAAAAACCCAAGGATCTTATCCTATAAGGAAAGAGGAGGAAAAAGGGTAAAGAAAAGGGAAAGTAAAACACTAAGAGAAAGGAGGAGGGAGCAGCTAAAGGATGAGGTGGGAGTTAGGAACAAAATACTACTAATGAGGGACAGAGTGGAAAGAGACAGGAAAGAAAGAGGGACGGGGGAAAAATAGGATGGAAGGAAATACAGAGCTGGTAATCATAACTGAATGTGAATGGTGTGAACTCCTCCATTAAACAAAAGCAAATAGCAGACTGGATTTTGAAAAGCAAATAACAAATCTATGTATTCAATCCCAAAGTAAATAGAAGCCAAAGTGGTTATAAAAAGAAGCGTATAGCAGATAATACACAGAGTTGAAGGAGCTCTCTTACTAGCAGTGACGTAGCTCAGTTTAACTAAGTTTCTAGTCTTACCTAAGGAGAAATTCCCCAAAGTCTCTAGAGTAAGAAGGCAGAAATAAGGGCAAGGTCAAGTGCTGACCCCTGTACAGGATGGCTTCTCAGAATTTTTTTCTCCTCCAGAGATCTATTTGTAAAGAGAAGCTCAAGAACCTTCTCTCAAAGCCAAGGCCAGAATTCAAAAGAAGAACTTTCCTCTCCCAATTATTCATGAAGTCTTTCTTGTTTCTCACAACCATAGGAATGTAGCAATCATTCTCTCCACCAAGAAAAGTCTTAAGTACATCAAGCTTGAGTTCTGGGTTACATAGTGTTCTCTTTTAATCCATTTTCTCCTTCCTCTATTTCCAAAGGTCAAAAAGAAGGCAATTGAAGGGGGAAAAAATGTCACACTCATCAGTAATACGATGGATGCCTATAGCAAAATGGAAGATTCTTCACATCTTTTCATCTTCTGGCACAAATTGCTTGCTTTGGGGGTAGAAGTGGGATTCAAAGTACCATAAAATCTGAAGAACTCAATAGATAACTTATAAAGCAGATGTTCTGTTCTCTATTGCTCTAGGAAGAAAGCTAGTTTATACTGTCATAGCATTCTTGAAAGGAATTATAAAATCACTGAATGATGAATGGAAAAGTAGGGTTAAAAGTTAAGAATAGTTGTTAAAAGATCAAGAATTTCAAGGGAATTAATGAAAGAAAAAAAAAAAAAAAAAAAAAAAGCAAATGAAAGTGCCCTACCTGTATCAGATCTAAAACTGTACTATAAAATAGCAGTCATCAAAACCATTTAGTACTGGCTAAGAAATAGACTAGTTGATGAGCGGAATAAGTTAGGTTCACAGGACAAAACAGTCAATGACTATGATAATCTAGTGTTTGACAAACCCAAAGACCTCAGCTTTTGGGATAAGAATTCACTATTTGACAAAAACTGCTGGGAAAATTGGAAATTAGTATGGTTGAAACTAGGCATTGACCCACAATGTATATACCAAGGTCGAAATGGGTTCATGATCTAGACAAAGAATGATATTTATAAACAAATTAGAACATAAGATAGCTTACCTCTCAGATCTGTGGAGAAGGAATTTGTGATCAAAGAAAAACTAAAGATCACTATTGATCAAAAAATAGATTTTTGATTATATTAAGTTAAAAAGGTTTTGTACAAACTAATTCAAACAAGATTAGAAGGGAAGCAATAAACTGGGAAAATATTTCCACATTCAAAGGTTCTGATAAAGGCCTCATTTCAAAAATATATAATTGACTCAAATTTATAATAATTCAAGCCATTCTCCAATTGGTAAATGGTCAAAGTATATGAACAATTTTCATATGAAGGAATCAAATGTATTTTTAGTCATATGAAAAGGTTCTCCAAATCACTATTGATCAGAGAAATGCACATTAAGACAACTCTGAAATACCACTACACACCTGTCAGATTGGCTAAGATGACAGGAGCAAATAATGATGAATGTTGGAGGGGATGTGGCAAAACTGGGACACTTATACATTGTTGGTGGAGTTGTGAATGGAGAGCAATTTGGAACTATTCTCAAAAAGTTATCAAACTGTACATATCCTTTGACCCAGCAATGTTTCTACTGGGCTTATATGCCAAAGAAATGCTAAAGAAAGGAAAGGGACCTGTATGTGCCAAAATGTTTGTGGCAGCCCTTTTTGTAGTTTCCAGAAACTGGAAACTGAATGGATGCCCATCAATTGGTGAATAGCTGAATAAGTTACTGTATATGACAGTTATGGAATATTATTGTTCTGTAAGGAACTACAAACAGAACAATTTCAGAGAGACCTGGAGAGACTTATATGAACTGATGCAAAGTGAAATGAGCAGCACCAGGACATCATTCTACACAGCAACAGCGAGATTATACAATGAGCAATTCTGTTGGATGTAGCTCTCCTCAACAATGAGATGACTCAGACCAATTCCGATGATTTTGTGATGAAGAGAGCCATCTACACCCAGAAGGACGACTGTGGAAATTGAATGTGGTTCACAGCATAGAATTTTCACTCTTTTCACTGTTGCTTGCTTGCATTTTATTCTGCTTTTTTTCTACTTTTGGTTTTTCTTGTGCAGAGTAATTTTATAAATATGTATGCATGTATAGGATGTAACATATTTCAATGTATAACATACATTGGATTACTTGCCATCTAGAGAAGGGTGGGAGGGGAGAGAAAATTAAAACACAAGGTTTTGTAAAGCCTAATGTTAAAGAATTGTCCATGCATATGTTTTGAAAAAAAAGAAAAAAGAAAAATAGAGTTGTTATTCCTGACTTTTTTCTTATTTAAATAAGGTCTAACTACTGCCTTCTCCTACATTCCTTTCACATTATGTTGTACCTTTTCTTTTTTGGTTTAGGCTAATAAGTACTTGTAATTTTAAACATTGTTTTAGCCAGTCCCAAGAATTTACTTCCCATATTTGTTTTTCCTCATTTAATACACTAATCCATCTCATAATTTAAAAAATTTATAGAGATTTTAAGGTTTGTAAAGCACTTTTGAAAAGCACATTTTATCGTAACAACCCTTGTAATTTGTAATGCTTCACGTTATAGGCGAGAAAATTGATGAGAAAAGTTGACTTGTCTATTAGTAGTGTCTGAGGCAGGACTTTATCTTTAAATCTTTCTGACATCAAGTCCAGTGTTTTATTCATTACAATACCTATGTCACAGATATACCTCTAATGTTAATAGCTTCTTAATTAAGTTTGATTTTTGGGAGGAAATAAGGCACTGAATATTTAATACAGGTTTACATTACATTAACATAGGAAGAACATGAAAAAAGGATTTGGTGGACACAGCATCCCTTATCTCCATCTGGAAATGGCAACTCACCTAGTCTAGGAAGCCCAGATTTTGTGTGGCTTTAAGTTTTGGGGCCCTTAGATGATCACGAAATTACATCAAGGAAACTGTCTCCTTTAAGGTAAAGGATTCCTAAGTTATGTACAGGAAGGAGTAAATTGCATCACAGAAATAGTGGTTGGTCCTATCATAACCTACATACATAATTGGAAATATTGAGTAGTCATACCTATCCATTTTCACTTTTTTTTTCTAATTCCGAACTCCCCCAAGGTCAAGTTTCTCCTCTTCTTAGTAAACAGGGGGGAAAAGTCTTCATTCCATTCTAATTCCATTGCTAAAACTACATAATGTAAGTGCAATATTATTTCTAATACCAAAGAAATTGGAGGCAACTCAAATATCCAATAATGGCTATATAAATTGAAATACATTTGTGTAATGGAATTACTACAATTCAGTAATTAAGACCCAAAAGTGACCGTTTCCAAATTCTTTACTGTACATAGTTCCCTTTTTTCCCCTTTCCCTGAGAATGAAATCCATATTTCTGTATTCAATTGTATTTCTCCCTTTAACTTAACATTTCCCAAAGCTATTTCAAAACCACATCAAATTCAATTTGGACATCACATCCTAAGGACATTAGTAAAAGAGAGGGCCTTCCATAGAGGACTTGATATTAATAGAGGGGCTCAGACTGTATACCCCAATATTTGGAGAATTGAGGTAGAATATGGATTCTATTGGTCTCAAAGGGTAAAACAGCATGAAAAACTTGGCATATGTATGGAAAAATATTCGAACATTTCGACTGCTTTCTTCTCAACCAATATTTAAAAGTAAATATAGAATGATTTATAGACAAAGGACTTCTAACTCCTGATATTTTTATCCCTTAAAATTACTTAAAAGGAATTCTGTATCATGGTTTGCTAAATTTTAGCATAACATTTTGAGGAATGGGTACTATGAATAACTAGCTCTATTTTGAAAGCACCTGGCTCACTAATCAAATAGAAGCATTGCAGAAAGTTTGGCTTTGTAATTGTAGAATGGTCACATGTACAAAAATGTCTGTAGCAGCTCTTTATGTGATGGCAAGGAACTAGAAATTAAATGAATGTTCAATTAGGGAATGGCTAAGGTATATGAATGTAATGGAAGACTATTGTTCTAGAAATAATGAGCAAGCAGATCTCAGAAAAGCCTGGCAACATTTGTATGAACTGATTCTGAATGAAGTGAGCAGAACCAGGAGAACATAGGACACATTAAGATTTTGAGATCTTATCAGCAGAACAGTAATTAAGCGAATTCCAATAGATCAAAGATAGAAAATGCAATTTACGAAAAAGAACTATGGAGATTAAACATGGATTGAGATATCCTGTTCATCTTTTTCCCTTTTGTTCAGAGTCCAAATATATACATATATAACATTAAATTTGCTTGAGGATCTTTGGGGGAAGAGGGTTAAAGTCACAATCTTACAAAAATGAATGATGCACTGACCCTGTAATGAGGAAGACCAGAATTCAAATCTGATCTCAGACCCTTTTAATCCTTAATAGCTGGGCAAGTCACTTTAAACCCCAAATTGTCTAAAAAAAACAAAAACAAAAACCTTAAAATGGAGGGGGGAAAAAAGGATTAACTTGCCAAGTTTAAATTTCATTCCTAAAAATTTACCCTTGCCAACTACCAGGAGTGACCAAATTTAGCCATTATTTCTTTCACTAATCACAGTTCTGTTAATCAGGTATTACTCACCATTTAAGGTTCAATCTAGTCCTTATTCTTAACCCCCCAAAAAATAAAAAATTACCATCACAAAAGCAAAGAGAGGGTTGGGGAGGGGGGTTAGGGGACAGATCAAAGGCAACATTTTTTTCATTTAATCTTCTATTGCCTTCAACAACTTGAAGAGAAACCCATCTTAAGGTTGCCACAAACCAGCCCCTTTTCCCTTTAGAAGTACTGAACTGCACACAAACACTAATGCACTTGGGTTTTAATCCTGTAGAAGTTAATAAGTATCCATTAAAACAGAAAGGCTTGCTTCACTGACTAAAGATAAAAATCATCCTAGGGAATCTACTTGTTTAGCTCAGTTTTAATAACCAAAAAAAAAGAAAGTTTCCTCTTCCAGGTACAAAGGACTATGGTTACTTTATATATGGTACATTATCCCAAAGGAAGGCATTTATCATCTCTATACTTTTTGTTTTCATTTCAAAAAATAAGCCAGTCAAATCCTAACTTGCTACCTGTTTAAGATTTAATAACCAAGTCTCAATATCAGTTAAAAGGGGAAAAACAAAAAATAAGGGGCACAATGCTACATGCTATATTTTGGGATTGTCACCAAAGAATTAGAAACCAGGTGGTGGAGCATCAGGAAAATTGGAAAAAGCTAAGCAGAAAGACCTTTTGACCTACAATCCACTGAGACACTTATTTGTGGAGTTACATTGGTTATGTTTATTGTAGTTTTTTTTTTTTTTACTCTTCATTCTTAGTAAGCAATTTGAAATGTTCTGTGTACTTGCGTTTTTTGCTCATATAGGCCCAATATCAAGTTTCTTGTGCCATCCTACATCAACAATTTACCAAAGCAGGTTTCTCCACACTTTCTCCTGAAAACCTAATAAATTGCAATTACAATGTTATAAAGATGCCTGGACATAACTTAGTATCTACCATTTACAGATTGCTTATATATCTTGACGATAAGAGATCTAAACCTTCAAAACATTTACAGCTGTTTGCAACCTGGTCAAACATTAAACTAGTTAGCCTAAGGATAACAAAATAAAACCTAAAACGAATGGCTCTCATCTTACATTTACTGTACACAAAAGATCCTCTTGTTTGTGATCTAATAAAACAAAATCTAAGTAGAGCAAAATTAACATTAGGTGGCTGTCACCCTGCATTCCCCAAACACCAAGCAATCCCCAAATAGAAACATTGGGGTTCCTAATACAGTGAATAGAGCCAGAGGTAGGGGTGGTTTTGACTAGCATTGTTTTTTTTAAATTACAGCATAATGGCAAACAAAAAAATTCATTCCAAAACCCTAAACCCTCAGATTTGGGTTTATAGTAAACTGTAAATTAAATACAATGTCTTCCTAAAGACTGGGGTTTTAAAATTACCCCTGGCATACCACATGTAATCAAAATTATTTGTTAAATACATACAACACCTAGCCAATACAGAAGTATAACAAGAAATCCCAACATGACAAACAACCATACAGACCCAAAACATCAACATCTTAAAAGTTTTCTTATGGTGGATTCAGTACAAAATTTTAATTTCAGAGCTTTGAGCTTAACAATTATAAATGCTTGTGTACATTTAGTAAATCAAAAATCAAACCTCAGTCTAAGCCAATGCATATACACACTGAAACAAAAAGTACAAGTTGTGGAAAAAAATGCTTGGGCACTTCTTTACCATAGGGAAATAATGATGTTAAACTATCTTGCACACTAAACATCATAAATTGCAAGGTCAGCATTTCATATTACTGATTTTATTAACTTTTTAAAACACAACTATAGTTGAATATTACAACAAAAACAATAGCTAGTAGTGAGTGTTGTTAAGATGATTGTAGTCCTCCACTCATTCACTATTGCATACAAAAGCCAGCATTACAATGAAGAGCATTTTCTGGCCCCCATTAAGAGGTTTGACATTGAACCCCGCCTCTGGGATGATGCTCATCATCCTCATAAACTTCTCCATTGTAATGGCGTCTTCTTTCTTGAGATGGGTCAAAGTCCACCAGTTCTACCTGATCCATATCTTCAGTCTCCTCTACTTCCTTTCTTTCAGGCAGCAACTTTTCCAACAAAGATAGCTTATCTGATGAAAGAAAGCCATTTTCTGGGAAGTTTACCTGCAAAATCAATGTTTTTTTTTAGTTAGTCTCATGTTTCTAAAACCACAGGTGAAGCACACCCAAAATGGCAGTACTTAAAACTAATGCAGACAAGATTAGAAGGGAAATAATAAACTGGGAAAACATCTTTACGGAAGTTAAAAGTTCTGATAAAGGGCCCATTTCCAAAATATATAGAGAATTAATTCTAATTTATAAGAAATCAAGCCATACTCCAATTGATAAATGATCAAAGGATATGAACAATGATGAAATTGAAACGATTTCTACCCATATGAAAAGATGTTCCAAGTCGTTACTGATCAGAGAAATGCAAATTAAGACAACTCTTGAGATACCACTACATAACCTCTAGGATTGGCTAAAATGACAGGAAAAGATAATGACAAATGTTGAGGGGATGTGGGGAAAACTGGGACACTGATGCATTGTTGGGTGGAATTGTGAATGGATCCATCCATTCTGAAGAGCAATTTGGAACTATGCTCAAAAAGTTGTCAAACTGTGTATACCCTTTGATCCATCAGTGTTACTATTGGGCTTATATCCCAAAGAGATATAAAGAAGGAAAGGGACCTTTATGTGCCAAAATGTTTGTGGCAGCCCTCTTTGTAGTGGCTAGAAACTGGAAATTGAATGGATGCCACCCATCAATTGTAGAATGGCTGGGTCAATTGTGGTATATAAATGTTATGGAATATTAGATTATTATTCTGTAAGAAATGACCAGCAGGATGAATAGAGGTCTGGAGAGACTTACATGAACTGATGCTAAGTGAAATGAGCAAAACCAGGTCATTATACACTTCAACAATCATACTATGAGGATCAAACTTGATGGAAGTGGCTCTCTTCAACAATGGGAGGATCCAAGTCAGTTCCAATTGATCAGTAATGAACTGAACCAGCTATACCCAGTGAAAGAATGCTGGGAAATGAGTGTGGACCACAACATAGCATTTGCACTCTTAGTGTTTGCTTGCATTTTTTTTCTTTCCAGGTTATTTTTACCTTCTTTCTAAATCCGGATTTTTCTTGTGTAGCAAGACAACGTTATAAATATGTACACCTATAAATTTGTATTTATTGATTTTCTTTTTATTTTATTAGAGTTTTTTTATTTACAAGACATATGCAATGGGTAATTTTTCAGCACTGACAACTGCAAAGCCTTTTGTTCCAATTTTTCCTCTCCTTCCCCCCCACCCTACCCCCACCCCCAGAGGGCAGGTAGTCCCATACACGTAAAATATGTCAAAGTATATGTTAAATACAATGTCTTACTGTAGTTAACTTATACTTTGACATATTTCAGGTGTATGGGACTACCTGCCATCTAGGGGAGGAAGAAAGGAAGTTTTTGCAAGGGGCAATGTTGAAAAAATACCCCAGCATGTTTTTTCAATAAAAAAGCTATTAAAAAATGGCAGTACTTGAAAACTTAGAACACACAGACACACATGACACAGAGACACAGGCACACACCCACCATAGAGGGTTTAGTATTCTCCAAAATCTACAAAGAAATAAGGCAGGGGAGAGAATAGAATATGGTAGGGTTTAGAAGGACATGTAAATCAACTGAGATGTTGAGGTAGATTAAAACAAATGGAATTAAGAGGGAGGGGGGAAGGTAAAAGAAGATAAAGGAAGGATCCATGGGGGAGGGGGAAAGGGAGAAGGGAGGAGAAAGGGGGGCACAGTGGGGAGGTTAAGTAATACCAAGGGCAAGTTAAGCAGAGATAAGAGAAACAATGACCATAAGTAGAATTTAAAATAAAGTAGGGATTAATCACTGATTTCAAAGAAACTAGAAAGAAATTCAAGAAAGAAATCTACATTGTCAGCCTTATTGTTTTGGATATATGTGCATATGCTATTGTAATATAAACACACACAGAGATATAGGTGTATGTATGTTTATGTATGAGGTGTCAGCAAAGGAAGTTACAAATGCCGTGTCTTATTGTATGCTTTCTTCAAATAGGAATTTTTTTACATATTTTGTCTCATACCTGATGTTCTGCTGAGAACATGACAATGTTTTCTTTTTCTGTTTTGCATTTAAGTTTTAAATAAATACATTTTTAAAAGAATGGCTTCTTTTTAGGTCTATAACAAATACCAATAAAATAAAATGCTCAATACAAATATGGCAATATAGGAGGGGCACTCAGAATAGAAATAGAATAGAAAGAATTTGAGTTATGGAAGAAGAAACTAATTTTTACCCTGACCTTTAGTTCACAAAATATAATACATCTTTTTTATATATCCTAAACATTTTATTTCATTTGATACTCATATCAAAAGATCCTCTCTTTTTAAAAGGCTTAAAATTATTGACAAAATGATTTTAGTAATTTTACAATCAATTTCTAAATCACTTCCTCTTTCAGGAGATCATTTCAAGTTGCTTTAATATTTAGTCAACTTTTGGCAAAGTGCTACAAGAAAATTTGTAATGAAAATATGTTATGAAAAAGAGTACTAATTGGAATGTGAAACAAATGTTTTTAATTTGAATTGCTACTTTTTACCCACATAGGAATTGGGAGATAGGGATGAACAAAGTACAGCTCACTCTAATCCCTTGGAACTTTTGTTTCTATGAGAAGTTGGCCTAGATGATTTCTTCCAAATTTTAAAGCCTAGAATGCTATGAACTTTTATTGGAAAATTTACATGTACGTCAAAAATCAGTTTTTGTATTAAGGCAAGTTATATAACCATATTCTCTCCCCCCCGCCCAAAGTCAATTATATTACATAAGCTGCTTTCAGTATTAATATTTTAAGACATTCGTTTTGCAACTCACCTTAAATTCAATTATTAGAATTCCTTTCTCATAAGGTCGACGATAAATTGGCATACCTTCATTCAGCACACATTTGATATCTCCATGTTTAACAATCTGACCTAAAAGTGACAATATATAATCAAAAACATTGTTGGGAGAAAATAAGTAAATAAAGGAAGTAGGATCCTTGATAATTAGAAGGAGCATTATTTGGGGGGAAAGTAATTATAGTTTCAGTCCTAAGGTATAGTATTTTCTTTCAGAAGAAAAGCTGCCAGGACTACTATAATTTCTTCTTTATAAAATACTACAGATAATTGTCAGACAAAGAAAACAAAGCCCAAATTCCTCTACCTCCCTGCCAATACAATTATTTTAAAATATTTCCTTAAAATTATTAATGTGTGCAAAATTGTTAATTACTTACCAGGATGGGAAGTAATGACTATAGTTCTATTATCAAGAGTTGTTATTGGTTTCTGAAAGCCACACAATGCTTCAACCAACTGAATATCCATACATGTGAAAAGGTCCTCACCTCGTCTATATAAAAAAAAATATACATATCACATACTTTAATAATGCTCTTTACGTTAAAAACTTGAATCAGTTTGAATAAATGTAGTTTTAAACTTTTATCTGTTAAGCTAAATTAAAGATGAAAGGACTTTGTTTTTAAAGAAATGACCTCTCCAAAAAACTGAATTATCTATTCTAATTTAAAAACTTCTTTATAACAATATAGTAGGGGAAGGTTCTCTCATAGTACTCCACATTCAAGACAAACACGTGAAGGTTATTTTAAAAAATAATTTAAAAATCCAAACAGAAATAGGAATGGAAGGGCATTTCCCCCTAATAAACTACTAGCATTTTTTCCCCTTTATAAGCCATATGGATAGCTTCTCCCCTCTTTTCAAGTTCCGAACAAATGTTTCTTTTATGTTTAATATTAAGAAAAACATTCAAAAGCTTGATAATCTGTTCTAAACAAATGTGATGAATACTAAAGAGTGATTTTAATGATTCACAAAAGTTGTTAGCACATATCCTAAAAATTAAAGCTTTTCATCTACTTTTAAAAATAAACTAATACTAATACATTAGTCTAAAATGGAATTATACATCCTACTCTATATACACCAGAAGTTCCTGGGAATATCATAGCAATTTCAAACATCCATTCTTAGAATAAAAAAGTGCTTTAAAAAGATGTCACCATTAACTTTCTCTTTTTGCGATTTACCCTCTTTTAATCATATTGATTTTATTGCTGATGCAAATACCGAGACATTAAAAAAAAATCTCATGGGACTGAAATGTACAAGGTATTCCAAAAGTCATAGTAGTGTTAAACTACTAAGACTTTTAAATCACCCTGTAAATTTAATAAACTCATTTCTGGGCCAAAGATAAAAGTGTGACAGTGTTGCATTAGTTAGAAGTTTCTACTACTAGAGTAGGCATTCAAACACCAATTAGTACACCAAATGCTTAGTTAGAACGCGAATTTTGATTTGACACATCTAAGCTGTTCAGAAATGGAAATACCAGATGATAATGAAAACTCATCATCAAGTATTCTAGCAGAGGTGGATGACCATCTGTCAAAAGATTTAAGATTAAAAGGGTAGCCTCAGAGACCTCAATCTAGTGCATGCTTAATTTTATAGGTAAATGGTAGTCCAGATTCTAACTTATCCATGGTTAGAAAAGCCCTGACTTGAGTTTATAAACTCAGCAGTTTTAAAACTGATTTAAAACTATGATTTTAAAACTATGATTTCAACATAACTCGGCAGAATGAAGACTCCTATTTTGATCTTTTCCAAGATTAGTCTAACACAATTTTCTCTTCTAAACTAATTTTAATAACAAACTTAAAATAGTTCATTCTTTTCCCCTGAAGCTAGAAGTATTTAGGAATAAAGGAGCTATCTTATACATAAACCTGATTATACATATTTGGGCTAGTTGGTTTTATTTTTTATTTTTTTTTACCGTGTAAATATAGCATTGTCCTTTTGATCCAAAACAATGATAATATCTCCTGGCTCAAGTCCTGGTTCCTGATCACCTTCACCATGGAATGTAATCTTCTGACCATCTTTCATGCCTAAAATAAATAATTCATTTTGTGTCTGTAACTTAAATAGTTCTGTAATATACACAAAAATATTTTGGAGGGGGAGGAAGGGATGCAAAGTTCCAAGAGTTATCAACTTATATACTACCTAACATATTTTAAGTTTTCAGAGAAAAGGAATCAAGTCTCTCAACTTGCTACCTTAAAATTGTTAATACTGGATACAATACTCTTTTTTAATTAGAAACTGCAAAAGTTTATGCTTTATCATAATCTATTAAAAATACTCCCTAAAGTATTTTGTAAAATTATAAAAAAATTAAATTTAATTTAATTAAAAAAAAATTAAATGCTTTGTTGCCCATAAATGTCTTTTTAGGCTTACATAGTAGCAGTGAATACATTCTATTCTTTTCCTATTCTTTTATTCCTAAAATATCAATGTTAATTACTACTTCGACACCTAACTAAAAAGAATACCTGAATTAATTTTCTAGAGTATTGCAATTGAAGTCTCTTGAGAGTTGAAGGTATTTAACTACATTTCCAATAGCCAAAATGGGATGTGGGTTTGGACCTCAGATTTCCTTTTTAAAAGTAAACCAGGTTTAATTTGTCCAAAGTCACACAGCTATTAAAAGTGTCTGAAGACAGAATTGAGTTATCTTCCAGATATTTTCCCTAGTTAACAAATCTAAATCTGATAATCATCCTATAACAATCTAAGTAGCATCTATACTTTCAGAATAATATGATACATTTTCTTGTAATTAAGTTACATATATATATATAGTAAGGTCAAAATCATAAGGATGACTGAATATAAGTGAAACATGGGCCTCTTTTTAAAATGTGTCAAAAGATTAAAAAATATATCACTTAAAAGATATAAAATACTTACCCTTGTCAATATGAACCTCCAGAATCTTCTTCTCTCGAACTATTTTCCTTCCATTACAGCTTTTACATCTATCTTTAGGGCTGATTCGTTCCCCATGCCCTTGGCATTCCATGCAAACTGATTGAATTTGCTGAACCATTCCAGGTCCTATCTGATGAATTCTTATTTGCATCCCAGTACCTCTGCAATTGGGACAACATTCTACAGCTCCTTTCTTACCACCCCGTCCTGAACCACAGAAAAGAAATTAAAATTTCAACAAGTAAAACAAATTTGTAATATAGAGTTGATTATTAAAGGTACATACCCACACACTTCAAAGCATTATCTGTCTCTTACTGAGTATAAACAGGAATTGCTAGAAAGCTGAAGATGTATATAAGATATAGGCTTACCTATGAGTGAGTGAAAAAGCACTTATTAAAGCTATTTAATTACCCTGATTAACTCTAGGTATAATTCCTCCTCAAGAAATTCACATTCTTAATTGGTGAGGGAAACATTAATAGTTCAGCTACATAAGGTAAAAGCTGGTGAAATTGATTAAGAACAGCCTTGTCAATGTAGAAGGTAGGTTAGAAGATGAAACTGTGTAGATTGGCAAAGTTTAGAGGTCTTTCACGTTTTTCAGGATTGAAATTCTATCATCCTAGTTATTACCTTAGCAATGCAATGGAGCTTGTCTACCTCAAGTCAGAGGGTACAAGATCCCAGGGCACGTGTTAGGAGCACACCTCCCCAAAGCAGATGTCAGTGTCTGCTCCTCTTTTCTACCCAAATTGTTACCTATCTAACTTGGAGCTTAATTGTTAAAAAAAAAGTTCTACAATGGCAAAACTGGCCTTCATCCACTTCCTTTTTACTTTCCTCCCTTTTCTTGTACCCTGTACTTTCCTCCTTCCTGTACCCTACTTCACCACTTTTTCTCCCATCACACTGTACCATTCACATACAATCTCTGACTATATTTCACTTTGGAATCACCTGACGCCATAAGTACATAATTTGGAAAAATGGGAAGGTTAAAAAGTAGCTCTTCACCTGGATTCCTATTCTAGTAGGCTTTCCTAGATGGAACAAAGATAAAACCACCTCATCTAACCCTCAACAAGTCCCTTTTTATCTATCAATTCTTTCTCCCCAGCATATTTTCACTATTTTCTTTTGGGAAAGACTTAGAATACAATTTCCTGCTCATTCCTCTAAAAATTTCTGCTGAATAGATGCTCTATCTCTAATGTGAAATAGCAAACATCTTGTCATGGCACCCAAACCTGAAAGATTTTTTTGAGCATAACATATTAAGTCAAGATTTCAAAGTAAAAAAGATTTTTAAAACAGGAATGTGTTTTAAGATTGTACAGAAAGATTTTTAAAACATACCTTCACATTTATCACAAATTACATTCTTTTGCAAAGCCAGTTTTCTTGTTGCACCATTATATAAATCTTCCAAGGTCACTGACAACTGATGAACAACATTTTTACCTGAAAACAAATAATGAATAGCCTTATTAAAGTACCCATATCTTTTGGTTTTAATTTCCAATCTATGGTATGTAAGTCAACACAACCAATCTAAAATTTGGTTCCACCGTGTGTCCTGTGTAGATTATTAATACTAGATTTCTTTCTTCCTACAAGTTCTACTTTCTTACTGGGGATCTGTGCAGGAAGAGCTCAATTGCTAGGTGACACAATGGACAGAATACCGGCCTGACTTCTGACTTCAAATCCGGCTCAGACATTTGACACTATTTGTGTAATTCTGGGGCAAATCACTTTAATCTTGACTGCCTTTTATTTAAATTAATGCCTTATTGTTTAAATTATTAAAAAAAAAAAAAAAGCCAGAGCCCTCTAAACTACTATTTCAACAAGGTACACATTTTTTTCAACTTCTTACTTCCTGTACTCATCTCATTTCTAAGTTTTAAGATCTGCCATGAGTCAAAGGGGACACAGCACATGAAATCCTATTTGAAAGTTCAAATCAAAATTAAAACACAATAGTGAAATTTTTTTTTTTTTACCAACACGCTCAAAAAGTTTTAATCACAACCTAAAGTGTATTAAGTAATCTTTTATTATCTGAGCACTATGAAATTTTAAGGTGGTGCAGGTACTAGACTTATAATTAGGAAGAACCAAGTTTGAATTTTGCCTCAGACATTTACTGGTTGGATGACCCTGGAAAAATCATTTAACCTCTTAAAGTCAGATTCTTCTGTATAATAGTGACAAAATAACTCTCACAATGCTGTGAGGAGAAAAATATACACAAAACTTTAAAGAAAAGCTTCTAAAGCAATTATTTGGCAACTTCTAAAATAACTACTAAGTAATATTAATAAACATAAGTAGAATATCCCAACCACTAATTCTGTTGAAGTTAAATCCATGTCTCTATACTCTTTAGCTATTGTCATCTTTCTTCAGAATGTAGAAAATAGATCTGATATTCATGACATCATAACTTAGACCACATTTGAGTACTAATCTATTTTTACTTGGCTGCTCTTAAAATGTGGTAACCTGAACTGGAGAATATTCAAACTTTGATTGGACCAGCATCAAGATTAGGGTAGTCCTTCCAGTGAACTTAAATATGTTTCTAATTAATATAACCCAAAGTTAAATGGCATTATCACAAGCTTATTTAAAAACTGTGTCCCAAATCTAACTTTTCCCCATTAAAAAAACTATCAAAATCTAGTCTCCCCTTACTTGTTTAATTGAAGTTTTGAGTCTTAACTTAAGTCACTGTTATATTTGGTCCTGTCAGTATCTGAATGCCCCGTGTTTTTAGTTTTAAAAACATAGTAAAACACTCTTAAAAAAAAAAAAAAAAAAAAAAAAAAAAAAAAAACAAACCAAGAACTGTGTAAATCTTGCCTTTAGGATGAATTATTATTGTGAACTAGACCTTAGGGTCACTTGACTAATACCACAAGCAGCAGGGAGATCTGATCTAAGATTAGAACAATGGAACAAGGGATAAAAGGGGTAGATCATAGAATCATAGAACATGGAACCTTTACATATAAAGGACATGTAGAACCCCTTACTACACTATGAAAATTGAGACCCAGTTTTAACCCAAGCCCAAATCAGACTCAATACCAGGTTTTCCATACTTTAAAGAAAATACAACTTTCTAATGGGGAAACCCATTAGACCATAAATAAAATCTCCACTTTCCATATTAACTTAATTCAAGAGTTAAGGTAATGTGGTTCAACTGCTCTTTCTGACAAATAAAAAATTGACTAAACAGAAAAGTCTTAAAAAGGAAATTACCAGACCACTTTAATCAATGGCTTAGATTAGATTACTTTCCCCAATTATGAGGTAGAATTTGAGTTCAGGTCTTCCAGACTACAAAATCCAGTTCTTATAATATCTTATAATAATATTATTGCATAATACCCTGTTCTCTATGCTAAACTCCAAGCTTTTACTTTCCTCATCTACCAAAGAAATTATTTTTAAGTGTGAAGAGAAATTCAAAAGAACACATGGACAATGCCAGGTATGTTTTTCGTACCTAAGCTTATTTGATTAATTTTTTTTAAAGGAAGAAAAAACCCTCAAATCAACAATGAGGAGCGATGAATGGGAAAGATAGCAGCAAAAGCTTACAAAACTTGACATACCAAGAATAGTCATTAATGGAATATCAAATTGGAAGAAATTCTCTAATAAGCACCACCACAGCATATAAGTTCTTTTTGCTTCATTCTATTCAAAATGTTGTCAATAGCTTTAAGATGGTTAGCTTTTCAAATTGCAGATGTCATAAATTGCCACCTTGCCTCCATTTCTACCCTCCAAAATAATTCCTGTCAGGTAACATCAGGAATCCCACAGAAATGCAGACAAATCAGACAGATAAGATGCTGAGGACTAATCAGCACTGAGGCTTGTGGTTTCGTTTTCAATCTACATAAATACATACAGGATAAGTGAGGGTTGCCCAATTAAAGTTGTTAAAGTAGTTATGTTTTTAATGAACTTTTAAGTACAACAAAATCAGTGTAACATTGCAATCATATGTTGCTGTACTTGAATAAACTGAAGCCTAACAATCAGCTCTCCCTAGTATTTTCTTCATTCTAGATGGGCAAAACCTTACCTCTCCGTTCCCTTTGCATTCTTCCACCTCCTCCAAAAAACATGTCAAAGATATCCATTGGAGAACCAAAGCCACCACCAGAACCACCCTCTTTGATGGCTTGTTCTCCACCTTTGTCATATAAGTCTCTTTTCTTTGCATCAGAAAGCACTTCATAAGCTTGAGATATCTGTTTGAACTATTTAAAAAATAAAAAAGGTCACAAAGGAAAATAAGTTCTTTTTAAGACCAAGATCTCATTTCACATTTACTATAAGTTTATATTAAGCTATTAAAATAATTCCAAATATACACAAAAATGGAAAATAAAAATTCAGACTAGAATCTGTAACAAAAATAAGACAAGTGTTATCAAAGTTAATTGTATCACAGAATTTTTCTTTTGTTCCAGTTTGGCCTATACTAAGAACTTTATTTACCTTTTCTCCTTCATTTGGATTCTTATCTGGGTGATATTTCAAGGCTAGTTTTCTATATGCCTTCTTCAGTTCTTCCTGGGAGGCATTGGGTTTTACCCCCAAAACATCATAATAAGTAGTTTCCTTCACCATTTTGGATAGCCTGCAATTAAAATCACAACTTTAATTTGAATTTAAAGTTTTTCACCTTAAAAATCAATTGAGACCACCTAATCAGGTTATACACATTTCAGAATGTTATAACCAAGCCAAGATCCAACCTGTTAAGAATTGTGTCACATTTCATATGCCTAAATATCGATTAATCCAGCACACAGCAAATCTTAAAGCTTTTAACTATTAATGATCACAATCTTCCGTAATTTTTCACACTAAGGCTCATTTTCCCCCCTTCTCATACCCTGAGATGTAGAATATGTGGCTATAAAAACAATGTAAATAAGCTGAAAACTTTGGAACTGAGGGCTTGCTACATACACAAGCATGCTATTACCCAATATTTACTAAGAAAAATCTTGCAAGATGCAGGGCTTACAGTGACTAGTGCACTAGGTATAGATGTGTCTGAAACCTTGTACACCACAGTCACCTGTTTTCCATACAGTTCCTGGCCAAAGATAAATGCTTAATAAATGTCTCTTGACTAACAGATACATGTAAATATAAGACCCAATTACTACCCACTTAGACTCCTGTAATAGTCTCCTAACAGGTCTTTCCCCTCCAGCCTACACTTATTAATCCATCCTACAAACTGCTAGATTGACCTGCTATTGACATATCTGGTCATGTTCCTCTGACAATAAAGTTTGGAGCTCTCTGCATGGTTTTCAAAGAATTCTGCAATTTAGATCTTCTAATAAAATGAAATGTAAGAGAAATAACACAGGGGACCTCCCATTCCTTGGTTCAAAAATCACTTTCACAAGTATAAGACAGGGGAGGTCCAGCACAACACTTTATGTGGGAAAGATCAGAGGCTTTAGCTCGCCTCCTTTCTGCTCTGGGTTGGTTCAGCATCCCTTCGGAGGTAACCTGATGCTGCTCAGTTCTCAAGAGGTTTGTCACACTGATGCTGAACTTTGAAAGACTTAAAAACTTTGATCAGCACAATGATCAACAACCATGATTCCAGAGAACTCATAACCAAACACGCTATCTTTTTCCTGTCAGAAAGGTGATAGAATCAAGGTGCAGAGTAAGCCATAAAGAAGACATGTCTGAACATAGCCAAGGCAGGAATTTGTTTTGCTTGATGATTAAGATTTATTATAATGATTTTGTTTTACTTTCTTTTTCAATGGAAGGAATGAAGATGAAAGGAAAAAAATATACTTTTATTAAATGAAATTTTAAAATAACTTTTTAAAGACTATTATTTTCATGGGATAATTTAAGTCAGATGATGAAGTTAGAAGATAGATAGCAAAGGATATAATCTCAAAAGCTAGGCTCCCCACCCACCTTAGGCCATTATTAACTCAACCTGCCATGCTTATTTACAGCCTGGTCACCTTAGAGCTCATCTTTGTCATCACAATGGAAAATTATAAGCTTCTTGAGGGTAGGAACTGTCTTACTTTTCTATGTATAACCCCAACACTTAATTCAGGCTTTGCACATAGCAAATGATTAACAAATGTTTTTCCATTCAGGGGGCTAGTCAAGTTTGCAGCACTTAGCCAAGGAAATCCCACCAAGCAGTGTTCTTTTTATTCCTTTTTAAAAAACTATGCACAAACCAAGGCAACAGCAGCATGTTAAAGGACAGGCTGATTTACTGAGGGAAGATGACCAACAAAAAAGTTAAGATCTTTAGGGAAGTAGTGTCCAGGGGGTCTCTATGAGACTGTCAAATGATTGCTCCCTTCCTCCCTCTGCAGGGAGGACATGGAGTGAAGAGGTGCTCATTTAGGACCTAATTTATTACTCGCACATAGTCTCCAAGAAATCCACCTTATTGATAAGCCTCAAAACTACCCAATGGCTCATTTGATTAGAAGCTGTTCATAAGATCCTATGTTTAGAGAGGGAAACTACCTTTGAGCTCAGCTAGTCTCCCTCACCTACAGGGGTTATATGTTGAGAGTACTGTGCTTGAAGGTCCAGAAGACCTGAGTTTTCACTAGCTCCTCAAACTAGCTATGTGCCAGCTCCTCTGGCAAGTCATTAAAGGTTCTTAAATTCAACATGTCCGAAACTAAATTTATTACCCTTCCCATTAAATCCTTCCCTCTTCCTAACTTCTTTTACTCTTGAAAGCCCCACATTCCTCCCAGGGGAAGGGAAAAGAACAAGCAAGCATTTATTAAGTACCTACTGTATGCCAAGTACTATGCTAGACAATTCAGAAATATTTTCTTTCTTGATCCTCATAATGACCTTGAGGAGTAGATGTTATTATTATTCTCATTTACTGAGGCAGATTTTTAAGTGTCATACTCAGAATCACACTGCTGGTAAAGTGTCCATCTGAGATATATTTGAATTCAAGTTTTCCTGATTCCTGCTTAATCCTATCCATAGTCCCACCTAACTGCCCATTCCCCCAGGCTCACAATCTAGGGATTTTCCCTGCCTCCCCTGTAGCTATTCTGTTTTTAAATCCTTTAGAATTCTATCTTTGTAGTATCTCTGGTATCTGCCCCTCTCCTGTGCTAAAGGCTGCTCTTTTGGCCTTCCACCTAATCTAGTAACAGAAGCCTGCATGAAGAGTCTCTGTCACAGCTCTCTTCCCACTCCAATCTGTTTTCCACTTAGCCATCAAAGTGATCCTCCTAAGATCCAGGTTGGAGCATGTCACCCTCTTTTCAACCCACTGGCTCCTTATCACTTCTACTATCATAGATGAAATCCTTTGGCTTTTATAACCCTTCAAACTTGCCTTCTTCTGTTTTTCCAGTCTTTTTACATGTTGTTTTATGATCCAGGGACATAGGCCTTTTTGCACAAACACTCCCTATACAAGGCGTTTAATGCATTGATTAGTACTCATACTAGGATACTCGCCCTCCTTTCCTTCTTCCTTCTCATCTGGACTAAAATCTGTAAAAGAAAAGAAAAATTTTTTTTCACTAATATTAACTAAGTTTGTCATGGAACTTTTGTGCATAGTCATTTATAGGGTATATCTCCCATTTGATTATGAAATTAGGGGCAATTTTTGCTTTACCTTGCCTCTCCAGAAATTGGTATAATAATGGTTGGTAGACAGTAAGCACTTAATAAATGCTTGCTGATTTGGTGTGACTGTCTTGTCTCTTGCTTCCCTTACTACAAGCTTTGTGTTGAAAAGGTTAAAAGTAGGTATAATCATAGGACATTTTTAAAAAGTTTTAAAAATTGATACATTTTTATTTTTTGCATCAATACACCTTTTTAGGCAGACAAGGTCTGCCCATGTATCTACTTCTCAAAAGACTTTCTCTGAATTTCTTTAATTTATTCTGCAACCCACAAGACAATTTTTCTGCTTAATTTCCATGGATTATGCATGAATAGACCATTATCTAATTATCTAAGCTGCCTCAAGAAGTCTCTTTAATGACGCCTAGGACCTGGGTTCAAATTCTGACTCGACCCTGGGTGAGTCACTGCCCCTTTTTGTGCCTCAGTGTCCTCGTTTGTCATATGCGAAGATTGGTCTAAAAAGTACATTCCAGTATCTTATGTGTTACGGCTTAGCTTCCTGTATAAAATGAGGAGGAAGGAGATTTCTCTTCTTAGTCCTTTCCTAGTGGTAAAATGCTAATTATACAAAAGATCCAGCTGAAGGACCTTAAGCTAAAAGCAATTTAGGGCATCAATTCCCGCCGCCTCGACCCCTTTCGAAGGCCCATCACGTGACAGATGGCGACTCTTCTTTCCTTACCTTCCCCCATTCGCCTAAGGAGCCGGAGGTGGGGGAAGGGAGTAGACGCCAAGCGGAAGTGACGGAGTAGGAACCGGAAGTGGGTGTAGTTATCTTCCCCCAGCCTCTTGGCCCGTCCTAATTGAGCTCTTTCCCCTCACATTCTTCTAGTTTAGTGTTAGGTTTTCGAGAGTCAAGATGTCTATTGAGATCGAGTCGTCCGAGTGAGTATCGGGGCCTGGGAAAAAGCGAGGAGAGGGAGGGCCGCGCCCGCAACGGAGGAGAAGGAGGCGGGAGACTAGGGACCTATCCTGCGGCCTGGAGTCCGTGTGTGGTCTGACGGGCCAGCCTGGAGGGGGAGCGTCCCCTCAGCCCCCATCTCCTGCCGCTTCTTCCTGCCTTGCTTTAATACGGCTACGGGAAGTTACCAGTAACCTTAGGGTCATGGGGCCGAGAGTTCGGAAAGGACCCCGAAAAGGCCTCTGGCACTTTTTATACATGAGGGAACTGGATTTTTTTTTTTTTTTTGGCACTATTTCCTCTCAGCACCTTACAGTGATAAACACTGAGCCACTATCACCAGGGCTTTATTGGGTGTGCAGGCTAGCCAGCCTGCTTCTTGCTGTCAGCTTATTCCCCAGGTGGATTCGCTCTATCTCCCTCCCTCCCTCCCTCCCTCCCTCCCTAGTGTTTCAAGCTTAAGACCCTAACTTCCTCCTTTCCATTTTTCAATATAGTTAATACCTAACTAATAACAAAGCATTTTTGCATATTAAGGTAAGGAGAGCAAGTCTAGAATTATTTATATAGAATTTATATTATATTATATGGAATTTATATTATAATTTATACAGAATTACATATATTTTTATATGTAATAAAGAATTTAAAAGTGAGCGATGAAAATCGCACAATGGAAGAATAGAAAGTGGTGTTGATTTATTTGTGGTTTTTAGCAAAAACAAGTTTCAGCTTCTGGACGAAGCACTGGCCTGGCTAGCAAATTCCCTGGAGCGTGAATCTGTTAACCTTAGGGTTGTGTGTTTTTCTTGTTTTTAATGAAAGGCAGTGTGATATAAAGGAGAGAGGACTGGACTTGAAGTCTGAAAGACCTGAGTTCCAATCCCATTTCAGTTTCTTACTAGCTGTTTAACCTCTCTCTACCTCAGTTTTGTCATCTGTAAAATTAAAGGGGGTTGGGCATAGTTGTCTCATCCTTTACAAGGACAAATAGGTGATCCTATAGTTAAACTCCTGGTATGTGTCTTCTTTTTTAGTGTCATACGTCTCATCATGCAGTACTTGAAGGAAAATAGTTTACATCGAGCCTTAGCCACTTTGCAGGAGGAGACAACTGTGTCCCTGAATACTGTGGACAGCATAGAGAGTTTTGTGGCAGATATTAACAGTGGACATTGGGATACCGTTTTGCAAGCTATACAATCCCTGAAATTACCAGACAAAACACTGATTGATCTCTATGAACAGGTAAAAAATTAGCATGATTCATCTCCTTTAAAATAAAAATTATTATGTTCTGACATGAATGCCATTCAGTTTTTATTTTTCTAGTAGCAAAAGATTTAAAGAATTGTTCTTAACTCATTGTGTTTAATACATTTTAACTTTATTAGAATTAATCTCCCTTCTATGGTCAACATTCTGTCCTTCTATCTCTACTGTTGTCTTAACTCCTCCTAAATTTATTCTTCATCCTTATTCTTCCTGTTAGTTACTCTTGGCCTCATTTCTCTTTCCTACAGTTTTAGCCCTATGTAAACCAATTCACTGATCTTAGCGATTTTCTATGTCTTTTTAAGCCCATTGTTCTCTGCTCAACCCTGGTCACTCTCATCATAACTTTCCTTTCTACCTACTATAGAGTTAATGAATGCTGCTGCAAGAAATAGTGAAATTACACCGACTGAATCCACAACAAATACATCTTATTTAGCCTCTGTTGATCTTTTAAATACTTCACAATCCTTTTCTTTCAGTAGCTATTGTAAGCTTCAAGCTTCCAGCTTCTCCCCAATACATCTCAAAAGATCTGCTTTACTAAGAGCAGACCATCTGAATGAACACTCCATTTTTTCCTCTACATTTCAAAACATTGTCTTTACACTCATCCTCAACTCCTTTTTTCCTATCTCAAGAGAATGAAGTGATCCTTCTCTTTGTAAAGGTTAATATCTAATTTTGTGTCTTTGATAGTTTTTCCTTCAACTTATGCTAGTTTATTGTATCTCACATCTTCATTTTTCCTTTATTGCCTACCTTTTTCCTTGCCACCTTACAAATATATTTCCCCTATATTAAGTGATCCTGCAGTATCTGAAAGTTACTATCCAGACATCCAGATCTCTCCTCCCTTTCAGTTCTGAAAGTGCTGAAAAAATAAACTACATTTGCTTCCACCACTTCCTACCCATTTTCTCCTCAACCCCTTATAATGTGACTTTCAAGTTTCTCCATTCTGTCATAAAAATCACTGTTCAGACTCCCTCAAAGATCACTAATAGCCTTTTAATTGCTAAATCCAGTGGCCTTTTGTCAGCACTCATCCTTGACAGTATTTGGTCATGGCTCAACCTTCTGAATTCATATGCTTTCCCTGGCTTCTGCTATCTCAGTTTTCTTTCTCCTTTCCTGATCAGAAAAAAAAAAAAATCTTCAATTTGGAAGTTATGTAAGACTCCATACCAGTAGTGCAAGGCTGAATCAATATTGGGAAAACTATAAGTATAATTGATAGTATTAACAACAAAACAAAAACAGAATTCATATATTCAGTGACAGAAAAAAAAAAAAAACTTTGACAGACTACAATACTCATTCCTGTTTAAAACACTAGGAAGCATAGGAATAAACAGCTTTCTTTAAAATCAGTAATGTGTGTGTGTGTGTGTGTGTACACATATAAACTAAGATCAAGCAATACCTGTAATAGGAATAAGCAAAAAGCCTTGAAGTAAGGATGTCAGTTATCGCCATTAATATTCAGTCTTGTTCTAGAAATGCTAGTTTTGGCAATAAGACTGAAAAAGATGTTGAAGGGATATACATAAGCAGTGAGGAAACCAGTGTATCACTTTTTGCCAGTGATATGATGGTTTACTTAAAAAATTGTAGCATCGACCTAAAAAACTAATTGAAATAATTAACAACTTAAGGAAAGTTACAGGATTTAAAATAAACTCACAAAAATCATATTGTGAATAAAACCCAGCAGAAAAAGAAAGAAAAATTTAATTTTAAAATAAATTACCAACAGTGTAAAATACTGCCAAAACACATTGTATAATTTATATATTTTATAATTATATAAAGTGCTCTTTACTTAAATAAATACATATCTAAATAATGAAGAAATATTAATTGCTAATGCTAATTAGCAGGCTGAGCCAATATAATACAAATGATAGTATCACCTAAACTAATTTATTCAGTGCCATATTAATGAAATTACCAAAAAATAACTATAGAGTTGTTTTTTGTTTTTTTTTTTTTTTAAATCATGACAATTCATTAGGAGAAACAGAAGATCCAAAATATTAAGGAGAATAATGAAGGGAAAAAAACTAGAAGGAAAGGAGAGAAACAATACCATATCTCAAATTATACTTCAAAATTGTGGTTATCAAAACCATTTCATATGAGGTAAGAAATAGATGACTCAATGGAATAGATTAGGTATATATTATGCAGAAACAAATGAGCACAGTTGCCTAGTGTTTGATAAATCCAAAGATCCCAGTTATTGGTCTCGAACTCATTATCTGACAAGAATTATTAGGAACACTAGAAAGTAATCTAGCCAAAACTAAGCATACATCAACATCCTGCATCAAATCAAGATGAGCTTTAAATGAGTATATAATTCAGATATAAAGCATGATATATGCAAATTAGTGGAACATGAAAGAAGTTAACTTGTCAAATTTGCAGAGAAGTTCACAAGAAGTAAAATAGATAATTTTGATTATATAAAATTATATTTTTTTAACAAAGCCAATGCAACTAAAATTAGAAGAAAAGCAGAAAATTAGGGGAAAAATTTAGCAAGTTTTTCTGATAGTCATCTTTTCTAAAATATCTTAAGAAACTGTCAAATTTATAAGATTAAGAGGCATTCCCTACTCAAATGATTAAAGGATATAAATAGGCAAGTTTTTGAAGAAGGAAATCAAAGCTATAAATTTTATGAAAAAATGTTCTAGATCAGTGATGATTGGAAAACTGCAAATTTAAAAACCTTACACTCATCAGATTGACTAAATTGAAACTAGGCTCCAAAAGCTATGAAATTCTACTCACCCTTTGGGGTGAGTCATTTACTTTTTGCAAAGTTAGGCTACAAACCAAACTGCCTAAGGTCAAAGAAAGGAAAAGGACCCATATGTTTACAAATTTTTTTTAAATTAATTAACTTTATTATAGCTTTTTATTTACAAAACATATGCATGGGTAATTTTTTCCAACACTGACCCTTGCAAAATCTTTTGTTCCAAATTTTCCCCTCCTTCCTCCCACCCCCCTCCCCTAACTGGCAAGTAT
The DNA here is from genome assembly GCF_048593235.1 of Sminthopsis crassicaudata. Classification (NCBI taxonomy): domain Eukaryota; kingdom Metazoa; phylum Chordata; class Mammalia; order Dasyuromorphia; family Dasyuridae; genus Sminthopsis; species Sminthopsis crassicaudata. The sequence continues at coordinate 530,953,651 of NC_133617.1, read as the reverse complement.
TCCAATCAATACATGTTAAAATATATGTTAAATCCAATATATGTATACAGTTATCTTGCTGCACAAGAAAAGTCAGATCTAGGAAAAAAAAAAAAAAAACCTGAGAAGGAAAACAAAAATGCAAGCAAACAACAACAGAAAGAATGAAAATGCTATGTTGTGATCCACACTCAGTTCCTACAGTCCTCTCCATGGGTGTAGATGGTCTCTTCATTACTGACCAATTGGAACTGGTCTGAATCAGTTCATTGTTGAAGAGAGCCACATCCATCAGAATTGATCATCAAATTGTTGTTGCCATGTACAATGATCTCGTGGTTCTGCTTGTTTCACTTAACGTGTTTACAAATATTTAAGTAATTTTAATAATTCCATCAATTGGGGAATGACTGAACAAGTTTTGATGTGTGAATATGATGAATAATTCGATGCTATAAGAATGATGGAGATTGTTTCAGAAAAACCTGGGAAGACTTCTATGAACTTAGGCAGAGAGAAGTGATCAGAAGCAGGAAAACAATGTATACAGTAACAGCAATATTATAAAAATAATTAAACTGTGAAAAAGTAAATGACTGATCAACATAATAATCTATCTCAACTCTACATGTCTCATAATGAAACATGCTACCCACTTCCAGAAAGAAAACTAAGATGTTCCCAGAGTACAGTTTGAAACATATTTTTTTCTTTCTTTTTCTTGAAACAAGGCTAATGTGGAAATTCGTTTCATATGTCCACATTTTTTTATTATGGGTTTTGTTTTTTCTTGCCATTTCAGTGGATGGAGGAGAGGGGATAGGAGGAAGGATAGAATTTGGAATGAAAATAGAATTTAAAAAAAAAAAAACTTTTCACATTAAAAGACAGAGTCTAACTAGCTAATTCAACTTGATCTAAATAGAGATCCCCTGTGCAACATTCCTAAAGAGGGAATCATCTAGCTTCTACCTACAGATCTCTAGTAAGCAAGAATCTCTTACCTGATAAGAATCCTATTCCTTTTCCCATAGGTTCTCATTAGAAAAGTTTTTCTTGTAGTACCTCTACCTCTTGCTACTAGTCTATCCTCTACAGCCAAGCAAAACAAATTTCTCTTCCACATGAAAACCTTTCACATATTGGAAGAGAGCTACCATGACTCTCTATATAAAGAACCTCCATCTTCCTATGACGTGATCTGGAAGACCCTCCCCTCATTGCCCTTCTGAATATTCTCTAGCTTAAAATGTCCTTCCCAGGATGTGCCACCCATAACTGAACATAGTACTCCAAAAGTGATCTAATTGTGACAATCCACTGAGACTTTTTCTCAATGCTGTGTCTCAGCGCAACCTTAAGGTCTCTTCTCTTGTAAAAGTTATGGATAAGAGTGATAATACTCATATAACCATAGTACAAAATATCATAGTAATAAGGATGTACTGCACGCCAGCAAAAGAAAACGTTTTCTGGTTTATTTTTCTCCTCCCAGCTTCCAAATATTTCCCCAATGCTTTGTCCTAGGGTTTTTCCTCTTTCCTTTCTATATAGTTTGCCTTAGTGATCTCTATCTATTTCCATGGATTCATTTTGTCACGTTTATGCAATTATTGCCAATTGTATAAGTCTAATCTCTTCCCTGAGTTCCCTTAATCCTACATATCCCAACTACAGGTAAAAATCTCCTACACATCTTTGATTATTTCTTCTCCCCCATTCAATCATTTGTCAAGAACTGTCATGTTTACTTCCCAAGCATTTCTCACATTCATTTGTTTTTCCTCATTCTCACCACCAACATCCTATTTCAAGCTCTCATCACCTCTAAGCTTTAGCGCTATAATGGACTTTTCGTTGATCTTGCTTCTGTTTTTTCCTCTGTCTTTAAACCATCTTTCACATATCTGCCAAAATAGCCTTTCTAATAGGTCCAAACATGTCATTTTTCTGCTCAACAGTCCTATCTGAATATGCTTTAGCCTGGCATTTAAAGCTTCCCAACTTAGGCCTGTTGCCTTCTTTATTAGTGAGTTTTCACATTTCTTCTCTCAGTTACTATACTCTTCAATCCAACAGAGTACCTGTCACATTGTAGACATTTAATGAATGTTAATTGATTAAAAATACTAGACAGATATTCTCCAAATTCAACATGTTGCCTCCCACCTCCAAGCTTTGAAACAAGTCATTTATTTAGTTTATACTCCTTCATCCGTATCTTTCAGAAATCTCTCTTTTTCCTCATCTCCCAATCAAAAGTGTTATCTCCCCACTCAGATATTTTTAAAGCATTTGTTTCCCTCCTTTGCCCCCATCACTCCTTTGTATTTTGTATATTTGTATACCTGTTACACACCAACCTCAACATTATATTGCACAACACACATGCATATGCATGCACACGCACACATATACATTTTTCTCCTCTCTGAGAGAATATAATGTCTTTTGAGAATAGGAGCTGTCTCTGTCTTTGTATCTCCATCAGGTATGTAGGATAGTCCTGCACATCTTAAGTACTAAATAAGCTCCTTAAGGTCAGTACTTTTCACATTTGTCTTTGTGTTATGCTTAATAAATGTTTGTTGACTGAACTGCTTAAAGTAAAAATGGAGAAATTACTTCATATTTCTTTTATAGTTGAGCACAATCTTTATCAAATGGAAATCCTTGATATTGATGACTGCTGACTGATCAGGGTGGTAGCTGTGTTAGTTTCCCCAAACAAGACAACAATGAAGTTTTTTCTTTTATTGACTTCTTTCACTTGAATACTTAGAAGCCATTGTAGGCTTATTAATTGGCCTAATTTCAATATTATTGTGTCTTGGGGAATAAGGAGGCCCAAAGAGAGGGAAAAGGATGGGGTATAAGTCATTGGAAGAGTTAGAACATACAACATTTATCGATTGAGTTCACTATCTTATAAGGACATGGTTTGTGGTGCCCAAAAATAATTATAATAATAACATCAAAAATTACTGATTACTGATCACAAATCACCATAAGGGATATGATAAATAATGGAAAAAGTTGAAATATTGCCAGTATTATCCAAATATTATGACACAAACAATGTGAGCACATGCACTCTCAGACTTGCTTGAATGTGCTTGACATAAGATTGCTACAAACCTTCAATTTGTTAAAAAAAAAAAAGTAATATCTGCAAAGCAAAACATAATAAAATTATGTGTGCCTGTACTTTATATGCCAAGAGGAAGGAAAACTAATAGATTAAAAAAAAAATTATAACTGGAGATTGCAGGATTTATATGCAATGTTGTAATCACTTTTGTAGGCCAATCAGGTTTAAAAAATTAATTTCCTAACAACTAATCTCTTAGCGATATTTTTAGCTCAAAAATGTAACTGAAGTTTTTAATTAAAAGAAGTCTTTGAAAATGCTAATTCTTTCTTTCTCATAATTGTCTAGGTTGTCCTAGAATTAATAGAACTTCGTGAATTGGGTGCTGCCAGATCTCTTCTAAGACAGACTGACCCTATGATCATGTTAAAACAAACTCAGCCAGAGAGATATATTCATCTTGAGAATCTCTTGGCCAGGTCCTATTTTGATCCTCGTGAGGTAAGCTTATAACATTGAAAATATTAGCAAGTCTCCTACTATGTTTCTGGGATTATTTTTCCTCATTAATTTAAATTTTTTTAATACCTATATTATTAGAGGACTAAAGAATTAGATTGCAAGGGACCATAGGAGTCATCTAGAGTTTCTTAACCTATTAGTGTCCATTTTTTTAAAAAAATATTTTTATAGATACAGCTAGGTGGTGTAGTGAATAGAGAACTAGCCCTTAAGTTAGGAGGACCTGAATTCAAATGTGGTTTCAGACATTAACACTTCCTAGTTGTGTGACCCTAGGCAAGTCACTTAACCCCGAACAACCTCAGCAAAAACATAACTGTATTTCAGCATCATTGGTTGCCTTTATGACATTATACATTTCATTTCATTCATTTAAAAACATTCTGAGAAAGGGGGAGGGGAGTCCATAACAACAAAAAAAAAACAACCCACTTATTAAAACTAACTGATCTAAACCAACTTCTTAATATAACAAATGAGAAAAAATGAAGCTCTGTGGATTATATGATTTTCCTAAGATCACATAAACATAAGGCAAAAGTAGGACAAAAACTCAAGACTTTTGAATTCAAGTTTCATGTTCTTTCCACAACACCCCCAGAAATTTGCATCACTTAATCCTTTTAAAATCTATTTTCTAAATATTTCCTTTTAAACAAAAGATAATTGTGTACTAGCTAAAGTAAAATTGTTCAGAAAATTGTATTAAAACTCTTGATAGACTTTCCATGTTAACATTGATACTTTTTAGACACAGTTTTCTACAGGAATCTTTGGGATATATATTTAAATGGATGAAAATATGTATTGATATACATACCAAGCCACCAGCCAAAGATTTTCTGTAGTGTCTCAAGTGTGAATTATCTTTCTCTAAAAGGTTCCTATCTTTAATTAGCATGAACATGATATTTGAAATCCAGCTAATATAAAAGCATAATTTTAGTAATTATATATCATATTTACATGGTACTTTAAAAATTCTTTGCTCGCTCTATTAGTTGGCAATACATACACATTTAGCTGAAGGTTCCAAAGTGAGGATGCCCAAGGTTCATGTGGCTTATGAGTGGTAGAGATGGGACTTTAATTCGTATATCCAAACACCAGTGTTCTTTCCTACTACTTCTCAGTAGTTTATCTTCTTTGTTATTACCAAGATGTTTAGCTCTCGATAATGGGCTGGCTAGGAGTAAGAATGTAATAGTATCAGAATGCATAAATAATAGGAGAATAAAAGTGATGCTCTTAAATTTCTGAATTAATTGGATGTAGAATGAATGGATAAAACACTCTTGATTACAAGAGTTATTAGAGTGAAAAGTTGTCATGGAAATATATTATCAAACATTTATTAATGCTGTCTGTATTCCATTCCCTGGGAATGCATAGACAAAAATGAAACAATTCCTTCTCCCAAGGAGGTTACATTCTATCAGGGGAGATAATAATGTTCATGAATAAAAATCTTTACACAATAAATACAAAGTATATTTGGCATGGGCAATAAGGTTCTGGCCAAAAGTGAGGATTAGGAAAGGTTTCATATAGAAAATAGCACTTGAGCAAAGTTTTGAAAGATAAAAGATCTTCAGAGGTGGAAGTAAGAAGAGAATAGACATGCAGGACACAAAAAAGGATGTGGAGTTGGGAAATGCAGTTTGTCATTTGTGAGCAATACAGAAAGCAACTAGTTTTTAATAAGACTGAAAAGTTTAGTGGAGGCCAGATTATGAAGAGTTTTAAATGCTGTACAGAGTAGTATTTTATCTGAGAATCAATAAATCAAGGGTTCTTAGTCTTTAATTTAGAAAAAATCATTTTACTAGAAGAGTAAGGATAGATTTAGAGAAGGAAGAGACCAATTAAGAAGGCCTGTTTGGAGAACATAACTTCATCTGCAATGCAAGTGTAAGACGAGGGCGCAAACTAGGTTAGTGGCCAAGTAATAAGAAAATGCATTAGATACTAGAAATGTTTTACAGGTAGAAATGGTAAATTTTGGTAACTAAATGGATATGTGGGGTGAGGGAGCATAAGGAGTCAGAGGTTGGGAACTTGGAATCTTAGAAGGGTGGTGATACCCTCATCAGAAATAAGGAAATTCAAAAGAAATATGGCTTTGCATCCCTGAAGTCAGGAGGACTTGAGTTCAAATCTGGCCTCAGACACTTAATACTTCCTGGCTGTGTAACTCTAGCAAGTTACTTAACCCCAATTGCCTCAGCAAAAAGAAATAAAGAAATATGGTTTTGTCCAGAAAGATAACAAGTTCTAATTTGGACATGCTATGTGAAAAATTCACCTAACAATTGGAGATCTGCAGCTAAAACCCAAGGGAGCTGGATAAATAAATTTGAAAACTGTCTGCATAAAGATAGCTATACTCATGGGAACTAGTGAGTTCACTGAGGGTGAAAGATTAGAATTGGGCTCAGAACTTAATGTTAGGTCCATAGTAAGGAGACACAATAGAGATGATGAACCCACCAAAGGAGTTGAGGGGGAAAAAACAACAGCCAGATGGGAAGGAAGAGAGTCAGGAGTATCACAAAAACCCATAAAGAACTAAGGGCCAGACCAGGAGGAAAGAGTTGGGAAAAGTGTCAGATCTTAAACAGTAGTCAGGAATGAGGTTTAAAAGTCTTTCATATTTCCATCATCCTTGTAGTCCAACCAAATTTAAATCTCCTTCAGTGGCAACATTCCTCCTCCTGTCCTGTGCATTTTTGTTGGCCATATATGCAATGTACTCTCTCTTCCCCACTTCCTCATAGAATCCCTTGCTTCCTTCAAGATACTACTTAAATATCCCAACTGCTCATGCCCACCTTCCCTCCCTAACTGCCTTACATTTATTTTGTATTTATTCCATATGTATATATATTGTCTTCCCCAATAGAATGTAGGCTCCTAGAAAATAGCACTATCTATTGTGTCCCCAAGCTCAGCACAGTACTGACACCTAGAAGTCATCTTACAAGTGCTTGTTGATTGGTTTAGCAGTTGTTTAACAAAGTTTAACACTTTGGAAGGAGGTCTAAAAGCCATATTTCAAAAGATCAAGAAGTGAATGAGTGAGAGGAGAGGAAATGGAGACAGCTAGTGGATATAGATTTTCTAAGAATTTTGGTGTGGTAGCAGAGAAAGATACAGAGTGATCATTAGAGAAGGTGACAGACTAATAAGGATTTCTTCAGGGATAGACAAGATTTGGATGGATTTGCAAGAATCAGGGAAGGAAACAGTAAACAGGGAGGTATTCAAGTTAAAAAAAGAGGAGGGATAATAATGGGAAAAGATGGAAGGGAATGAAATCAAAGATGAGAAGAAGGATCACCTCTTCATCAGAGACTAGAGTAAATCAAGAAAGGAGTGAGACATGATGACATGGGGGGGGGGAGGGAATCCAAGAAACAGAGAAAAGGCAAATGACTTCTCTTTTCTCAGTAATGCTTGTTAGGTCCTCAGTGGAAAAGGTGGCAGTAGTGAGAATATGTGATGGAAGGCTTGACAAGAAAAGAGAAGTTAAAATAACTTCAGAGAATGAACTGGAGAACAACTGGGGAAGAGAAAAGGAGGGGGAAAGTGTTATCTTGCTATGTAGTGTGATGAGTCTCCTTTTTTGAAAGCTTTTAACAATAGTATGAACAGTGATCAGCAGTTACTTAAATTGCTTTAAACATAAGAATGTACAAAGTGATTTTATGTTGCCATTCTTCTTGTCTCTGAAAACTAGGTATGCAGATTCAGTACCTTTTTTTAAAAATAAACCTATAATCTATAGTTCAAATAGTTTTCCACATTGATACTTATAACATTTTCTTTTACTTGATAGATTAACATTTTTTAACATAATTTCAGTATTATATTTAGTTTCTGGCATTTTTCTTTCTGCTATTATGATCCCAACATAATAATTTATACTTATATAATGTTTTTAAGATTTAAAAAGTGTTTTCTTCACAAAAATCCTTTAAGGGAGATCAAATACTATTTATTATCCCTATTTTATCAATGCCTCATAACCACTTCTTCCTGGAGTTATTTTTCACTTCTGGCTCTTTACCAGGCATATCCAGATGGAAGCAGCAAGGAAAAAAGAAGAGCAGCAATTGCACAGGCTTTAGCTGGAGAAGTCAGTGTTGTACCTCCATCTCGTCTTATGGCACTGTTAGGGCAGGTAAAGAACTTTGCATTGTTGTTTATAATTGACTTTACAGATTTAAAAAGGTCTTTCCCCCAGGATATTCTGCTTCTGTGTAAAAGTCTGATCCTTCAAGAGTACTAAGAAAGGTACACAGAAAATTAAATTAATTTAACCCTTCCTTTTTTATTAACACCTTTTGTTTTTGTATCATTTCCATTTCTAAATATATCTTTTCCCCAGAGATCCTTGCCATGTTACAAAAAATTGAAAAAGAGTTGGGTTTTTTTTGTTTTGTTTTGTTTTGTTTTTTAAAGCAATATATTTACTGAATCTATTATGCTGTGTTACTTCCCACTTCTGCAAAAGAGAGGGAATTGCATTTTATTCTTTATTCTTCAGGGTCAAACTTGATCATTATAATTACACAGCATCCAATTTCATATTTCTTTTAACATTCCTTCTTTACTGTGTTCATTATTTTTTTAGCATCATGAATAGCCTTGAACTGTGCCATTCTGTGTTTTGAGAATTATCAAAACAAAAATCTACTACGGTTTTTAGGGTTAGGGTTAGAATGTAGAACAAATAATGTTTTCATATGTTTTAAACTGAATTTCTTTAAATATCTTTTTAGGCTTTGAAGTGGCAACAACACCAAGGTTTGCTTCCTCCTGGTATGACTATTGATTTGTTCAGAGGCAAAGCAGCCGTAAAAGATGTGGAAGAAGAGAAGTTTCCTACCCAGTTAAGCAGACACATTAAGGTAGAGAACTTAAAACATTTTCTTTTACTTGACAAATTAACATTTTTTTAACATAACTCCAATATTATATCTAGTTTCTGACATACACCTCTCTGCTATTAGAAATATTGCAATCCTAATCCCAAACATAGTAATTCATGTTATTCTCATTTACATAGTGTTTTAAGGCTTAAAAAGTGCTTTCTTCACAAAAGCCCTTTAAGATAGATCAAGTACTTTCTACTGATGAAAATAAGTATTTATTTAATTCAATGAGGGGGATTCAGAGAAGGTTCAGTGACTTGCTTATAGATCCAGAACAGTTTACAGTCAGACCCAGGATTTGAACCCTGATTTTCTAATTTCCAAATTCAGGCAATTATTATTTAAAAAAAAAAATGAGTAATTTAATTTATTGTTAATTCTTTATTACATAGATTAGTAAAAATTAGAAAGATAAATCTGACATAATTTCTAGGGGTTTATTTGCTCAGCATTATGTTAATTTTTTTTCCTATGCTATACCATTGATTATCAGCTGGCTTTTTTCTACTGTTCAATATCTGCATTATTCATGAATTATTTTAGAAAAGTTATAATCAGTAATTTTGCCATTTGCATTATGTTGCAGTCTCAGGACTTTATTTTGTAATCCCTATGTGTGTTCCAAGTTAAACTTAATACAAATATTGCAAAGCATTTTGCAGTCCTTTGAATCTTTATACAGCTTGTTGAATTGGTCTTGTGTATTGCATTTCAACTTTCACATTAAGATTGTTTTTGGTAAGTATCTACTAGTTGAGTGTTTTTTTATAAACATGAAGTAGTTAAAGAGAGGCTTTGTAACATAGTGAGTAGAGAACGAACCTGCCTCTTATCACAGATAGGCAAGTTATATAATTCTACAGAGCTCTAGCTAACCCAAAGACTGTGAGAGAAGACTATGTCAATGGAAGGATTTTCTTGTTAGATAAAATCAAGACCCTTTGAGGGTTTACATCCATGATCATGTAGGTAGTATGTGACAGATGCAAACCCTGAATAATTAGGCATCTAAGTGGCAAAGTGGATAAAATCCTGGAATTAGAGTCAAGAAAATCCAAGTTAAAATCCTGCCTGAGACACTTAAGTAATGAAAAATACCTATATATGGGAATTTATAATATTGAAATTGTCGCTTTTAATAAAGAAATTTGGGATGTGTTCAGATGTGCCTCTGAAAGGTGAAAGTGACAACCATAAATACCTATCCCTAAGGTAAAATTTAGGTAGAATCTGATATAGTCTGTTGAAACTAGTGGCACTTTTTTCTTATTAGTCTATTATTGAACTAAGAGGCCTTGACAGAAATATCATCTAAGAAAAGGACTTTGCTTCTGCCAAAAAAAACCCTTGGAATTCCCAAAAAAAAAAAAAAAAAAAAAAAAAAAAAAAAGACCCTTCAGAAAACAGACATTTGCCTTTCAGTTTTTCCTTCCCAATTTTCAGTAAGACCAACCAAGGAATTCTTCGTTTATTCTGAGAGTCCAGCACTGCCAGAGGATGGTTGGGGGGTAAGGGGGTTGAGCCTTAAATAAAATATATGTCTTCTTTATTTTTGTTTAAAACAGTTTGGCCAGAAATCACATGTGGAATGTGCTCGATTTTCTCCAGATGGCCAATATCTGGTCACTGGCTCTGTTGATGGATTCATTGAAGTATGGAACTTTACAACTGGAAAGATTAGGAAGGTAATGTAAATTTACAGTTCTTAAATTTTCGTAGTGAAAGAGCAAATGGCTACAGATAATTTTTTTAAGCTATGAAATCTGAATTCTTAAATGTGGTAGAGAAAAGAATATTCCTAAAGCTATCAGAGACTGAGTTGTTAAGAAAATGGAAGACTGATGAAACAGTTCCTGCCTTCAAGTAAGTTACATTCTTTTGGAAGAAAACCACATGTATGCAGTGAAGTAAATAGAATGTAGTTTTTGGATGGAAGGGAACTAGTAACTTGGAAGATAACCACTTGAGTGAACTTTAGAAGTGTCAGGGTCATGTGACCAACAAGATAATGCAATTTTTCTCCAGTCCTTATGACCTCTCAGACTTCTCCAGAGTAAGAGTTACTCAAAAGAGATAACACAAATTTCAGCTATCTTCCAGTTTGATTCCCCAAGAACTTAAAAATAAATTCAGGGAACTAACTGCAGAAAAGGTAAATCCTTAACTATTCTCATTTAAAGTAAAAAGTTAGATTTTTATTTTCCTCCATTTATCTTTAATATTTTTTTCTCCAAATTGGGATTTTTTTTTCCTTCTGTAAACACAGCACTCTCTCTATTACCTTCCCCTTTCCTTTCCCCTTTCTCCTCCTATTTCTCTACAGAATGAGACATTTCTTCCCAATTAGAATGTGAGTTCTTTGCAAATATGGATTATTTTATTTTTAATGCTTCAATCCCCAGCAACCTAGCACATGGTTATCTCAAATTAAATTGTGCATCCTCTTATCCAATGTTCTGAATTATTTATATTGAGTTATTTTCATAAAGAGTTTTATTTTTTTGTAGGGAAAAAAAAAGTGTAATTGAGTTAGAAAATATGTTCTCTGTTCCCGAGACACAGAAACTGACTTGTCTGGATCATGATGCTTTTTGTCAAGGCACTACTTCTGACTTGGTGGCAATTTACCCAATGCATGGTACTTAAGGAGATAACAGCTCCTAGAATGCTATGTATATACATCCAAACGTATAAATTGATAACACATATCACTAAGCCACATAATCTTGACATTATTTGCATGGCTTTTTGGCCATTTGAATAAATCAAAATCATATACAGAACTTAGTGATGTGGAGTTTTACAGAATGTGAAAAAATTGTTCCTGTTTTTAAGGAATTTACCTTTTGAAATAAGTGGTATTTGCTAAACAGTCCAATTACAGCTGCCTTCATTTTTAGTTTGTCTTAATAATGGTTGAATATCATTTTCTTTAGGATCTCAAATACCAAGCACAAGACAATTTTATGATGATGGATGATGCTGTACTATGTATGTGTTTCAGCAGAGACACAGAAATGTTAGCAACTGGTGCCCAAGATGGAAAAATAAAGGTATGAATTAATCTTTCTCACAGATAGCTTCCAAGTTCTATTGTAACAAGACTAGGAAACTGTATAATGATATATTTATCATTTCAGGGGAACAGGGGAACAGCTGATGCTTTATTGCTTTGATTTTTTGACTGATAGATTGTTAGGGACCAAGATTAAGCCAAAAGGAATAGTCCCCTAACTAATTAATTTAAAGTATTGAACTAAAAGGATACAGCTATTGCTGTTTTATTTAATTCAGCTAATCATTTCTGAGTTATTTTCACATAATTTAGTTGTCAAGACACATTTTTAATAACAGACACACAAACAGGAATTAGTTTTTGTTGGTTATATATGATAAAAGGAATGCTCTTGCAAACTTAAGCTTTTTTTAAATTTCTCTAGGTGTGGAAAATACAGAGTGGACAGTGTTTACGAAGATTTGAAAGGGCACACAGTAAAGGTGTCACCTGCCTCAGTTTCTCTAAGGATAGCAGTCAAATCCTTAGTGCCTCTTTTGATCAAACAATCAGGTACTTTTGAATGCAAAAATATCAGCGTTTTAGTATAAGTAGAATAATGTTGTAGGACACTAAATCATCCCAAGTATTATAACTTAAAGCATTTCAAAAGTATTTCTTTGTAAATGACTTCAACACTAGATATCAAAGGTGGATTTAGAAGGTCTCTTAAGAAAACTGTTTCCTAATTTTAAACAATTTTTCCTTTCACCTTGACATTTCATGCATTATAATTCCATGTCAACAAAGTGTAGTCCAAAAATCTGATAGATTGTACAAAGAAGGCTGGATTTATAGTCTGCTGACCAAAATTCAAATCTGCCTATGACTCTTATCGCTTTTGTGATAATGTGCAAATCACTTATCTTTATTGAGCCTCAGTTTCCTCATCCATAAAATGGGTATAATGCCAGTAATACCTACCTTCCAAGGTTGTGGGGATAAAGTGAAATAATATGTGTGTAACGCTTTATAAAGCTTAAAGTGTTCAAAGAAATGTCAGCCATGGTTGTTGTTGCAATGATTTCTTTTAAAAATTTATTCCATGACAGAATACACGGCTTAAAATCTGGGAAAACCTTGAAGGAATTTCGTGGTCACTCTTCATTTGTTAATGAAGCTACTTTTACTCAGGATGGACATTATATAATCAGTGCATCATCTGATGGCACTGTAAAGGTTAAGTAGTTTGCCATTGAAATAGTTTACTTTGGGATATCTGTTTCATCTTCAGTCTCTTAAGTCTTAAAAGTAGTGAAAGCTACCTGTCACTCCTGAATTCAATTTATCATACTCTTTTTCTTTCTTTTTTCCTTTTTAATTTAATTTTTTTCAACTAATAGAAATCTATTTTCTCACTTCCACCCCTCCATTGAAAAAGAAAACCAAAACCATTTAAACAAACATGCCTAGTCAAGAAAAACACATTCTTATATTCACGATGTCCAAAAAGTGTCTTAGTCTGTATCCTGAGTTTGTCATTTCTCTTGTCAGGAGATTGGTAGTGTATTTCATCATTGGTCCTTTGGAATCATAATTGGCTGAGAATTCTTAATTCTTTCAGAGTTGTTCATTTTTAATGAATTTGTTATTGTATGTATTCCAGCAAGCATTTATTAAGCACCTGTGTTGCACTAAGCACTGTTCTAAGCCCTGAAAATACAAAGACCAAAAAAAAGGGTTCTTGTCCTCAGAGAGTTTATATTCTATTGCAGTGAAATAGTATGTACCTAGAAAATTAAGTTAAAAAAAAAAAAAAAAAATTTGCAAAATGTATTGAGAAAGAAACAACTAATATTGTTATAACTCTGATTTTTGTTTAAATTTTGACTGTGGCAGGAGTGATCTCATTTTTTCCTTTCTTTTTCCTCCTAAATATATAGCTCAGTGCCAGGCATATAGTAGGAGATTAATAAACACTTGCTGAGGTAGCAGCTAGAGGAGTAGTAGATACAGTACAAGATCAGGAAGACCTGAGTTTAAATCCAGCCTCAGACATTTAGCTGTGTGATCTTGGTTAAGTCACTGAATCCCAACTACCTCACCAAAAAATATAAACAAGCACTTTTTGAATTGAAAAAGTTGTTCAAAAAATACTCACAATTACATCATAAGGCTTAATTGAAGAATCTTAAGAGTCTTTAGCCTGGAAAAAAAGAGGACTTACAGAATGTATAATTATTGTCTTTGAATATTTGAAGGGTTATCATGTAGAAGAGGTATAACATTTATTCCTTTTAACCTCAGAGGGGAGAATCAGGAATTGTGGTTAGGAATTATAAGAAAGATTTCTCATCAGAAAGAACTTCCTAAAAATTAGCGCCATCCAAAATTAGAATGGATATGCCAATCCATGCCATGATAGGTAGTAATTAGGTTCCTCGTTACTGAAAATATTTGAGTAAAAGTTCAGGACCCAGTTGTCAGGGGTGTTGTAGAGACACTTCAGAATTCAAATTGGGTTAGATTTTTTTAAGTCAGCAAATTATATACTTTAACATATACTAACAACCATGGGGAATATTTAAGAAATAATTAAGAAAGGTGATGCCTTTCAAGAACATGCAGTCAGATTGGGAAACAAGCAATATGAGGCAAAAGGACTAAGGAAAAAATAATTTAAGACTTGATACTGAAGTTCCACTTTAGGGGGTCATAAACAGTTAAATCCAGCATGTTTTCTATATTCATTCATTCTTTTACACACAGATCCATATATGCCTAAATAAGTTGTAATGTATAAAATATTTAAGTTCTTAATATCGTTACTTAAGAGTAATTCTGGTGGCTAATCAGTGTCCTTGATTGGTAGTCAAAGGAACACTGTTAAGTATTTTGAGCTAGATTTCAAGAGAGTATTATACTAGCACCGGTTTCTACACAATATTCAACATTGTTCTATGCCTCAGTAGATAAAAAAGAAAATTGTACATGGACCTGCAAATCTCTATTATGTACTGATTCCTTTCCTTTTTAAGTAATAAGATCTATCTACATTACCAACCAACATAACTTTCAAAGCTATTCTACATTTTTGAAGAATTTCCTTTTTTTTTCTCTCCATGAAAATAAAATAGAATCCCAAAATATACTAAATGATTTCTCAAGGTGTTACCTGATTGCTAAAATCATCTTATCTTCAGTCTACCAAAGGTCAGCATGAAACAGTAATTATCATATATATGCATCCTTTTTTTTCTAATTTTTGCCAAGGAAAAAGGTTTAGTGAAGACTTAAGAAAGAAAAGATGTTTGGAATAGGCGCTTTGGGAAATAATGATTTTTTAAAATTGTTAAGTGATGGATGGGAAAAAGGTTTTCTACAAAGTCCCAGTTCAAGTTATAAAATGTAAATCTATAAGAGACAAAATCAGTTTTTCTTCTCTATCACTGAAAGCATTCTGGATACAGCTGGAGTTGTCATGGATATTAAAGTCAGCAAGTCTGATCTGAAAGTAGCCATAGGAAAACTTGGTCATTCTTCCTTCTCATTTTGAGAGCTCATTAGAATGATTGTAGCAGCGGCTTCCATTGGAGAGGGTTGCCACAAATGAGATACACTTGAGTGATAGCTACCTTTCATTTCAATTACTGCTAGAAAAGAAGCAATTGTAAGGAAGCCTGTAAGGGAGAGTTAAACATGGTTAGCAGTTGGGGTTAAGCAGTTCAAAAATAGGAGGGAGATGAGCCTCTCAGAGGAAGCAACAGGAAAAATGTGATTCACCTACTATGAGAAAAGAAGTTTGTCCATCTAGGGGCATATTATTGTCCCATTTTATTCTGCCCTCAGACTACATCTGGGATATTGTGTTTAATTTTAGGAAGGATAACTGATAAGTTTGGAAAAATCCTGAGGGCTCGTGCCTCAGGAAGTTAGTTGAAAAAAATAGAGGTAGAGTAGCTAGATTGCATAACAGATAGAGCACTGGCCCTGAAGTCAGGAGAACCTGAGTCCAAATCTGGCCTCACACATTTAACACTTCCTAGCTGTGTGTCCCTGGAGGGTCAAATCGCTTAATCCCATTTGCTCCAACAAAACAGAAAGAAAAGAAAGAAATAGGGGTATTTGATCTGGAAAACAGAAGATTAGGAGAAACATGAACACTTGAAGTGTTTAAAGGAGTGTTAGAATTTTTTTTACTTAATATTTCTCCTACTTAATTTTTTTTTTTACATTTATTTTAAAATTTTTTTAGTTCCAGATTATCTTCCTTATCTCCACCATCAGCCCCCATTAAGAAACCACACATTTCCATAAAAATCGTGTTATGAAAGAAAACCTACATCTTCCACCCTAAAAAGAAAAAACAAAACCCTCAAGAAAAAGTTTAAAAGAGAGAGAGAGAGAGAGAGGGTGGTGCTTTAAATCTAAATTCTGACACAATCATAGTTCTTTCTCTTGGCTTGGATAGAATTTTTTATCAAAAGTCCTTAAGAGTAGTTGTGCATCATTGTATTGCTGAGAATAGCAAAGTTATTTACAACAGGTCATCCCAGAATATGCTAATCCTTTGTGTACAATTCATTTTACTTTTCTTGAGTTGATGGATGACTTTCCAGGTTTTTTTTCTGAGAGCATCCTGCTCCTCATTTCTCATAGAATAATATTCCATCATAATCACAGACCACAAAAATAGTATTAGAAAATGGGGGGGAGGAATAAATTTCTTCTGGAAGAAAAAACTTAGAAACAGATCTATCCTATGCTATGAGCTGCCCTCAGGCAGACTTAAATTTTCCCTCTCTCCCCTCTCCCCTGGATTTAAGCAGGGAATGGAGAATCTTTTTCAGTTTTGTATTATCTAGTTGGCTTCTCCTTTCTTACTCTTTAGATATTAATTCCTTACCTAGGCTGTGGTTCAGGATAATCATAAATCCAGAAAGAAAGCAGAGGAAGTAGTGAAATATTATTGTGGTGATGATGTCTTTATTAGCTCGGCCTTCCCAGAATAATCATAGAACTAACCTGTTAGTACATAGAGCTCTTAATGTGTAGCTGGATGTGATAGGAGCTCACTTTTAAATCACTGGTCCTGTCTAGACCCAGAAAAAGTAAGACCCAAGACTTCTCAACTCTGCTGGTCACTGATAAACTGAGGTCACAGCTCAGGGCAGGTCCTCACTGACATAGTAAGGTTCCCCTTGCTTTCTCAGAGCCTTTCATTTAGGACTTTTCAAGAAGAAATATAGAAAGGGAAATTCTACAAAAAGGATTGGCCTTTTCTGGCCAATCTAGCTATAGAACCCTAGCTATCCGGGTCTAGTTTAAATAGCCTTTAGCCATGGAAGAATGACAAGAATACTTGATTTGGAACCAGAGAACCCAAGTTCAACTCTCAGCTCTACTCCTCATTTTAATTTTTGTGACATTTGACAAATCACTTTACTATTCAACATTTCAGTTTCCCAGTCTGTAAAATAAAGGATTTGGAATATATAGTTTCTAATCTCCCAACTCTCTGGACCTCTATCAATTCTGAACATTCTGTTAAGTACATGATTCATAAAGCATTGAAGGAAGTGCAAGGAGTTAAGATAGAGAGGTCCATCATTTAGTGTCCTTTTGGTAGAAAATCATACAAGAATGATTTTAGCTAAGCTGCCATCATTTCTGCTTTAGTGACTAAGAACTGAGGAAAATACTATTTCATATTCCTCTCTAGCTATCCATTGAAAACACCAAACAAGAAGCAAGAGGAAGAAGCATAGATAATAATGAACAGATACTTATTGAGCAATTGCATAATACATCAAGTTACCATTAAAAAGCTGCTCATTTTTTTGGTTTGTGTTGCTTAAGCTGGCCTTTAAAAAAAAAATTGATTTTTAGTCCCACAATAAAAGAAACGAATTTGTTTTCAATTACTTTCCTGTGTTTCTTGTTTTGATAGATTTGGAATATGAAGACCACTGAATGTTCAAATACTTTCAAATCTCTTGGCAGCACGGCAGGTACAGATATCACAGTCAACAGTGTTGTCCTCCTTCCTAAAAATCCTGAGCACTTTGTTGTGTGTAACAGATCAAATACAGTAGTCATCATGAACATGCAAGGCCAGGTAAGTGATGAGAAAATATAGTAGCAGTCAAACAATGCTGGCTCCTTCAAACAGTAAATTTTATGATTTGTCATTTCATGCGAGCTTATGCTAAAAAAATTTCTCTTTGTGTTTTCTTTGGTAATGTTCTTTTTCCGTCATATTTATAAATTTAGTTTGCTTTACATAAAATTATTTAAATCCCTTAGATTTATAAAGCATTTCTTTAAAAGTTTCCCCATGGCTTTTGTGTCCCACTATGTTATATGCCTTCCTCTATTGTTATATATAGTCCAGGCTTCTTAAACTTTTTTCATCACAACTCATTTTTGCCCAAGAAATTTTTATATGACCCTGAGTATATAGTTTTATAAAACAGATATATAAATCAAACATTTACTATAATCATATTTCATGACTCCCCACATTCAGTTACAAGACCCCATATGGAGTCACAAACCACAGTTGAAGAACCTGGGATTGTGGAATTTATTTGCAAAAGTTGCCAAGCATATATCTTTGCATCTAGTAAATGGTAAACCTAAATACTAGAATTGTAACTTATTAAACATTCAACATAATGTAACTCCCCTAACCTGATTTGCTATCTTCACTCTTTTAGTTAAGCTTAGCAATTTTTGTCACATATTTCTCTATTCAATTTTCGTGTTTATAGAAAAGTCATTATGTAAAAACTTACAGAGAAATTTCCCACTAAATAAAATAGCTCTTGACCTTTAAAATGACATAAGCTAGCAAGGCAAAGATAACACATTTCTTTCAATTGATTGTTTCTATGGTAATTGATTTTTGTAGTGCTCTATATAGAAATTTCCTCTGCCATTGCAATTAGCATCTTTATAACAGTCTTACAGAGTTTCTGGGGAACTGAGATTTAGTGACTTGATGAGTGTCCTGACTTCTGTTTTTAGATGCCAGCTATCATCAGGTTATAAAAGATTAAATTAATAGTGTTTTAATTAACATTTTTAAATATAACTTGACTTTGTTCCAGTAGTTTATTGATTTAAAAGGCTACAGTGATCATTCACAGAAGTAACAGAGTTGCTGGGGAACTGAGATTTAGTGACTTGATGAGTGTCCTGACTTCTGTTTTTAGATGCCAGCTATCATCAGGTTATAAAAGATTAAATTAATAGTGTTTTAATTAACATTTTTAAGTATAACTTGACTTTGTTCCGTAGTTTATTGATTTAAAAGGCTACAGTGATCATTCACAGAAGTAACAGAGCTTAGTAGACTAAATCATAGGATTTACATAGAATTTAAACTTGGATCTACTATTGGGCTCAGTATATTCTAAGCTCTCTTTGTGTCTTTGAATTACATTCTTTAAAGTAAATTGGGCTAATTCAGACTACCAATTTAGAGAGATTATGAAGGATTATTCATCTTATTCTACATGGTTCATAAATGAACAATAAAATGTTCATGTCACAGATTTTTTTTGTTTTGTTTTCTTTGTTGGAAGAGTACTGAATATTTTTCATTTTGACTGCACAGTACCTAGCACAAATCTATACTGGGTTCTTAATACATGCTTTTTCACTGATTGTAGATTGTCAGAAGTTTCAGCTCTGGTAAGAGAGAAGGTGGTGATTTCGTCTGCTGTGCCCTCTCACCACGTGGTGAATGGATCTACTGTGTGGGTGAAGATTTTGTGTTATACTGTTTTAGCACAGTAACTGGCAAACTAGAACGAACTTTGACAGTAAGTATTTTAGCTTCTTTGGCTATCTCAAGGAGTTATATCAAGGCTCTTGTCCATTCGTAGCTCTGAAATTCTTGAATTTTTCCCTAATGAATCAAAGGTTATATGTCATTATTGAATAGATGAATAATAGAACCAAACAGCTTAGAGCATCTGCAACATTATCTCTTTAAATATATTTGTATCATAAATATATAATCTAATAGAGCATCATTAAACTGTAGCTTAACTGCTAATACTATAGGGTCATGTCACTTTTAAAAACTTTTGCAGGGCAAAAATTTCTAGTGTCTCAGAAGGAACTTTATGGATTCTCTAACTCTGTCTAGAAAAATCAAGTAAGCCCTTTATGGTTTGAGCCAAAAGGCATTATGAAATCATAAAACAAAAGATAATAGATTCAGTATGTTCTTCAAGAAAAGTTTTAAACATGTGATTGTTTTTCATTTATTTTGCTTAAGAATATATGGGTGTGTGTATATATATATATTAGATTAGATTAGATTACTTGCCGTCTAGGGAAGAGGATGTAGGGAAGAGAGAAAAAATTTTGGAACACAAGGTTTTACAAGGGTTAATGTTGAAAATTATGCATTATGCTTTGAAAATAAAAAGCTTTAATAAAAAAAGAAAAAATTCTAGAATTTAAAAAAAGAATGTTTTAAAGGAGAGTTCTTTGGGAGAATGGAAATAGTGTGAAATAACAGCATTGTTTAAATATATATATATATACATATATATATATAAACAAAATGCTTTTGAAAGATTAAAAAAGTCTGAAGTTTCAAACCAAAATGAATTAAGTTACTTTTTGAATATAGATATTTGGGATTTTTCCTTTACACTTGGTCAGTATACTTGTAATCACAGAGATTCTCCACTTGGGGTCTGTGAATTTGAGTTTTATATATTTTGATAATTGTTTCAGAATAATTGATTTCCTTTCTTTTGTATTCTTGTGTATGCATGCATTTAAAACATTCTTACAATGGTAAAAAGACATCAGTAGGCATTTCTCAGATTATCAAAGGACTCCATGATACTAAAAAAGTTTAATCTGTTGAAATAATTTACTCTTCCTGACAAAATCAGCAGAATCAGAAGAAATAAATACACATGTAGTAATGAAAAAGGAAAATGTTAACCTCATGAGCCAAATGGAGTCTGGCAGTTCATAGGGTGATATGTCATGACCATATTGCCTTCACTCTCTAATATGTATGTAAATAACATTCCAGAATTTGTTTTATAAGAGGAATCATCAAACTAAAGTGTCATATCACTGTCAAATAGGTTTTAGTGTCTAATAAGTGGGTGCTGATTTTTCAAAAGCCAGTACAAACCAATTTAAGTGTAAAAAAAACAGGACAGGAAATGGAATAAGCTCCTGGGTTCCCTTCTCAACTCTTGTCTTCGATCCTTCAACTTTACTTTTTGGCTTTTAAAATGAGAGGCTTGAATTAGATGGCCACTCTAAAGGTCTGTGTTTCTACATATAATTTAAATTAGCTTTTCATTTCTAGAATTGTTTTTAAATGGATATTAGTTTTGGCAGAGTCATAAGAAATACGCAACATAGAAGGTCATTTAGCTCTGAAGTAGGTTCACTGTGCTATATAAAGGAGTTATTGTATGTAGATTCACTGTGTAAATAATACCTATGTTCAGTTCAGTCATGACTTCAAGCATGGTCTGATGTAAAATCAGTGACAAAACTGGAAGAGAAAAAGAGTGTCAGCAATTGTAGTTTGCTAGCATTTCATATTGTATTTTATTTTTATATTGTACTTTACCAGAATTTTTATATTTTAAAAACTTTAAACTTTTGAACTCTAAAATCTTTGAACTTTTTTCAGAAAGACTTAGTTTGTTCCTGTTAATATATTGCTTGTGTACTTTGTGTATGGTCTAAAAGAAAAAGCAGGAGTGTAGGATCTAGAGGACCTCAAGTTGACAGGTGGGAGTGTGTAACTCACCTGCATCACTGAGTTCTGAGATTAAATAAGAATTATATGTGGGAAAGCACTTTGTTAACTGTAAAATATTATGTGCATACAGAATGTAAGATAATAGCATGTTCCATATACTAGCCTGGTATGATTACAAATCAGCCCTAAAACAAATGTGAAATACTTAATTGCAAGGTATTTCATACCTACTATTTCATTTGTTCTCTACAACAAATCCTCTGAGGTAAACAGTACAATATTATCATTCCATTTAAAAGATAAAGAACCTGAATCTCAAGGAGATAATTTGCCCAAGATCCCACAGCTAGCTAAGCAGCAATTCTGGGACAAAAGTCCAAGTCTTTTGATTAATACTAGCACTATTAGACTAGCACTTTCTTAATAAATAAATAAATGAATGAATGAATGAATAAAAAAATTGTAATCCTAGGCTCTTTGTATTATGCCATATTACTTTAGTGACACCTCAAACAACTCATCAATCTTCATCCCCATTCCTTTGGAGTATAATAGATTTAACCCTTTGTTGTGTAAAAGATTCCACCATTTAGGTGGAAACATCAGGGAGGTGGAATTTATACCAAGATTCTTTTGACTCCAAACCCAGTATTCATTTCTCTTTAAAACCATGCCCCTCGTTCTTACACTGAAAACTAAACCTTGTCTTGTAGCTACAAATTTTCCTCTCACCCCACTCTACCTTGTCTGTGGTCTACACCCACAACCAAGAAGATAAACTACTGTTGTCCCCAAACCACCCTGAAGTTCTGGAATCTGGGTTTCTATCATTCAGACTTGATGATGGGGTGATGTTGAAGGGAAAGCAGGAACATCTTACTTCTTTATTGGCATACCATGAAAGACAAAAGAACATACTTAAATGACTTAATCTTTTAAAGCTTTTTGTCATCTTTTGTGAAACAATTGGGGTCAAGTGACTTGCCTAGGTTAGTTTCTGAGGTTGAATTTGAACTCTTGTCCTCTGACTACAGGGTCAGGGCTCTATCCACTGCACCACCTAGCTGCCCTATTCTTAAAGGATTTAATAATCCTTTGAAATTGAATTTTCCTTTTTTAGAAACCAAGTCCTAAGCTACATTAGACTGCAATAGACTCTATGCCACTTAAGTCATAGGCCTAGGCTTTAAATTAAAAATAAAGTAAAAACATGGACTGAAAAAGTTTGTTTGCATTTAATGAGTTACAAAGTTGAGTCCTAGTATTGTTCCAGACAGGAGTCTTTGAGATGAAATCATGAGGCTTACATACATTAAATGGTTTCATCTAGATCTCTTTACTTTTTCATGCTTTTGATACTATCTTAACTTCAGGGTGCCATATGAGGAACATTAATTCATTTTTTATGAAACACTATATTTTGGGCATCAGTCTTTTCCTTTGGTAGAATAAGAATAATGTTCCCTAGAAATATTAAGGAATAATGACTGATCACATAGATTCTTTTTCAAGAGAAAAGTAGGTGAAGCAATAATAAGGAATTCATATTACTCATTAAAATTGACTAGTCCTAACATTTGGATTTTGTTTTGTTCTAGGTTCACGAAAAGGATGTGATTGGCATTGCTCACCATCCCCATCAGAATCTGATTGCTACCTACAGTGAAGATGGGCTCTTAAAGCTCTGGAAACCTTAATTTCATGATTTCATTTTTGTTAGCCTGAGAGTATGCAACTTAAATGGAAACATTTATGTGTTACTTTTTTTGTTTTAATTTTTTAAGGGGAGATATTGCCTTAAAATGGTATGAGAGTAATTTTTGCTAAATTTCTCATTTAAGTAGAAGTTACCCTTTTTTGTATATTTTTTAAAATATTAGCTGATCTGCTTCTAAAGCAGCAGATACTTAGTGGATAGTATGTTTTCAGTAATCCTGTACTTAAAGAGTGAAACAATGTCATTGCTATAACAGGTTCCACTCCTTTTGATTATTTGTAATGCCAGTTAATATGTGCTTTCCAAAGGGAAACTTGTAAATAATGAGTGAGCTCTGATTTTCCATCATTGTTAATTAAACATTTTCAGTTTTTGTTTCTTTGAAATGCTTTGATAGAATAAAATTTACCATCTGCATAAGGACACTTTTGATGTGAACATTTCCCAGAAAATGATTTTATTGATTGCTCTGATAAGTGCTTCCTTTAGACAGATTTCTCTAACATTTACAGTAGCATCAGGTAATACTACAGCTTAAAATTTTAAGACATTAAAGTTTGCAAAATGTCATAGATGCATTTTCTCTACACATGAGAAAACTGAGACTTAGACAGCAGAAGGAACTTGTCCCTGGTCACACAGTATCAGAAGCAGGATTCGAATACATAGAGAAAGGAGATTGTAATGTCATTGGTATAGAGAATTTCCAAGCAGGAATCTCCTTCTACCAATGTATGTCATCACTTTTTATAATTCCCATGTATTTGAAGGTCCTTTGACACTCCCTTCTCTCTCATTTGTCGTTATTTCTCCTTTTCATGGATTATGATGAAAACCATACTCACTGACAAAACCAGCACTGGAGCCAGCACCTCATAATTGTGGGGACAAAAAAATTAAACCAAGGAGTGTGGAGGGAGTGGACCCAGGAGCCCAGAGGAGAAGAAATATTCTAAAACTGGTGTCAAGCTCAAATAGAAATGGGGGCTTCTAAACCATACATGAGATCCCTGCAAAGCCACAAAGAAATTTTGTTAAATATTTCTCTATTAAAAATTTATAAATTATTAAAAATAAATTATATTATTATTAAAAAAATTTTTCCCCCTTCCTCTGAAGCAATTGGGGTTAATTGACTTGCCCAGGGTCACACAGCTAGGAAGTGTAAAGTGTCTGAGGCTGGATTTGAACTCAGGTCCTCCTGACTTTCTCTATTATATTTTAATCTGGGGTTGGGCTGCACTTCGGAGTATTGTGAGGGCTATGTATTTGACAATTCTGCTTTGAAACAATTTTGAAAGATACCTGATTCTGAACAAGAGAAAGAGGGTCCTGATTCATCAGTTTTGCTACAGACTTCCTAATTTTGTTTTTTCATAGCTAGAATTATGTTCTAACTTAAAAGGAACTCTTTTTTTTTTTTTTTTTTTTTTTTTTTTTTCTCCCTCAACTTTCCTATTTTAAGAAAGTCCCACACCTGGTTCAAGAGGTTAAAAGTCTGAAGGCTCTCTGTCTGTGCCTTTCCTGGATCCTTCTACTTGTGACCCACTTCTTTATGAAGCTCCATCTCCAAAAAATGAAGCAACTTCCAATTCCTCCAATGAAGTTTTTATATTAATCCCTGCTATTTTTTAAGCTTTGACAGCAAGCTTCATTTAATTCCTAATATCTTTATTTTGTATGACCACAAGTCTTGAAATAAAAGTTCTGGGTCACTAAAAAGGCAAATAATGTGTGAATAAGTCATAACATCGGAAAAGACATTGGCCTCACAATCCATTTAAAGGATGTCGCCAGATGATCTAAAAAAGAAAATCAGATGTGGAGTAAGAGTGAAGAATAACCTATAATCTGCCCTGTTGATCTCACACAATGTTAGAATCACAACAAATCTTCATGAATGACTTTTAAAAAGTCATATATAAATCAAGAGTTACTCAAAATGAAAAAATAAGGATAAATTGCCATCTCCTCCATGAGAGGGAGTGCTCACTATGAAAGCCATAATGTTTAAATTTTGGGGTTTTTTCCTTTATCATTTTTGTAGGTATTCAATTTGTTTCCCATGAATAGGAATCATCAGTGTGCTAGATAGTCTCCACACCCCCCAAAAGAGAAATGACTATTCATTTTTCTATTAGCTCTTCAAGACTTTTCAGCCCTCCACTCTTAGACAAAAATGATCCTTATCCTAAAGAATCTGTTAGATTCATAAAGGCATACTAAATTATGTTTAGTCCTCAGAATCCATCAAAATATTAAAAGTTTTCACTGAAAGAGCAATAAAGCTCTTTCCCAAAGATAGCTAAGGAATGCTAAGAAAGGTAGTAATTATCATATCCAGAACTATCCAGTGTGTCCCAATACTAAGACATAGGAAAATTAAACAGTGATGTCTAGTGCATCATTTGACATCATACAGTTCTCCCAATTAGTCCAATGTAAGGCAGAGTAAAAACTAGTATTTTGGGAAAAAGCATTAGGAGGAAACTTTACAAATCATGAAGAGGCCCATAATAATTTATATGAAACCATAATTTTAGTCCAATACCTGTGACCCAATCAGTGGTCACATGGATATAGCTATTACAACTTGCTATTATTATGGTCTATATAAAGTCTTGAAGCAAAGCCAGCTACTAGTAATTTGTAATTCTTTTCAAATGCTTTATAAAGGTGGGTTCACTTATTTTTCCCAATAGTAATTGTTGGTGTTTGGTATTTTTCTGTCCACAAAGTGCTTCACATATGCCGTTTTATTTTAATTTCACAATCTATATAAAATATTCCATTTTACAGATGTCAAAATTGGGGCTCAGATATTGAGGTAGTTTGCTCAGTTTTACACAGCTAGTCAACATCAGAACTAATTGTATATATGCATCCATCTAAAATAGCATTAATATGGCTGATAGATTTCTCTCTTGATCAAACCTTTTTAAAGTTTGACTTTGTCTGAAATCAGTGACTACTATTACTACTACTACTATTTTTCCTAATGTTATTCCTGACCATTGTTATTGTGTTGAGTACAGTGGGGTTAATATTGGACCCAGCCAGGATCCACAGGGGCAATCAGTGTCCTAACCTATCTAGGCAGATAACAAGAGCCCAGACATCAAAGTATATCCAATTAGATGGTGATCTTACTTCTCCTCCCACACTCCTTTTCTGTCTAAAGGACAAAATCCAAAGTTTTTTGACACTTTAAAGTTGTTTACTCACTATTTTAATACCCAAATCAATCAGAAGAATTATTCTTTATTATTTTGTGTAGGGAAAGATAGAAAGTAGGCAGAGAAAATAGAGCCTGGTAGTTTTGGACTTGGAACTGTGTTCTATGGAAAAATTTTTTAATATTTGTGAAATTATGATTTTATCAGTAAATGTTTGGTTTCTATACCTATTTTATATGTCTATACATGCAGGGCTGCATAAGCATTTCTCACATAAAAAGGAAGTCACAAGTACAAAAAGTTTAAGAAGCTAAGCTATGAACCTTACTCTCCCTTGAATCTGGGGTAGTGCAGGAGGAGAGAAGGGTATATATTTGGGTCAGGATTTGCATATTTGTGATTATGCCTTTTGAAGTAAATCTTTCTAGGTTAAAGATTTCTTTGAAATGTCAATATCAGGGAGAAATGATTTTTAGATTCAAGCCATTCTCCTTATTATCCCTTAAGAGAGAAGCCATGTTTGAAGCTATAACTGAAGTCTTAACTCCCTTCCCACAAAAGGCCACACCACATAAAGAAAATAACACACATAGCAAATAGGGAACCAAGACATCAAGTGAATTCAGGAAACTGCTTGAATTCTCCCACTTTCCCTCAAAAACCACAAGAAACTAAACCTCTGAACAGTCTGACAGAATGAAACCACTCTCCAATTCAAGATAGATTGGAAAAACTTCAAGAAAGATCAGTCTTCACAAGGGTGAAAATGATACTCAGCCCAGCTCAGTCTGGGAAAGCCATTGAGAGCATTTAATCACAACAGTGAGACTCTTGGTCTTGGCTCATAGAGGAGTAGACCAGTGGAAAAGCCTCCTGTCTTGGTTCAAAAGGCAAACTCTGGAAAACCAGAGTAGTAAAGCTATCCCCTGCTGTGAGCAATACCAAACACAAGGAGCCCCTGTGCTTAAAGCCAAAGCACAGACCTGCACAGGAAGCTTAGGACAGCACCTCCTTTACCCCAAGAACAGAGCTAGACCATAAAAGTTTAAAAAAAAAAAAAAAGAAAGAAAGAAAATACATAAAAGAAAATGAGCAAGAAACAGAAAAGAACTTTAACCATAGAAAGCTACTATAGTGACAGGAAAGATCAAAACACCAATTCAGCTGAGGACAAAAATGTCCACAGAGGAAATCTCAAAGAGTGATATCAATTAGTCTCAACCCCAAAGAGGATTCTTAGGAGTGCTTAAAGATTTTAAAAAGCAAATAAGAGAGGTAGAAGAAAAATTGAGAAAAAAAATGTGAGATATGCAAAAGAGTCAGCACCTTGGCAAAAGAAGGCAATTCCTTAAAAGATACATCACTGGCAAAATAAAAAAATCCTCTGAAGAAAACAATACTTTGAAAAGTAGAATTAACCAAATGAAAAAAAAAAAAAGATACAAAAGCTAACTGAAGAAAATTTACACATTAAAAACTAAAATGGGGCAAATGGAAGCTAATGAGATTATGAGACATCAAGAATCAGTTAAACAAACTAAAAAGAATTTTTTAACAAATGGAAGAAAATGTAAGATACATTCCAGATCAGCTGTTGAGCTGATCTGAAAAATGGATCCAGGAGAGACAATTTGAAAATTATCAGTATACCTGAAGGCCATGACCAAAAAAGGAGCCTGGGTAGCATTCTTAGAGAGATCATAAAGGAAAACTGCCCTGATATACTGGAACTAGAAGGGGAAATAGTCATTGAAAGAATCCATCAAGGAAGTGGATATCTTCAACATAAAGAGCTAATCCAATTCCAATTGATCAATGATAGACAGAATCAGCTACACCCAGAAAAGGAACACTGGGAAATGAGTGTAAACTGTGAGCATTTTTTTTTTCTTCCCAGATTATTTTTACCTTCCAAATACAATTCTTCCTTTGCAACAACAAAATTTGGTTCTGCACATATATATTGTATCTAGGATATACTCTAACATATTTAATATGTATGGCAATGCCTACCATCTAGGGGAAGGGGTGGAGGGAAGGAGGGGAAAAATTCAGAACAGAAGGGAGTACAAGGGATAATGTTGTAAAAAAAAAAAAAAAAAAATTACCTATGCATATGTACTGTCAAAAAAAAGTTATAATTATAAAAATAATTTTTAAAAAATACATGCAAAAAAAAAAGCAAGCACAGCATTCTATCATTGTGTCATCTTAAGCTCTATGAGCTCAGTTTCCTCCTCTGTAAAATGAGGTGATTTGACTTGGTAGACTTTCGGGTGTGTTTCTATATATGATCCACAGAATCCAAAGTTTGTTTTTTCCATTGTACCATACCCTATCTCATACCAATATCTCATGTATATTTAAGGAATTGTTTCGACTCTTCATTGTACTTGGTTCTTTATTTCATAAAGCCTAACTTAAAAAAGAAAAAAAGAAAACAGAAAGATTCCTCAAACACCTCCAGAAAGAGATCCCAGAAGGAAAAACCCAAGGATCTTATCCTATAAGGAAAGAGGAGGAAAAAGGGTAAAGAAAAGGGAAAGTAAAACACTAAGAGAAAGGAGGAGGGAGCAGCTAAAGGATGAGGTGGGAGTTAGGAACAAAATACTACTAATGAGGGACAGAGTGGAAAGAGACAGGAAAGAAAGAGGGACGGGGGAAAAATAGGATGGAAGGAAATACAGAGTTGGTAATCATAACTGAATGTGAATGGTGTGAACTCCTCCATTAAACAAAAGCAAATAGCAGACTGGATTTTGAAAAGCAAATAACAAATCTATGTATTCAATCCAAAAGTAAATAGAAGCCAAAGTGGTTATAAAAACAAGCGTATAGCAGATAATACACAGAGTTGAAGGAGCTCTCTTACTAGCAGTGACGTAGCTCAGTTTAACTAAGTTTCTAGTCTTACCTAAGGAGAAATTCCCCAAAGTCTCTAGAGTAAGAAGGCAGAAATAAGGGCAAGGTCAAGTGCTGACCCCTGTACAGGATGGCTTCTCAGAATTTTTTTCTCCTCCAGAGATCTATTTGTAAAGAGAAGCTCAAGAACCTTCTCTCAAAGCCAAGGCCAGAATTCAAAAGAAGAACTTTCCTCTCCCAATTATTCATGAAGTCTTTCTTGTTTCTCACAACCATAGGAATGTAGTAATCATTCTCTCCACCAAGAAAAGTCTTAAGTACATCAAGCTTGAGTTCTGGGTTACATAGTGTTCTCTTTTAATCCATTTTCTCCTTCCTCTATTTCCAAAGGTCAAAAAGAAGGCAATTGAAGGGGGAAAAAATGTCACACTCATCAGTAATACGATGGATGCCTATAGCAAAATGGAAGATTCTTCACATCTTTTCATCTTCTGGCACAAATTGCTTGCTTTGGGGGTAGAAGTGGGATTCAAAGTACCATAAAATCTGAAGAACTCAATAGATAACTTATAAAGCAGATGTTCTGTTCTCTATTGCTCTAGGAAGAAAGCTAGTTTATACTGTCATAGCATTCTTGAAAGGAATTATAAAATCACTGAATGATGAATGGAAAAGTAGGGTTAAAAGTTAAGAATAGTTGTTAAAAGATCAAGAATTTCAAGGGAATTAATGAAAGAAAAAAAAAAAAAAAAAAGCAAATGAAAGTGCCCTACCTGTATCAGATCTAAAACTGTACTATAAAATAGCAGTCATCAAAACCATTTAGTACTGGCTAAGAAATAGACTAGTTGATGAGCGGAATAAGTTAGGTTCACAGGACAAAACAGTCAATGACTATGATAATCTAGTGTTTGACAAACCCAAAGACCTCAGCTTTTGGGATAAGAATTCACTATTTGACAAAAACTGCTGGGAAAATTGGAAATTAGTATGGTTGAAACTAGGCATTGACCCACAATGTATATACCAAGGTCGAAATGGGTTCATGATCTAGACAAAGAATGATATTTATAAACAAATTAGAACATAAGATAGCTTACCTCTCAGATCTGTGGAGAAGGAATTTGTGATCAAAGAAAAACTAAAGATCACTATTGATCAAAAAATAGATTTTTGATTATATTAAGTTAAAAAGGTTTTGTACAAACTAATTCAAACAAGATTAGAAGGGAAGCAATAAACTGGGAAAATATTTCCACATTCAAAGGTTCTGATAAAGGCCTCATTTCAAAAATATATAATTGACTCAAATTTATAATAATTCAAGCCATTCTCCAATTGATAAATGGTCAAAGTATATGAACAATTTTCATATGAAGGAATCAAATGTATTTTTAGTCATATGAAAAGGTTCTCCAAATCACTATTGATCAAAGAAATGCACATTAAGACAACTCTGAAATACCACTACACACCTGTCAGATTGGCTAAGATGACAGGAGCAAATAATGATGAATGTTGGAGGGGATGTGGCAAAACTGGGACACTTATACATTGTTGGTGGAGTTGTGAATGGAGAGCAATTTGGAACTATTCTCAAAAAGTTATCAAACTGTACATATCCTTTGACCCAGCAATGTTTCTACTGGGCTTATATGCCAAAGAAATGCTAAAGAAAGGAAAGGGACCTGTATGTGCCAAAATGTTTGTGGCAGCCCTTTTTGTAGTTTCCAGAAACTGGAAACTGAATGGATGCCCATCAATTGGTGAATAGCTGAATAAGTTACTGTATATGACAGTTATGGAATATTATTGTTCTGTAAGGAACTACAAACAGAACAATTTCAGAGAGACCTGGAGAGACTTATATGAACTGATGCAAAGTGAAATGAGCAGCACCAGGACATCATTCTACACAGCAACAACGAGATTATACAATGAGCAATTCTGTTGGATGTAGCTCTCCTCAACAATGAGATGACTCAGACCAATTCCGATGATTTTGTGATGAAGAGAGCCATCTACACCCAGAAGGACGACTGTGGAAATTGAATGTGGTTCACAGCATAGAATTTTCACTCTTTTCACTGTTGCTTGCTTGCATTTTATTCTGCTTTTTTTCTACTTTTGGTTTTTCTTGTGCAGAGTAATTTTATAAATATGTATGCATGTATAGGATGTAACATATTTCAATGTATAACGTACATTGGATTACTTGCCATCTAGAGAAGGGTGGGAGGGGAGAGAAAATTAAAACACAAGGTTTTGTAAAGCCTAATGTTAAAGAATTGTCCATGCATATGTTTTGAAAAAAAAGAAAAAAGAAAAATAGAGTTGTTATTCCTGACTTTTTTCTTATTTAAATAAGGTCTAACTACTGCCTTCTCCTACATTCCTTTCACATTATGTTGTACCTTTTCTTTTTTGGTTTAGGCTAATAAGTACTTGTAATTTTAAACATTGTTTTAGCCAGTCCCAAGAATTTACTTCCCATATTTGTTTTTCCTCATTTAATACACTAATCCATCTCATAATTTAAAAAATTTATAGAGATTTTAAGGTTTGTAAAGCACTTTTGAAAAGCACATTTTATCGTAACAACCCTTGTAATTTGTAATGCTTCACGTTATAGGCGAGAAAATTGATGAGAAAAGTTGACTTGTCTATTAGTAGTGTCTGAGGCAGGACTTTAAATCTTTCTGACATCAAGTCCAGTGTTTTATTCATTACAATACCTATGTCACAGATATACCTCTAATGTTAATAGCTTCTTAATTAAGTTTGATTTTTGGGAGGAAATAAGGCACTGAATATTTAATACAGGTTTACATTACATTAACATAGGAAGAACATGAAAAAAGGATTTGGTGGACACAGCATCCCTTATCTCCATCTGGAAATGGCAACTCACCTAGTCTAGGAAGCCCAGATTTTGTGTGGCTTTAAGTTTTGGGGCCCTTAGATGATCACGAAATTACATCAAGGAAACTGTCTCCTTTAAGGTAAAGGATTCCTAAGTTATGTACAGGAAGGAGTAAATTGCATCACAGAAATAGTGGTTGGTCCTATCATAACCTACATACATAATTGGAAATATTGAGTAGTCATACCTATCCATTTTCACTTTTTTTTTCTAATTCCGAACTCCCCCAAGGTCAAGTTTCTCCTCTTCTTAGTAAACAGGGGGGAAAAGTCTTCATTCCATTCTAATTCCATTGCTAAAACTACATAATGTAAGTGCAATATTATTTCTAATACCAAAGAAATTGGAGGCAACTCAAATATCCAATAATGGCTATATAAATTGAAATACATTTGTGTAATGGAATTACTACAATTCAGTAATTAAGACCCAAAAGTGACCGTTTCCAAATTCTTTACTGTACATAGTTCCCTTTTTTCCCCTTTCCCTGAGAATGAAATCCATATTTCTGTATTCAATTGTATTTCTCCCTTTAACTTAACATTTCCCAAAGCTATTTCAAAACCACATCAAATTCAATTTGGACATCACATCCTAAGGACATTAGTAAAAGAGAGGGCCTTCCATAGAGGACTTGATATTAATAGAGGGGCTCAGACTGTATACCCCAATATTTGGAGAATTGAGGTAGAATATGGATTCTATTGGTCTCAAAGGGTAAAACAGCATGAAAAACTTGGCATATGTATGGAAAAATATTCGAACATTTCGACTGCTTTCTTCTCAACCAATATTTAAAAGTAAATATAGAATGATTTATAGACAAAGGACTTCTAACTCCTGATATTTTTATCCCTATTAACTGACTCAGAAAAATTACTTAAAAGGAATTCTGTATCATGGTTTGCTAAATTTTAGCATAACATTTTGAGGAATGGGTACTATGAATAACTAGCTCTATTTTGAAAGCACCTGGCTCACTAATCAAATAGAAGCATTGCAGAAAGTTTGGCTTTGTAATTGTAGAATGGTCACATGTACAAAAATGTCTGTAGCAGCTCTTTATGTGATGGCAAGGAACTAGAAATTAAATGAATGTTCAATTAGGGAATGGCTAAGGTATATGAATGTAATGGAAGACTATTGTTCTAGAAATAATGAGCAAGCAGATCTCAGAAAAGCCTGGCAACATTTGTATGAACTGATTCTGAATGAAGTGAGCAGAACCAGGAGAACATAGGACACATTAAGATTTTGAGATCTTATCAGCAGAACAGTAATTAAGCGAATTCCAATAGATCAAAGATAGAAAATGCAATTTACGAAAAAGAACTATGGAGATTAAACATGGATTGAGATATCCTGTTCATCTTTTTCCCTTTTGTTCAGAGTCCAAATATATACATATATAACATTAAATTTGCTTGAGGATCTTTGGGGGAAGAGGGTTAAAGTCACAATCTTACAAAAATGAATGATGCACTGACCCTGTAATGAGGAAGACCAGAATTCAAATCTGATCTCAGACCCTTTTAATCCTTAATAGCTGGGCAAGTCACTTTAAACCCCAAATTGTCTAAAAAAAACAAAAACAAAAACCTTAAAATGGAGGGGGGAAAAAAGGATTAACTTGCCAAGTTTAAATTTCATTCCTAAAAATTTACCCTTGCCAACTACCAGGAGTGACCAAATTTAGCCATTATTTCTTTCACTAATCACAGTTCTGTTAATCAGGTATTACTCACCATTTAAGGTTCAATCTAGTCCTTATTCTTAACCCCCCAAAAAATAAAAAATTACCATCACAAAAGCAAAGAGAGGGTTGGGGAGGGGGGTTAGGGGACAGATCAAAGGCAACATTTTTTTCATTTAATCTTCTATTGCCTTCAACAACTTGAAGAGAAACCCATCTTAAGGTTGCCACAAACCAGCCCCTTTTCCCTTTAGAAGTACTGAACTGCACACAAACACTAATGCACTTGGGTTTTAATCCTGTAGAAGTTAATAAGTATCCATTAAAACAGAAAGGCTTGCTTCACTGACTAAAGATAAAAATCATCCTAGGGAATCTACTTGTTTAGCTCAGTTTTAATAACCAAAAAAAAAGAAAGTTTCCTCTTCCAGGTACAAAGGACTATGGTTACTTTATATATGGTACATTATCCCAAAGGAAGGCATTTATCATCTCTATACTTTTTGTTTTCATTTCAAAAAATAAGCCAGTCAAATCCTAACTTGCTACCTGTTTAAGATTTAATAACCAAGTCTCAATATCAGTTAAAAGGGGAAAAACAAAAAATAAGGGGCACAATGCTACATGCTATATTTTGGGATTGTCACCAAAGAATTAGAAACCAGGTGGTGGAGCATCAGGAAAATTGGAAAAAGCTAAGCAGAAAGACCTTTTGACCTACAATCCACTGAGACACTTATTTGTGGAGTTACATTGGTTATGTTTATTGTAGTTTTTTTTTTTTTTACTCTTCATTCTTAGTAAGCAATTTGAAATGTTCTGTGTACTTGCGTTTTTTGCTCATATAGGCCCAATATCAAGTTTCTTGTGCCATCCTACATCAACAATTTACCAAAGCAGGTTTCTCCACACTTTCTCCTGAAAACCTAATAAATTGCAATTACAATGTTATAAAGATGCCTGGACATAACTTAGTATCTACCATTTACAGATTGCTTATATATCTTGACGATAAGAGATCTAAACCTTCAAAACATTTACAGCTGTTTGCAACCTGGTCAAACATTAAACTAGTTAGCCTAAGGATAACAAAATAAAACCTAAAACGAATGGCTCTCATCTTACATTTACTGTACACAAAAGATCCTCTTGTTTGTGATCTAATAAAACAAAATCTAAGTAGAGCAAAATTAACATTAGGTGGCTGTCACCCTGCATTCCCCAAACACCAAGCAATCCCCAAATAGAAACATTGGGGTTCCTAATACAGTGAATAGAGCCAGAGGTAGGGGTGGTTTTGACTAGCATTGTTTTTTTTTAAATTACAGCATAATGGCAAACAAAAAAATTCATTCCAAAACCCTAAACCCTCAGATTTGGGTTTATAGTAAACTGTAAATTAAATACAATGTCTTCCTAAAGACTGGGGTTTTAAAATTACCCCTGGCATACCACATGTAATCAAAATTATTTGTTAAATACATACAACACCTAGCCAATACAGAAGTATAACAAGAAATCCCAACATGACAAACAACCATACAGACCCAAAACATCAACATCTTAAAAGTTTTCTTATGGTGGATTCAGTACAAAATTTTAATTTCAGAGCTTTGAGCTTAACAATTATAAATGCTTGTGTACATTTAGTAAATCAAAAATCAAACCTCAGTCTAAGCCAATGCATATACACACTGAAACAAAAAGTACAAGTTGTGGAAAAAAATGCTTGGGCACTTCTTTACCATAGGGAAATAATGATGTTAAACTATCTTGCACACTAAACATCATAAATTGCAAGGTCAGCATTTCATATTACTGATTTTATTAACTTTTTAAAACACAACTATAGTTGAATATTACAACAAAAACAATAGCTAGTAGTGAGTGTTGTTAAGATGATTGTAGTCCTCCACTCATTCACTATTGCATACAAAAGCCAGCATTACAATGAAGAGCATTTTCTGGCCCCCATTAAGAGGTTTGACATTGAACCCCGCCTCTGGGATGATGCTCATCATCCTCATAAACTTCTCCATTGTAATGGCGTCTTCTTTCTTGAGATGGGTCAAAGTCCACCAGTTCTACCTGATCCATATCTTCAGTCTCCTCTACTTCCTTTCTTTCAGGCAGCAACTTTTCCAACAAAGATAGCTTATCTGATGAAAGAAAGCCATTTTCTGGGAAGTTTACCTGCAAAATCAATGGGTTTTTTTAGTTAGTCTCATGTTTCTAAAACCACAGGTGAAGCACACCCAAAATGGCAGTACTTAAAACTAATGCAGACAAGATTAGAAGGGAAATAATAAACTGGGAAAACATCTTTACGGAAGTTAAAAGTTCTGATAAAGGGCCCATTTCCAAAATATATAGAGAATTAATTCTAATTTATAAGAAATCAAGCCATACTCCAATTGATAAATGATCAAAGGATATGAACAATGATGAAATTGAAACGATTTCTACCCATATGAAAAGATGTTCCAAGTCGTTACTGATCAGAGAAATGCAAATTAAGACAACTCTTGAGATACCACTACATAACCTCTAGGATTGGCTAAAATGACAGGAAAAGATAATGACAAATGTTGAGGGGATGTGGGGAAAACTGGGACACTGATGCATTGTTGGGTGGAATTGTGAATGGATCCATCCATTCTGAAGAGCAATTTGGAACTATGCTCAAAAAGTTGTCAAACTGTGTATACCCTTTGATCCATCAGTGTTACTATTGGGCTTATATCCCAAAGAGATATAAAGAAGGAAAGGGACCTTTATGTGCCAAAATGTTTGTGGCAGCCCTCTTTGTAGTGGCTAGAAACTGGAAATTGAATGGATGCCACCCATCAATTGTAGAATGGTTGGGTCAATTGTGGTATATAAATGTTATGGATTATTAGATTATTATTCTTTAAGAAATGACCAGCAGGATGAATAGAGGTCTGGAGAGACTTACATGAACTGATGCTAAGTGAAATGAGCAAAACCAGGTCATTATACACTTCAACAATCATACTATGAGGATCAAACTTGATGGAAGTGGCTCTCTTCAACAATGGGAGGATCCAAGTCAGTTCCAATTGATCAGTAATGAACTGAACCAGCTATACCCAGTGAAAGAATGCTGGGAAATGAGTGTGGACCACAACATAGCATTTGCACTCTTAGTGTTTGCTTGCATTTTTTTTCTTTCCAGGTTATTTTTACCTTCTTTCTAAATCCGGATTTTTCTTGTGTAGCAAGACAACGTTATAAATATGTACACCTATAAATTTGTATTTATTGATTTTCTTTTTATTTTATTAGAGTTTTTTTATTTACAAGACATATGCAATGGGTAATTTTTCAGCACTGACAACTGCAAAGCCTTTTGTTCCAATTTTTCCTCTCCTTCCCCCCCACCCTACCCCCACCCCCAGAGGGCAGGTAGTCCCATACACGTAAAATATGTCAAAGTATATGTTAAATACAATGTCTTACTGTAGTTAACTTATACTTTGACATATTTCAGGTGTATGGGACTACCTGCCATCTAGGGGAGGAAGAAAGGAAGTTTTTGCAAGGGGCAATGTTGAAAAAATACCCCAGCATGTTTTTTCAATAAAAAAGCTATTAAAAAATGGCAGTACTTGAAAACTTAGAACACACAGACACACATGACACAGAGACACAGGCACACACCCACCATAGAGGGTTTAGTATTCTCCAAAATCTACAAAGAAATAAGGCAGGGGAGAGAATAGAATATGGTAGGGTTTAGAAGGACATGTAAATCAACTGAGATGTTGAGGTAGATTAAAACAAATGGAATTAAGAGGGAGGGGGGAAGGTAAAAGAAGATAAAGGAAGGATCCATGGGGGAGGGGGAAAGGGAGAAGGGAGGAGAAAGGGGGGCACAGTGGGGAGGTTAAGTAATACCAAGGGCAAGTTAAGCAGAGATAAGAGAAACAATGACCATAAGTAGAATTTAAAATAAAGTAGGGATTAATCACTGATTTCAAAGAAACTAGAAAGAAATTCAAGAAAGAAATCTACATTGTCAGCCTTATTGTTTTGGATATATGTGCATATGCTATTGTAATATAAACACACACAGAGATATAGGTGTATGTATGTTTATGTATGAGGTGTCAGCAAAGGAAGTTACAAATGCCGTGTCTTATTGTATGCTTTCTTCAAATAGGAATTTTTTTACATATTTTGTCTCATACCTGATGTTCTGCTGAGAACATGACAATGTTTTCTTTTTCTGTTTTGCATTTAAGTTTTAAATAAATACATTTTTAAAAGAATGGCTTCTTTTTAGGTCTATAACAAATACCAATAAAATAAAATGCTCAATACAAATATGGCAATATAGGAGGGGCACTCAGAATAGAAATAGAATAGAAAGAATTTGAGTTATGGAAGAAGAAACTAATTTTTACCCTGACCTTTAGTTCACAAAATATAATACATCTTTTTTATATATCCTAAACATTTTATTTCATTTGATACTCATATCAAAAGATCCTCTCTTTTTAAAAGGCTTAAAATTATTGACAAAATGATTTTAGTAATTTTACAATCAATTTCTAAATCACTTCCTCTTTCAGGAGATCATTTCAAGTTGCTTTAATATTTAGTCAACTTTTGGCAAAGTGCTACAAGAAAATTTGTAATGAAAATATGTTATGAAAAAGAGTACTAATTGGAATGTGAAACAAATGTTTTTAATTTGAATTGCTACTTTTTACCCACATAGGAATTGGGAGATAGGGATGAACAAAGTACAGCTCACTCTAATCCCTTGGAACTTTTGTTTCTATGAGAAGTTGGCCTAGATGATTTCTTCCAAATTTTAAAGCCTAGAATGCTATGAACTTTTATTGGAAAATTTACATGTACGTCAAAAATCAGTTTTTGTATTAAGGCAAGTTATATAACCATATTCTCTCCCCCCCGCCCAAAGTCAATTATATTACATAAGCTGCTTTCAGTATTAATATTTTAAGACATTCGTTTTGCAACTCACCTTAAATTCAATTATTAGAATTCCTTTCTCATAAGGTCGACGATAAATTGGCATACCTTCATTCAGCACACATTTGATATCTCCATGTTTAACAATCTGACCTAAAAGTGACAATATATAATCAAAAACATTGTTGGGAGAAAATAAGTAAATAAAGGAAGTAGGATCCTTGATAATTAGAAGGAGCATTATTTGGGGGGAAAGTAATTATAGTTTCAGTCCTAAGGTATAGTATTTTCTTTCAGAAGAAAAGCTGCCAGGACTACTATAATTTCTTCTTTATAAAATACTACAGATAATTGTCAGACAAAGAAAACAAAGCCCAAATTCCTCTACCTCCCTGCCAATACAATTATTTTAAAATATTTCCTTAAAATTATTAATGTGTGCAAAATTGTTAATTACTTACCAGGATGGGAAGTAATGACTATAGTTCTATTATCAAGAGTTGTTATTGGTTTCTGAAAGCCACACAATGCTTCAACCAACTGAATATCCATACATGTGAAAAGGTCCTCACCTCGTCTATATAAAAAAAAATATACATATCACATACTTTAATAATGCTCTTTACGTTAAAAACTTGAATCAGTTTGAATAAATGTAGTTTTAAACTTTTATCTGTTAAGCTAAATTAAAGATGAAAGGACTTTGTTTTTAAAGAAATGACCTCTCCAAAAAACTGAATTATCTATTCTAATTTAAAAACTTCTTTATAACAATATAGTAGGGGAAGGTTCTCTCATAGTACTCCACATTCAAGACAAACACGTGAAGGTTATTTTAAAAAATAATTTAAAAATCCAAACAGAAATAGGAATGGAAGGGCATTTCCCCCTAATAAACTACTAGCATTTTTTCCCCTTTATAAGCCATATGGATAGCTTCTCCCCTCTTTTCAAGTTCCGAACAAATGTTTCTTTTATGTTTAATATTAAGAAAAACATTCAAAAGCTTGATAATCTGTTCTAAACAAATGTGATGAATACTAAAGAGTGATTTTAATGATTCACAAAAGTTGTTAGCACATATCCTAAAAATTAAAGCTTTTCATCTACTTTTAAAAATAAACTAATACTAATACATTAGTCTAAAATGGAATTATACATCCTACTCTATATACACCAGAAGTTCCTGGGAATATCATAGCAATTTCAAACATCCATTCTTAGAATAAAAAAGTGCTTTAAAAAGATGTCACCATTAACTTTCTCTTTTTGCGATTTACCCTCTTTTAATCATATTGATTTTATTGCTGATGCAAATACCGAGACATTAAAAAAAAATCTCATGGGACTGAAATGTACAAGGTATTCCAAAAGTCATAGTAGTGTTAAACTACTAAGACTTTTAAATCACCCTGTAAATTTAATAAACTCATTTCTGGGCCAAAGATAAAAGTGTGACAGTGTTGCATTAGTTAGAAGTTTCTACTACTAGAGTAGGCATTCAAACACCAATTAGTACACCAAATGCTTAGTTAGAACGCGAATTTTGATTTGACACATCTAAGCTGTTCAGAAATGGAAATACCAGATGATAATGAAAACTCATCATCAAGTATTCTAGCAGAGGTGGATGACCATCTGTCAAAAGATTTAAGATTAAAAGGGTAGCCTCAGAGACCTCAATCTAGTGCATGCTTAATTTTATAGGTAAATGGTAGTCCAGATTCTAACTTATCCATGGTTAGAAAAGCCCTGACTTGAGTTTATAAACTCAGCAGTTTTAAAACTGATTTAAAACTATGATTTTAAAACTATGATTTCAACATAACTCGGCAGAATGAAGACTCCTATTTTGATCTTTTCCAAGATTAGTCTAACACAATTTTCTCTTCTAAACTAATTTTAATAACAAACTTAAAATAGTTCATTCTTTTCCCCTGAAGCTAGAAGTATTTAGGAATAAAGGAGCTATCTTATACATAAACCTGATTATACATATTTGGGCTAGTTGGTTTTATTTTTTATTTTTTTTTACCGTGTAAATATAGCATTGTCCTTTTGATCCAAAACAATGATAATATCTCCTGGCTCAAGTCCTGGTTCCTGATCACCTTCACCATGGAATGTAATCTTCTGACCATCTTTCATGCCTAAAATAAATAATTCATTTTGTGTCTGTAACTTAAATAGTTCTGTAATATACACAAAAATATTTTGGAGGGGGAGGAAGGGATGCAAAGTTCCAAGAGTTATCAACTTATATACTACCTAACATATTTTAAGTTTTCAGAGAAAAGGAATCAAGTCTCTCAACTTGCTACCTTAAAATTGTTAATACTGGATACAATACTCTTTTTTAATTAGAAACTGCAAAAGTTTATGCTTTATCATAATCTATTAAAAATACTCCCTAAAGTATTTTGTAAAATTATAAAAAAATTAAATTTAATTTAATTAAAAAAAAATTAAATGCTTTGTTGCCCATAAATGTCTTTTTAGGCTTACATAGTAGCAGTGAATACATTCTATTCTTTTCCTATTCTTTTATTCCTAAAATATCAATGTTAATTACTACTTCGACACCTAACTAAAAAGAATATCTGAATTAATTTTCTAGAGTATTGCAATTGAAGTCTCTTGAGAGTTGAAGGTATTTAACTACATTTCCAATAGCCAAAATGGGATGTGGGTTTGGACCTCAGATTTCCTTTTTAAAAGTAAACTAGGTTTAATTTGTCCAAAGTCACACAGCTATTAAAAGTGTCTGAAGACAGAATTGAGTTATCTTCCAGATATTTTCCCTAGTTAACAAATCTAAATCTGATAATCATCCTATAACAATCTA
Organism: Sminthopsis crassicaudata; assembly: GCF_048593235.1. Taxonomy (NCBI): domain Eukaryota; kingdom Metazoa; phylum Chordata; class Mammalia; order Dasyuromorphia; family Dasyuridae; genus Sminthopsis; species Sminthopsis crassicaudata. The sequence goes on along the minus strand of NC_133617.1, from coordinate 530,912,192 downwards.
AGTAGCATCTATACTTTCAGAATAATATGATACATTTTCTTGTAATTAAGTTACATATATATATATAGTAAGGTCAAAATCATAAGGATGACTGAATATAAGTGAAACATGGGCCTCTTTTTAAAATGTGTCAAAAGATTAAAAAATATATCACTTAAAAGATATAAAATACTTACCCTTGTCAATATGAACCTCCAGAATCTTCTTCTCTCGAACTATTTTCCTTCCATTACAGCTTTTACATCTATCTTTAGGGCTGATTCGTTCCCCATGCCCTTGGCATTCCATGCAAACTGATTGAATTTGCTGAACCATTCCAGGTCCTATCTGATGAATTCTTATTTGCATCCCAGTACCTCTGCAATTGGGACAACATTCTACAGCTCCTTTCTTACCACCCCGTCCTGAACCACAGAAAAGAAATTAAAATTTCAACAAGTAAAACAAATTTGTAATATAGAGTTGATTATTAAAGGTACATACCCACACACTTCAAAGCATTATCTGTCTCTTACTGAGTATAAACAGGAATTGCTAGAAAGCTGAAGATGTATATAAGATATAGGCTTACCTATGAGTGAGTGAAAAAGCACTTATTAAAGCTATTTAATTACCCTGATTAACTCTAGGTATAATTCCTCCTCAAGAAATTCACATTCTTAATTGGTGAGGGAAACATTAATAGTTCAGCTACATAAGGTAAAAGCTGGTGAAATTGATTAAGAACAGCCTTGTCAATGTAGAAGGTAGGTTAGAAGATGAAACTGTGTAGATTGGCAAAGTTTAGAGGTCTTTCACGTTTTTCAGGATTGAAATTCTATCATCCTAGTTATTACCTTAGCAATGCAATGGAGCTTGTCTACCTCAAGTCAGAGGGTACAAGATCCCAGGGCACGTGTTAGGAGCACACCTCCCCAAAGCAGATGTCAGTGTCTGCTCCTCTTTTCTACCCAAATTGTTACCTATCTAACTTGGAGCTTAATTGTTAAAAAAAAGTTCTACAATGGCAAAACTGGCCTTCATCCACTTCCTTTTTACTTTCCTCCCTTTTCTTGTACCCTGTACTTTCCTCCTTCCTGTACCCTACTTCACCACTTTTTCTCCCATCACACTGTACCATTCACATACAATCTCTGACTATATTTCACTTTGGAATCACCTGACGCCATAAGTACATAATTTGGAAAAATGGGAAGGTTAAAAAGTAGCTCTTCACCTGGATTCCTATTCTAGTAGGCTTTCCTAGATGGAACAAAGATAAAACCACCTCATCTAACCCTCAACAAGTCCCTTTTTATCTATCAATTCTTTCTCCCCAGCATATTTTCACTATTTTCTTTTGGGAAAGACTTAGAATACAATTTCCTGCTCATTCCTCTAAAAATTTCTGCTGAATAGATGCTCTATCTCTAATGTGAAATAGCAAACATCTTGTCATGGCACCCAAACCTGAAAGATTTTTTTGAGCATAACATATTAAGTCAAGATTTCAAAGTAAAAAAGATTTTTAAAACAGGAATGTGTTTTAAGATTGTACAGAAAGATTTTTAAAACATACCTTCACATTTATCACAAATTACATTCTTTTGCAAAGCCAGTTTTCTTGTTGCACCATTATATAAATCTTCCAAGGTCACTGACAACTGATGAACAACATTTTTACCTGAAAACAAATAATGAATAGCCTTATTAAAGTACCCATATCTTTTGGTTTTAATTTCCAATCTATGGTATGTAAGTCAACACAACCAATCTAAAATTTGGTTCCACCGTGTGTCCTGTGTAGATTATTAATACTAGATTTCTTTCTTCCTACAAGTTCTACTTTCTTACTGGGGATCTGTGCAGGAAGAGCTCAATTGCTAGGTGACACAATGGACAGAATACCGGCCTGACTTCTGACTTCAAATCCGGCTCAGACATTTGACACTATTTGTGTAATTCTGGGGCAAATCACTTTAATCTTGACTGCCTTTTATTTAAATTAATGCCTTATTGTTTAAATTATTAAAAAAAAAAAAAAAAAGCCAGAGCCCTCTAAACTACTGTTTCAACAAGGTACACATTTTTTTCAACTTCTTACTTCCTGTACTCATCTCATTTCTAAGTTTTAAGATCTGCCATGAGTCAAAGGGGACACAGCACATGAAATCCTATTTGAAAGTTCAAATCAAAATTAAAACACAATAGTGAAATTTTTTTTTTTTACCAACACGCTCAAAAAGTTTTAATCACAACCTAAAGTGTATTAAGTAATCTTTTATTATCTGAGCACTATGAAATTTTAAGGTGGTGCAGGTACTAGACTTATAATTAGGAAGAACCAAGTTTGAATTTTGCCTCAGACATTTACTGGTTGGATGACCCTGGAAAAATCATTTAACCTCTTAAAGTCAGATTCTTCTGTATAATAGTGACAAAATAACTCTCACAATGCTGTGAGGAGAAAAATATACACAAAACTTTGAAGAAAAGCTTCTAAAGCAATTATTTGGCAACTTCTAAAATAACTACTAAGTAATATTAATAAACATAAGTAGAATATCCCAACCACTAATTCTGTTGAAGTTAAATCCATGTCTCTATACTCTTTAGCTATTGTCATCTTTCTTCAGAATGTAGAAAATAGATCTGATATTCATGACATCATAACTTAGACCACATTTGAGTACTAATCTATTTTTACTTGGCTGCTCTTAAAATGTGGTAACCTGAACTGGAGAATATTCAAACTTTGATTGGACCAGCATCAAGATTAGGGTAGTCCTTCCAGTGAACTTAAATATGTTTCTAATTAATATAACCCAAAGTTAAATGGCATTATCACAAGCTTATTTAAAAACTGTGTCCCAAATCTAACTTTTCCCCATTAAAAAAACTATCAAAATCTAGTCTCCCCTTACTTGTTTAATTGAAGTTTTGAGTCTTAACTTAAGTCACTGTTATATTTGGTCCTGTCAGTATCTGAATGCCCCGTGTTTTTAGTTTTAAAAACATAGTAAAACACTCTTAAAAAAAAAAAAAAAAAAAAAAAAAAAAAAAAAAAACAAACCAAGAACTGTGTAAATCTTGCCTTTAGGATGAATTATTATTGTGAACTAGACCTTAGGGTCACTTGACTAATACCACAAGCAGCAGGGAGATCTGATCTAAGATTAGAACAATGGAACAAGGGATAAAAGGGGTAGATCATAGAATCATAGAACATGGAACCTTTACATATAAAGGACATGTAGAACCCCTTACTACACTATGAAAATTGAGACCCAGTTTTAACCCAAGCCCAAATCAGACTCAATACCAGGTTTTCCATACTTTAAAGAAAATACAACTTTCTAATGGGGAAACCCATTAGACCATAAATAAAATCTCCACTTTCCATATTAACTTAATTCAAGAGTTAAGGTAATGTGGTTCAACTGCTCTTTCTGACAAATAAAAAATTGACTAAACAGAAAAGTCTTAAAAAGGAAATTACCAGACCACTTTAATCAATGGCTTAGATTAGATTACTTTCCCCAATTATGAGGTAGAATTTGAGTTCAGGTCTTCCAGACTACAAAATCCAGTTCTTATAATATCTTATAATAATATTATTGCATAATACCCTGTTCTCTACGCTAAACTCCAAGCTTTTACTTTCCTCATCTACCAAAGAAATTATTTTTAAGTGTGAAGAGAAATTCAAAAGAACACATGGACAATGCCAGGTATGTTTTTCGTACCTAAGCTTATTTGATTAATTTTTTTTAAAGGAAGAAAAAACCCTCAAATCAACAATGAGGAGCGATGAATGGGAAAGATAGCAGCAAAAGCTTACAAAACTTGACATACCAAGAATAGTCATTAATGGAATATCAAATTGGAAGAAATTCTCTAATAAGCACCACCACAGCATATAAGTTCTTTTTGCTTCATTCTATTCAAAATGTTGTCAATAGCTTTAAGATGGTTAGCTTTTCAAATTGCAGATGTCATAAATTGCCACCTTGCCTCCATTTCTACCCTCCAAAATAATTCCTGTCAGGTAACATCAGGAATCCCACAGAAATGCAGACAAATCAGACAGATAAGATGCTGAGGACTAATCAGCACTGAGGCTTGTGGTTTCGTTTTCAATCTACATAAATACATACAGGATAAGTGAGGGTTGCCCAATTAAAGTTGTTAAAGTAGTTATGTTTTTAATGAACTTTTAAGTACAACAAAATCAGTGTAACATTGCAATCATATGTTGCTGTACTTGAATAAACTGAAGCCTAACAATCAGCTCTCCCTAGTATTTTCTTCATTCTAGATGGGCAAAACCTTACCTCTCCGTTCCCTTTGCATTCTTCCACCTCCTCCAAAAAACATGTCAAAGATATCCATTGGAGAACCAAAGCCACCACCAGAACCACCCTCTTTGATGGCTTGTTCTCCACCTTTGTCATATAAGTCTCTTTTCTTTTGCATCAGAAAGCACTTCATAAAGCTTGAGATATCTGTTTGAACTATTTAAAAAATAAAAAAGGTCACAAAGGAAAATAAGTTCTTTTTAAGACCAAGATCTCATTTCACATTTACTATAAGTTTATATTAAGGCTATTAAAATAATTCCAAATATACACAAAAATGGAAAATAAAAATTCAGACTAGAATCTGTAACAAAAATAAGACAAGTGTTATCAAAGTTAATTGTATCACAGAATTTTTCTTTTGTTCCAGTTTGGCCTATACTAAGAACTTTATTTACCTTTTCTCCTTCATTTGGATTCTTATCTGGGTGATATTTCAAGGCTAGTTTTCTATATGCCTTCTTCAGTTCTTCCTGGGAGGCATTGGGTTTTACCCCCAAAACATCATAATAAGTAGTTTCCTTCACCATTTTGGATAGCCTGCAATTAAAATCACAACTTTAATTTGAATTTAAAGTTTTTCACCTTAAAAATCAATTGAGACCACCTAATCAGGTTATACACATTTCAGAATGTTATAACCAAGCCAAGATCCAACCTGTTAAGAATTGTGTCACATTTCATATGCCTAAATATCGATTAATCCAGCACACAGCAAATCTTAAAGCTTTTAACTATTAATGATCACAATCTTCCGTAATTTTTCACACTAAGGCTCATTTTCCCCCCTTCTCATACCCTGAGATGTAGAATATGTGGCTATAAAAACAATGTAAATAAGCTGAAAACTTTGGAACTGAGGGCTTGCTACATACACAAGCATGCTATTACCCAATATTTACTAAGAAAAATCTTGTCCCTGCATAGACCTCCTCCCTCTCCTCTCCCCTCATGTATCCAGTGAGACTAGCTTTTTTTCTGATCCTGCCACTAACAGTAGATTTCATGTCTCTATCCCCCCCCACACTCTTCCTCAGCTCCATCTCCTGACCCATCTTAAAAAAAAAAAAAAAAAAAAAAAAAAAAAAAAAATCAACCTCCTATGAGAAGATTCTTCGGTTTTCCTTCATACAGTGTCTTCTCTGCTTATCACCCCTAATTTATCCTGCCGGTGCCTAGTTTCTTCACAATCTTTTCAAGTCTCATTTCAGACTTCTCTCCTTGAGAGCGGGCACTGGCCTTGTGCTTTTCTTTGTATCCCCGGCATTTGGCATAGTACCCGGCACATAGCAAGCGCTTAAGCAAGGTTTAGGCCCGACTCTCGACGAAAACGGAAGTTTAAAGACCAATGGCTTCCGTGACGGCCCCAGCTTACGCTTTGGCAGTTTATTCTCCAGTCACCTGACCGCCTTACCTTTCAAACCACGAGGTTTTTTTTTTTTGTTTTTTTGTTTTTTTTTTGGGGGGGGGTTAAGGAGCCCCTATGGCGGAGGCACACGGGAGATTCTTTCCATCTTCCTTTTTGGCAAAGCTCGAGGGAGGAGTCCATAACGCCTATCCTTTAGCTCTTCCCTCCTCCCCTCCACCTTGGAAGGTTCCAAGGCTTCCTCTCCCTCTCAAGTTGGAGCTTCCACAAGAAGCCTTTCCCAGGAGCGCCCTCCCTCCAATTTGATCTAGTTCCGATCCATTTCGTTTCCACCAAGGTATTTGTGAGCTGTCTCCCCCGTTTGAATGGGAGCTCCTGGGGGGGAGTAGGGATTTGCAGGGGCTTTTTCCGCCACCGGTGTCTCTAGCGCTCAGCACTGTGGCTAGGACATACGTAGTAGGTCCTTATTCAGTGCTTGCTGAACTTGAGGTCACCACCTCCATGGAGTGTTCTAGAGACTCGGGGGGAGGGGTGAAGGAGAGAATGCTAGAAGAGGCGTGTGTGTACACACACACCCCTCCCCATCACTTTGGAAGGCTCATCCAAGGGAAGATTGCGGGGGGGGGGGGCGGGGACGAGCACGCAGAAGAGAGCGCGCACGTAGCACCCCCGTACCCCTGCAAATAGGTGCCCCCCCCCGTATGAACCAGGATGGGGGAGGGGAAGGAAAGAGGATGGAGGGAAAGCGAACTACATCGAGGAAAGATGGAGGAGAGGGAAGCCAGGACCAGCGCAGGAAAGGAGGGGGGGATACGCTGAGCCCATTGTCTAGCGCCCAGGCTTCAGAACGGGGCCGACACCCCTCGGAAATCTAGGGCACCAGCCCCCGCAACCTCGAGAGAGGTGCCAACTGCCTCCCCGCGTCTCCTATGCGCTACAACTCCTCATCCCAGAGGGATGGGGGTGGGGGAAGGACGGGCAGCCTAGCTGTGGGACGAAAAAAGGACGGACTTACCGAGGAGCGACGCTCGCGGTACGCCGGGTGTCGAAATGCCCACGTCCGGGGTGGGGTGAAAGGGGACCCCCCAGGAACCGGTGGGGATGTTGGGGGATCGAGTGGAAGAAAGAGAAGATTGGGGGATGGGGGCGCGAGCTCTTGTGAGCGGAGCACGGGCAGCGGCAGCTGCAGCACTCCGCTTCTCGCCGAGTTTTCTGGAAAGTTCCGCTCGGGGCGTCGCATCCGGCGAGTTTTGTAGCCGAGCGGGGGCGCGTCACCCTCAGGAAGTCCCGCCCCCCGCTCCTCCTCCTCTCCGCTTCTCCCACTCCCTGTTGGCGGTTACCCGGGTAACCGGGAGGGGCGGGGGTGGGACTCCGGAATATTCTAACCCGGGGAAAAGATGAAGGCGGATGCTGGAGGCTGCGAGGCCGCGGGCGCTGGACGGGCGGGAGTGGGGAGTAGAGAGGAGAGGCCTCCGCCCATTCGTGCAGTCTGAAGCCTCGGTTGATCAAAAGTTCTCTGTCCCATCCCTTCCGCCACCTCTCGTAGTTTCGAGACCATAGCTGGGGACTGGTGGGACATTCGTATGGCGGCGCAGTCCCCAGCTCGGAAGTCCCGGGTGGGGGGGTCTCTGGCGTCTCGGCCCTGGGTGGTAATGGTTCTTCTGCCCCCTGGGAAGCTCTCCAGCTGGGATAATGGCTTCCAGATCCTTCCACAATTTTCCCCATTTCTTCTGATTTTATCATGTCAAAGCCTCAAGGTCTCTAGGTCTTAGTCGGGATTCTCATTCACTTTTTTTTTAAGTCAGCAAAATTGATGTTAAGGGAGATCTGAACATTTCTGCTAAAGAAATAAAAATATATTAGAAAAAAATAAATTTGAAAAAGTGAAACTTAGCAAATTTCAAAGGACAAGAAACATCTACCAGGGGCAAAGCACCTGGGACTTTTGGGGTTAAAAGGGATGGAATTCCAGATTAGTGGACATCAGTTTGGAAACTCCTAATGTAAAAAATTCTCACTTTCAACTATGTTTTGAGTGACTTCACATGTATAATGAATATATTGTTTTGCCTTCTCAAGGATGGAAGAGGGGGTAGAATTTGGAATTCAAAAAAAAATTTTAATGAATATTAAAATTTTTAAAAACTTTAAAAATATTTAATGGGATAATAATTTTTTTTTTTTTTTAAGGGAAGAGAAAAATTCTTTCCACCTGGGCAGTTTGGCAATCCCTCTGTAATTTAAAATGTTGGGAGAGTTCTTTGACGACCTGGAGAGGTTAAGTAATCACATGATCACACTGGCATCAAAGGCAAAATGTGAATATCTGGTCTTAAGAATTCTGAGGACAGTTCATTATTCATTACACTATAAAACCTTTTGGACATTTGGAAGATAAAAAATAATATGAAAAACATTGCTGATCACGGTTTTCCTGCTGATGTATTGGCTGGGTTGGTCAAGCCTGAGAGCTACTCCTGCCCTCTTGTGATTTTTGTACTTAGGCCATCAGGAAAGCTGAGTTAATGATAGTACTGACTGAAGAAGTTGAGTTAAATCCTCCCTGCCAATTCTAAAGATGCTTTTAAGAAAAAGTTAGCCTAATCTACATGGCAGATTGCTCCTACCAGGCTATGTATTAGAGGTGGCAAAATCCTAAAGGTCTTGGCTTCCCATCATCTAAACAGGTTTAGGAGTATTACTCCAATAAACTAATCTCAAGGATATGAGAAGCTTGGTGTAGGAATGTTATCAATTGAGGACCTTAGTATGGGAAAAATAAAAACTAAAAAAAGAAAAAAAGACAAAACAGGCCTGTGTAAGTAAGGACCAACCCCCAACTCTCTATGAATTGTTCTGTGGAGAGGGTGATGTAAATCTGTCCATGTCACAGTGGGCATCCCTTGATCATACACAGGAAAAGTACCAAGAACATCTAGGTCACAACATAGATGATATTTCTGGCACAATCACTGATTCTCCCCACAGGTCAGGGTCATTTTTCACTAAGGAAGCTAAGATTCCAGTTCAAACTTAATGTTAGTGTTGATAACGAGATCATTTTTGTATTACCAACAACCTTCTCAGTTCCCATCCCTCCCTTCATCATGTTCCTCCCTAGGCATACATTGTAGAACAAGGGAGGAAAATAACAAATCTTTGCACCTTTTGGGAACTATGTTGAGGAGCTGCCCTCTTCTTCACTGATGGCTGGATAAAGACTCCCTTGCCATTCCAGGAATTCAGGATTGTTACTAACTCAAGGATGCCTTTTCTTCCAGGCAAATTTCACATTGACTTCATATGGTTCAAAAGAAAGGGCACTTCTCAATATCACTCCTTCATTTCCCAAATACTTGACAAGAAGGATTGGTCTGAATTGTCCCTGGAAAAAAAAAAAAAAAAGACTAACCAATTGAGAGGGAGCTAAATCATTTTCTTGGGGGTAAATAAGAGTCCTCTGAGGGAAGAGGAATTTTGAGAATAGGAATCCTGAGCTGGAGATGGAATAAGGAAAGGTCAGAGAGGGTCAACCAGAACTATATCTAAGTTAGCTGTCTTCATTAATTGTCTTCCAGGAAGCTAAAATGAGAAACTGTTAGAGTAAGAATCTCTTCCTTCCTAAGGTGACAATGATTTGACAATTTCTGAGAGGTACAGAATTCTCTTAGGAATGATGTTCTACAACTCATTAGACTCATCATCCCCCTCAACATATTATCCTATGTCTTTCTTCCCAGCAATAGTTTTTTAGAATTTCTGGGTAATTTGAAACTTCTTGAAGGAGGAAATCATGGGGGAAGATGAAATGAAGACTGAAGAAAAAGAACTCAGTATAGAATAACCTCATTTCAGTGATATATGATTTGAGATCCTCATAATAGAAAATGGGGTTAGAGGAAGGTTCCAGATACATGAGAGTGTGGTATAGCTGCTCAGGAGAGTGGGATAGAGTTAATTATAGAGTATAATGTTTACCTTGCTGCACTGAGGGTCTATAGTTGAGATTATATAACAAATTTGTATTTAAACTAATACTCTTATGGTTTCCCACAATCATAGTCAGCAGTACATGAATAGGAGGAAAGAAAAAAGAATGTAGGAGTGGCCCAAGTTTGGGTTTCGGTAAAGTATTGTCAATGATAGGACAAGGGGCAAGGGATTCCAGAATATAGACTTGAATTCACTAAGAAATTTAGATGAGGGAGGAAAAAGTATCTGATGAAGAGGTAATAATCTGTGAAAGAATTTAGGGATGGAGGGAATGGAGGCTATAGGATAAAAAAAAAATATGGTACACAGAAAAAGAATATAATGGATTATGATCAGACAGAGGAATTTTGGAGTAAAGAACTTTGAAGTGGAACACTTTGGAAGATGGCAAAATCAAGAGTATAATTTCTCTATGCTGTTCAGGAAGAATGGAAGAAGTAAATCTTATGAACTGAGATTGAGGAAATGGAAGTTAAGAGTATTTGAGGGAGCATCAATGTGTAGATTAAAATCCCTTTAGTAAGAATGCAATAGTGGAGAGAAAGATTATGAATCAGGAACTGATTTTTTTTTTTTTTGATGAATAACTTCCTGGAGTATATTAAATAATCTGGATTTGGGGATAAATTTGTAAATTATGAACCTCAAAGGAAGAGATACTGCTGAGTAACAGTGATAGAAGTAGAGTCTAGAACTGGCAATGAGAAGCAAGAGGGATTCTAACTGCTATCAGAACTAATGAGTCAGAGGTATAAATGAAATGCAACCAACATTGGAAAGGTTTGAGAGGGAAGCAGAATCAGCAAGTGAAAGTCTCAGTGAATATCATGAGATGGAATCAGAAAATCAGAGTTTTAAGATAAAAGGAAAATTGGTTTTTAACAAAGGAGCATTTCAGAAAATATAGTACAAAAGAAGTGGCAAATATGAAGAAAGACATTGTAGCTTTTGTTGAGGTATGTGGGAGAAGGCAAGCAGGCAGTTAATAAGCAGGATTTATATATTGGCAACATGCTAGAGAAGGCTCTGGGGGGAGAGGAGTGTTGGAGGTTGGGAGGATCTTGTCTTAGGCAGTATAGTGCTGAAAAAGGTTCTGAAGTCCAAGAAAGTTGGCAGGAAGTTGGTGATATCTGATCTCAGGATGGATTGGCTGAGTCAGGTTGTGGGAAAAAGCTGGGAAGAAGGCTAAAGACCAAAATCTGGATCTTGTGATGGGCTAGTGGCCTCATACTACTTCAAAATACATGTAGAACAAAAGGCTCATGTACAATAATAGTGATAGTCCCAGTTGTGATAATAATACATAGCCCCAATGGTTTCTCTGAATGGCTGACTAATTAGATCTATGAGATTATAATGATTTATATGATTTTTTTCTCTTCTGTGGGAATTCAGGGTTCCCTTTCCTCCCACCTCAGCTTCACCTAAAGAGAAAAAAGTCTAATGTCTCTTTAAGGGCAAAAAAAGCCTTCCCAAACTCTCCATTAAATTACACTAGTCAATGATGACTGCCATTTTAAAAATAAATATATATATGTATGTGTGTGTGTGTATGTGTATATATGTAAACATATATATCAATAGTCATAATAGGGAAAAATATCAAAAGGATAAATTTATAAGCAACAAAAAAACATAATCATTTATTGAACAGTTCACTTGGAATGCTAGTCCTTTTATAGCAGATGATAGAGACAGAAAATGCTCTCCTCCCACCCCCCTTAATTTCTTTCTTCCCTGTAAAAAGGTAAAACAGGTAGTGATACTTCCAATGGTGACTAGGATCATAGTCTGCTCCAGAGGAGGAGGAAAAGAAGATGAGAGGGGCTCAGTATATGAGTGGCTTACCGGCTGTCTGCAACCTGCTGCTTTCTCTGGTTTTGTTTGAAACTGTCCCCATATTTTGAGCTCCCCTTAGATCCGTTTTTGGACAATGGTGCTATTCATTTATGCTATTTTCCTGCCTGAATATTCTTGGAGGCAATACCTTCCCTAAAAGACTTGTGCCACAATTGTACTACTTTCTGTTCTCTACCAGACCCAAAGCTTTGCTGAAATGGATTTTTCACTTCCTCCTTCTTCCAAAATTTTCAACTAACTTCAATTTTAAATGTCTGAGGTCTTTGTAAACCCTAGGTAAAAGGCTGCTTTGGTTATCCTGGCAAGTAAAGTAGGAGATAAAAAGTCTCTGCTGAGAGCAAGGGTAGAGGTTGAGATGAAAAAGTCTGAAATGGTCTAGGGGAGGATGATAGTAAACCAATCAATAGGGAATAAAAATGTTGGTCTGTAGCAGTCGAGGACCAAGTTGAGATCAGACAGCATAAATTTATGTAGTGGATTCAGCTATCAGTCAGGGTTCAAGGAAATTGTCCAACTGTGTTCACTAGCACAGGAATAGGAGCAGAGAAGAAAGATAGATGACTGATGGATAAAGAGGATTTATTAAGTACTTTTTATATATATATAAGGCCCCACCCTAAGTTCTGGAGATACATATACAAACAACACAGGACCTGTTTTCAAGAAAACTATGCTCTAATTGGGGAATAGAGAGACACACATAAAGAACTGCTGGAGTGGGATACAGAAGATGTCTAGGAAATAGCAAGGTAGCTTTTGTTCTGGGTAAAATAAAGTAAAAAGCTCAGCTGGATTGGAATCCTAGATTGTGATGGGGAAGTTAATGGCAGTGGCAGGAGATTAGGTAGGATAGTGAGAAGATGGTTTAATATGAGAGTAACTCAATGTTCATGTTAGATAGAAATGTAAATAGAACAAAGGGATAAGGAATTAAAGGTAGAGCTATAAGAGGCTGCTGATAAAATAAAGCTATTAAGATGAAGACCTGGGGGCAAACCCCTCCGAAGATATGCTTCTTGCTTCAATTTCCTGACATTGGTAATATGAAGGGGCTGAACTCAATGACCTTTTTCTGGCTTGAAATCAATGATCTTAATGGCACTGACATCCTGCCTTCTCTTTTAAGGAAGAAGTAGTAGAAAGACCTGCATTTTAAATGTAATAATAGTTAATGTTTACATATAACACTTAAAAGGGATTAACAGTAAAGAGAGTGTTGTGGCCTTCACTCCGTTAAAACAGCAACTTTTCAGTAACCTCAAAAATTGTATAGGCCACATATTCAATTCTAGAAAGTTGTATTTGGGGGCACATTAAGGATGGATTGAAATTTCCCCCACACCTCTTTTCCTTCCTCCAAAAGATTAAAGCTGGCAGGAACTATGAGGATGATAGAATTTATATGGTACTTTCGAAATATCTTATTTTATCCTCATAACAACCCTGTGAGATACGTGCTATTGTTGTCCCCGTTTTATAGATGGGGAAACAGGCTGAGAAATTGATTTATCCAAGGTCACAGGGTACCTCTGTAAAAAGGGAGGCTGGGTGATGGTACCTATTCAGGTCATTGATTTCAAGCTAGAAGGAGCCCTGGGATTTTTACCTGGGAATTTACCAGGGACACTGGTAACAAGAAGAATCGATTTCAAGTTCCTAAGTGTCTCAGGCTGGATTTGAATGAGCTTCCTCACTTTAGGTCCAGCACTCCAGACCACTGAGACACTAATCTATCCTTCTCATTTAGCAGATAAGGAAACTGAGGGCCATGAGATGGGGCTTGTCCAGAGTCCTGCTGTTCTAAGAATCGGCAGGATTGGGATTCAGGGCCTCCCACGTACAGAACCTGCTCCCTTACGCACTCCATCACATTTCTGTTTCTAAAGCTGAATAGTTGTGTTCACGGAAAGGAGTCATTAAGAAAAACCTCGGCCCACTCGGACAAGGCCCCAACCCCCATAAGGCTCCTTCGCCTTAGTATTTTTCAAGGCGTGGCCAGGGCTTGCTAGCAACGGAGGCATTTCGGCGAATAAATATTCATCCACAATGCCCTAGTTATTCACGCGGTGGGGGGGATTTTTAGAACCTTTTCGAAAGCCCTAAATCGGCGGCAAGGAGAAAGTGGACAAGAAGGTTAAGACACCGCAATTAAAGACCCGGGTGCCCTGGGACAGCTCCCCGGGCGGGGCCTCGAGACAAAAACGGCGAGTTCTCCCCTCCCCCTCAGTTATCCTCCAGCCGCTTCGAGGATTGGCCGAGAGCGCAACAAAGGAGAAGGGGCGGGATCGCAGTTCCTGGCCAATCTGCTGCGCTAGTTTCCTTGAGACGTCATTTTAGTGCGTGGAGGCGGGGGGGCTAGAAAAGGGGGTTCCGGAATCACACCCGAAGTGCCTGCCGGGGGAAGCCTTTCCCGTTTACCTGGGGACTGTTTCTCTTAACATCCGAGAGGTGAGCTGCCTGCCTCGCTGTGGCCTTTTATGGCTGTGTCTGGATCTGAGGAGGCCTTGTCTCACGGTGGTCACCCACGTTGGGGGAGGGGAAGAGGGGGAGAGGGAGCGTTAATTTCCTTAGGAATTGGGGTCGCGAAGTGAAGATAGACCAGCTGCTGGAGGGCCAGAGACACCCATCTTCAAAAAGGCGGCCTTATTTCTCGAGCTCCTGTTAAAACATACTTCTGGGGAACACTAAACCATTTTCCTTATCTCCCGGTTTTTGCTGGAACAGAAAGAACATTGTTGCTTCAGCTGGGTATAATCAATCAAGAAGTAGTTTTAGACTTTTAGAACTAAATCTGCCGACATATATTGTGAGCTGTCCTGTGGCCGCCAGAGTGGGGGGAAAGACAGTGCCGTACTCGGAGTGCTGCCTGATAGGACAAGTACAGAGAGCTCGGGAATAAGTGGTTGTGTGATCACTGGGGAGAAGTGCCAGAGAACCCGGCCAGCAGACAGTTGAGTTCCTGCGGTCCGAACAGAAGGAAGGGAATATCAGCGGCTGCAGGAGAGGGAAAAAGCGGGGAATAAGTGACTGAATAGCTACAATACCTGAATGGTGTGTTTCACAGAGCATAAGCAAAGGAACTAGTTTGTCGGCCTGAGGGTTCTGTGTTTTATTCTAAGCAACGGGAGGACTTGAAGGTCTTAAACAGAAAAGGAACTTGGTGGGGATTGAGCTTTTGGAGGGTTTGCTGTTTGAACGGTTCAGATGAGAGGGAGCTCACAACATGCTGAGGATTTAAAAACTGACTATAGTTAAGGGGTGGGGTTTGGGGGATATTGAAGGAATTATGATAGCGCTGATTAATCAGGACGCAGTAATGAAAGAAATGTTTGTGAATGTTAAGTGACTACTTCTCTCCCCCTAAGGAGCGGACTCTGCCGAAGCAAGAAAGTTTTAGAAAACAATGTGACTATGATTAAAAGTAAAGTATGTCAAGGGAAGCCTCTCAGAGCTGGTGAGACGCAAATGATGAGATTCGGATGGCTGTTTCAGTCACTGGCAGGAGCCTTAAGAGATCTAACCCTGATTGTATTTATATGAGATTACACTAATTTCATGAGTAGTTGAATCATTTGCCCAGGATTACTTTCACAGGAAGTGAAGTGAAGAGTTTGAATTAGAATTCAGGTCTTTTGACACTAAATTTAGCATCTTATGGGAGCTGAGGTTGGCGAGTCCATATTATTTTTAGTGTTAAAACGAGCTTAAACTTAAATTTGATAAATCATGAATTGACGACCTATTTGAGAAGGTCTGTGCCACCTAGCTGTCCCTAATTTATCTTTTATGCTCTACCCAAATCCCCCACTCCAAAATTATCTCTTCCCTCTCTTTAAAACTCATTCTCGTACTATGAGCCAGGTGGCGCAGTGGATAAAGCACTAGGCCCGAAGTCAAATCCCATCTCAGACATTTAACGCTTCCCAGCTGGCTTCCCAGTTGTGTGACCTAGGGCAAGTCACTTAACCCCAATTACCTCAGGGGGAAAAAAAGGGCAGGAAAAGCTAGACAGTCTGAGAAGATGTTAATATTCACACTGTTTTGCCTTTTTACAGGCTCCAGGCCATTAGTTGTCAAGAAGAGCTTAAAAGTTTGGAAAACCAAAAGGCAGAATGGGAACTCTATTTTCTTGAGGATGGGAGATAAAAGATGAAAAAAGGAACAGAAAAGTAGGAGTATTTCAAGGATGAATTTTGCAGTTTTGCCTATAGCTCTGGGGGCCTTATGCCACAGATAAGTCAGGCATATACTCTTTGCTTCCTTCTGAGAGTGGGCAAGCCTGTGGAACAGTGAATAGATAAGATATAAACAATATCCAGGAGAGATTTAAGGAAATACTGAAGCAGGAAAATTAAATACTCTTATTGACTAGCATTTGAAGTAAAGAAAGAAAGAAAGCCAAATGATTTTCTAAAGAAGAATCCACAAGACTTGGAAAATAGTTGAGGGAGAAAAAAAAATCTTTGAAGTTTTCAAGCTCAGGTGATTAGAAGAATGTGGTGATATTTTAACAGATATATACAATTTGGAATAAGAACTATACTGAAGGGAAAGTAAATTATAAAATGAGGTAATGGTTAAGCATCAAACAGGAATATTAGGAATATGGGAACTCAGAAAAAGATCTGAGCTCAACATATTGGGCAAATTGCCTACTTCCTTTATAGTTTTTAAAGTCTCAGTTCAAATTCCATGCCTACCGCCTTTTTGGAGTTTTGAAGATTATTTTCAAAAATACCAGTTGGAAAGTTGAGGACCCGATTAAATGTCCATGTTTAGGAAATGGGAGGATCAAAGATATAAAACTCAAGAACTTAGAGATCATTTGAATCAGCTACCTCATTGAAGAAAATTGAAACCCAGAGAGTGTATAAGATTTAGTCAGGCTCATACAGATACTAAGTGGCAGAACTGCATTGAGAACCAAAAGAAGGAGGAGGAGGAGAAGAGGGGAAATGGAGAGCAGAGATAAGAGAGTGGTGTGAATGTAGGAGAGAGAGATGGATGGATGGTGTCATGGTCATGTGGCCCAATGAAGTGAAAGAGAATTAGGACCCATAGAATTGTTGAAAATTTGACAGATTGGGGGAAGAAGAAGGAACAAGCATTTATTAAGTGCCTAGGATGTACTAGGCACTATGCTAATAGATAGTAAATTAATGTATTTGTATGCATGTAATGCAAATATATTCTTTGAAATTATTTGACATTAAAAAAGGATCCTTATGCTCTAAAACGAGCTAAACTAATGAGTTTAAACAATACAAAGGGGGGATCTGAGAGAGATGGAAGACAGGAAATGATTGCTTCTAATTCAAGTTTCCAAATGCTAATGAGGGGGAGTAGGGAAAATGAGGAAGAGGAGAAGTCAAAGACTACACTGTTTTGAACCTCTATGATTGAGATGATTTGGGATATTATTGAGAGAAATCAGGAAGAAAGGAAGTTGTTTTGAGGGAATATATATAATACATTCTTTTTGGGACCTTAAGGCATAAATATCCAGGAGTTTTTTGAAACTGCTGATCCATTCAAAAGACAACTTGGGGCTGGAGATGTTGGGTTGGTAGTCATCCATCTATAGAAGTGATAAGTTAAAATCAGGGTACTTGATTCTATCACCAAGTGAAGAAAATACAGCGTTTTGGGGTAATCTTTACAATATAGGAGGGGACAGGAAGTGGTGCTAGTGAATGAAACTGCAGTAGAAGCATAACAAGGAATCATGATATGTAGGTCTAGTAAAGAAAGTTTTTCAAAAAAGAGGCACTGGTTTATAATGTGAAATATGGTAGAGATGTCAAAAAAAAAAAATAGGCTGAGAAGTTGATAATTAGAAAATCTTTGGTGGCCTTTCCAAGTATAATTTTGGCTGACTTGGGGATGAGTCAGTTGTCATGAATGGGTTTCCTTTTCTGGGCCTTGATAATTTTGGGTCTTGACATATGCCATATCACTCAAATGAAAATTAATGGGTTTTACCCTTACCAATTCATGTCTATATATACCACTTAATTTCTCTATTGTGTCTACATACGAAATACAAATCTTGTATAGTGCCTGCAATATAACATACTCATTTTGTCTTTTATTATCTTATACTTATAGAATCTGATTTTTAAAAAGACAATTGATTTTTAGCCATTCTTTGGACACAGGGCTTTGTGAGAATGGATTTTACCAGGTATTTATCTTGTGGATGGTTGTTATTGGTAACCCAAGTAAATATTAAGTATTATTTGTTGCTTGGAGAGGAGGTACATAGTTAATAACAGTCTTGCCTTAGCCTCTTATGAGTATGTCATATTAGTGCAATTGGATTTCAATTTCTTTTGCTATTTTTCAGTTTGTCATCTTGGGCCAATGACGCAAGAATGCTGGTTAGTGAAGCAGGATAGCTGCCACCAACGAATCAGACTGCCACATTTAGAAACAGTGGTGATAGGACGTGGTCCAGAGACCAAGATAACTGATAAGAAATGTTCACGACAACAAGGTAAGTAGTGGCTACATCGAGTCTAAAGAGATTCTTATGTCACCTGATGGCTGCAGGGTCAGGTTGAGAAGTATCAGGTTAAGAAGAGTTGAGTGTTGGAAAATTCTGTGCTGGCTCCTAAAAGAGAACCCAGTTGTTGAGCTTTTTCACAAGTGCCTGGTTACGATTTATTCCCAGTTCCATCAGCGTAGTGATGTGACACTTTTCCTTTATCCCATGATTATGGGACTAACTTCAGTTGCCACTTCCCTTAAAAACAGAAATATAGGTTTCAGATTTCCATTGTGATGACAAAGATGAGCTCTAAGGTGACCAGGCTGTAAATAAGCATGGCAGGTTGAGTTAATAATGGCCTAAGGTGGGTGGGGAGCCTAGCTTTTGAGATTATATCCTTTGCTATCTATCTTCTAACTTCATCATTTGACTTAAATTATCCCATGAAAATAATAGTCTTTAAAAAGTTATTTTAAAATTTCATTTAATAAAAGTATATTTTTTTCCTTTCATCTTCATTCCTTCCATTGAAAAAGAAAGTAAAACAAAATCATTATAATAAATCTTAATCATCAAGCAAAACAAATTCCTGCCTTGGCTATGTTCAGACATGTCTTCTTTATGGCTTACTCTGCACCTTGATTCTATCACCTTTCTGACAGGAAAAAGATAGCGTGTTTGGTTATGAGTTCTCTGGAATCATGGTTGTTGATCATTGTGCTGATCAAAGTTTTTAAGTCTTTCAAAGTTCAGCATCAGTGTGACAAACCTCTTGAGAACTGAGCAGCATCAGGTTACCTCCGAAGGGATGCTGAACCAACCCAGCGCAGAAAGGAGGCGAGCTAAAGCCTCTGATCTTTCCCACATAAAGTGTTGTGCTGGACCTCCCCTGTCTTATACTTGTGAAAGTGATTTTTGAACCAAGGAATGGGAGGTCCCCTGTGTTATTTCTCTTACATTTCATTTTATTAGAAGATCTAAATTGCAGAATTCTTTGAAAACCATGCAGAGAGCTCCAAACTTTATTGTCAGAGGAACATGACCAGATATGTCAATAGCAGGTCAATCTAGCAGTTTGTAGGATGGATTAATAAGTGTAGGCTGGAGGGGAAAGACCTGTTAGGAGACTATTACAGGAGTCTAAGTGGGTAGTAATTGGGTCTTATATTTACATGTATCTGTTAGTCAAGAGACATTTATTAAGCATTTATCTTTGGCCAGGAACTGTATGGAAAACAGGTGACTGTGGTGTACAAGGTTTCAGACACATCTATACCTAGTGCACTAGTCACTGTAAGCCCTGCATCTTGCAGCAAGGCAGCAGCACATTGAGAGATGGGTTGAGTTCCATATTGTATCGAGGGCAGATGACCAACAGAGTATTTTAAGAGTTCTACCAGGAAAGTGCATTAAACAAATCTACCTTCCATCTACCTCTCTGCCATTGGTTTCCCAATACTGTTAGTTGAACATGCTGTTGGACTCAAGACAGTCTATCAGCTCCTTATTCCCAAACCATTTTCTCAAGTTCTCAATAGCCATAGGCTGCTCCCTGTGCCTTCTTGCACCTGGTTTGTCCATCTTCCAGCCCTGTCTGATTTGTAGAGTGCTGGGGATCGTTGTTAGAATGAGGTCCTAAGGAAAGCAGGAGGGGAAGGGGGTTGAGGGCATGAGTCTCAGTGGGAGGAGCAGCAATGCCTCTTAGTAATATAGAGTAGAAGGAAGACAGGGATTGGGGGATTGTTAGGATTACAATGCTCAGAAGTTTAGGGAACCAGAAAGGAGAGTTGAGGAAGGTCCCTCCTAATAACTCTAGTATTCTCAGGTAAGGAAAAGACTATTTGGAGCCTAAGGAAAGGTTTGGACCAGTCCTCCTGGGAAAGAACTAGAAACTGTGATGAGAAGGCCCCATGATTTCAGGGCAGTGCTAACTAGCTAATAACTAGTGTGTGCTGATAGAAAACAGTGACCACTCATCCTGACTGTTAGAACTTGTAATACAACAACAGTAAAGGTTGGACAGATTCTCAGGACATCCTCTGATGAGTTGGTGATCTACATAAGAGAGCTATTGTCATTGCCATTATAATAGTTTGCTTAGAAACTAGAAATAAACCTTTTGCTTTAACAGGGTACAAATTGTGTTGTAATGCACTAGGAGGAGGGCCTAGAGTCAGAAGACAATGTTTGAATCTCAGCTGTGTCACTACCTGCCTGTGTGACTTTGAGCAACTCACTCTTAATGTCTCTGGGCCTGAGTTCCTCATCTGCAAGAAAAATAAAACTTAGCTTTTGTATAGCACTTTAGGGCTTGCAAAACATTGTACGTCTATTTATTTGAACCTGACATTAACCCTCATTTTATAGATGAGAAAACTAAGGCCAAGAACCTTTAATGACTTGCCAGAGGAGCTGGCACATAGCTAGTTTGAGGAGCTAGTGAAAACTCAGGTCTTCTGGACCTTCAAGCACAGTACTCTCAACATATAACCCCTGTAGGTGAGGGAGACTAGCTGAGCTCAAAGGTAGTTTCCCTCTCTAAACATAGGATCTTATGAACAGCTTCTAATCAAATGAGCCATTGGGTAGTTTTGAGGCTTATCAATAAGGTGGATTTCTTGGAGACTATGTGCGAGTAATAAATTAGGTCCTAAATGAGCACCTCTTCACTCCATGTCCTCCCTGCAGAGGGAGGAAGGGAGCAATCATTTGACAGTCTCATAGAGACCCCCTGGACACTACTTCCCTAAAGATCTTAACTTTTTTGTTGGTCATCTTCCCTCAGTAAATCAGCCTGTCCTTTAACATGCTGCTGTTGCCTTGGTTTGTGCATAGTTTTTTAAAAAGGAATAAAAAGAACACTGCCTGGTGGGATTTCCTTGGCTAAGTGCTGCAAACTTGACTAGCCCCCTGAATGGAAAAACATTTGTTAATCATTTGCTATGTGCAAAGCCTGAATTAAGTGTTGGGGTTATAAATAGAAAAGTAAGACAGTTCCTACCCTCAAGAAGCTTATAATTAGGAGGAGTCAACATTTATATGAGGGTTTGGCTTTAGAATAGATGGAAAGGCTCTGGAGGCTTCTATGGTACCAAAGCACATGGTAATTGTTTTAATTAGTGTCATTGCTGTTGATGCAACTGATAATCTGTTTCTGATGTTGAAAGTTTGACAGTGCCAGAGACTTTCTTTTTCCAATTTTCAGTAGTTGTAGCTGCTGAGGGGGTAGCCCTCCAGGCTGCATCTCCACATAGGTGACTTCCATGAACAATGATCACAAAAGCTGGATTGGAAGCAACATCAGTGGTTTGAGGGTTGGTGCTATTCCTTGGGCTTTGGGGTATAGGTTCTTGGGCTTCACTTATTGGGATATAATACTAAGCAGCATGATGAAATCACCAGAGCATTGTTTTTCTTTTATACTTAATGTACAACTTTGAGCAGCCATTTGTTACTTTGAAAAACTGCTACGTAAGTTTTGGGCCTATGTCTCTGGGATTATTCAGTGAACATTATAAATTCTGAACTAGCTACTTGTGCCAACATTAAAAAGACTTCAGAAGACTTATGGGGGCCTTAAGAAAATGGTGATTATGCAGGTTTCCCATTTGAGAAGTGATTTGGTGAAACCTTGTGGGACTACATTGATTCATATTTCACACTAAGATTTTTCTTTCCTTATAGGAGCAAATTGTATTCTTAGAGTATTAATTTTTTTCTTTTAATCTCTTTCAGTACAGTTGAAAGCTGAATGTAATAAGGGTTATGTCAAAGTAAAGCAGGTATGTGCTTATTGGTTTACTTGAGTTTATTAGGATTTTGTTTTTGTTAAATTCTTTTAAATTTATTTTATTAACCAGTTTTGTTTTGGTAAATTATATAAAACCCCAGGGTCCTCAGTAATGAATCTTTTACAATATGCAACCTTTCAAAACAGTTAAAAATAACAAACCAAAAGAAACATTATAAAAGAGTAAGCAAATAGTATCTACAACCATAGAATTGTTTTTTTTATTTTATTTCATTATAAAAAAGATGAGTTTCATTAGTACCAATATTGTCCTGTGCTTTTGATTTAAGTTTTGTTGCCCTTTGGAGTTGCCAATATTTATATAATTGTAGAATTTAAGGTCCCTGAGAATAGACCCATAGGGTGGGCCTGTTTGGGTTGGGATTTGTAGTTTCCATTGCTCTAATGCCTTTCACTTCTTAAATGGTTTGAATTAAATATAGTTTCACTTTGTTCATTCTGTTCTCTTAGTGTACTTTACCATAAAATAAGCATGTATTAAATCCTTTGCCAGGCACCAGATTATCTTCTAAATATTCAGATATATAAAATGAAACAGGCCCTGCCCTTAAGGTGCTTACATTTTTACATATTCATATATATATTATTATTATAGCTTTTTATTTACAAGATATATGCGTGGGTAATTTTTCAGCATTGACTCTTGCAAAACCTTTTGTTTCAATTTTTCCCCTCCTTTTCCCCACCCCTTCCCCCAGATATCAAGTAGACCAATATACATGTTCATATATTGATGCAGACTGTATATAAAATAATTACACAGTGATGAGGGAACAAGGGGATCAAAAAAGGCCTTTTGAAGATAGTGGCCTTTGGCCTGGGTTTAAAGGAAGGTTCAAAATTCCAAGGGGTGCAGGTGAATAGAGAGAACATTCTATGCTAGAGGGATTAAAAAAAAACCCCAAAAAACAGATAGCCTGTCCTGAGGTGCTGTGTGGTGATCTGCAAATTGTTCATTTTGGTTGGAACCTATCAATGTGTGAAAGAGTTATATATAATAAGCTAGAAAAATATAGGCTGGATTCAGATTGTGAAGAGCTTTAAATGTCAAACAAAGGAAGTTGTATTTATCCCAAAGCATACTGAGAAACCACTGAAGCTTTTTTTCCTCCTAAGAGGGGTGTCAATCCTAACAGTAAATCAAACCAGAGAAGGAATTCTCTGCTCTGTTG
This sequence comes from Sminthopsis crassicaudata, assembly GCF_048593235.1. Classification (NCBI taxonomy): domain Eukaryota; kingdom Metazoa; phylum Chordata; class Mammalia; order Dasyuromorphia; family Dasyuridae; genus Sminthopsis; species Sminthopsis crassicaudata. The sequence continues at coordinate 530,889,163 of NC_133617.1, read as the reverse complement.
GGAAGGAATGCTTTCCTTTCATGCATGTGGGAATTGCATGTGTATATAGAATAGAGTGTAAGATGGAAAGGCGTTTGGGGAAGGGGGGGGAGAACCTTTTATTGCTGATATGGACAGTGAATAAGGTGAGGTGGTGAGCTGATCAACTTGCTTATTGGTTTGGCTGAGACTTGCAAATGGAAAAGGTAAATGAAATGTACCAGTTCTGTTCTGTACTTCTTTGGTTTATTTTACTTTATATTATTTTCCTTAGTTTCCAGTAAATTTCTATTTAAAAATCTAGGCTCTCAAAGTATCTCTTGGGTTAGCTAAGGGGAAAGAAAAAGGTGCCTAAACTGAGCCTTGAAGAATATTAGTAATAACAGTACAGAGATGAAGAAGAGTTTGTCACTGGAATAACTGATATCCCAACCAATGAAGATAGAATATAGGAAAAAAAAAAAAAAAGTTTCACAAAGTCCTAATTTAATGCAAAAATGTTTTTAATTTTAAATAACTGTCTTAAAAGTGAACTCCTGGAAGCTATTCTTCTAATTAGGGACTTCTATTAACTGAGGAGAGCACATATACATATGCCCAAAAAAATCCTTTCCACGTTGCTGCACTGCATCAGATTTGCTCAAGCTATTTGGCAAAGAAAACACTTCTTTTACCTTAATCTGAACCCTGAGTTGGATATTCTCCCAGTCATTGGACACAGCCCCAGAATATTTAAAACGCCTCTCCTTCTGTCCAAACCAAGCAGTTTATTTGGCTAGGGAATGCAGTGTTGGGAGCTAGTTTCCCAGTACCTGGAAAACAAAATAGTTATTTCTTAAATGTTGTGTAATCCTTAAAAGAACTCAATCCTTTACTTATCACCTACCTTCCCTCTTGTACAAATCATCCCCCACAACTTTTTCTTTTTTATGCTCAAAAGCTGTTCGAACAGACTGGGAACATGAGAATAAGAGACAGTTCCCTGAAATCAAGTTATCATGTTGCTTCTGATAAATTCTCTGAGTTAGAAAGATGGCAAGCACATCTATAAATGCAGAGCACTATATAAATGCATATTGTCACTCTTATTCTAGGAAGTTGTTTCAACTACCATTGTCCCATCTACTAATTATTTCTCACTTTAAGTTATTCTCTTCCTGTACCCTTTCTACCACTCCTTCACCTTGCCAGTTGTTTTGAGATTTTTTTATACCTGATTTATGACCTCATCAGAGTAGGGCGCTCCTGGTAAGAAATTTCTACTAATACAGGTTGGCGCCTGCTCTTCAACTTCTAGTTTTAGAGATTCCTGGGGATCTGGCTGAAGGGCCAGATGACTACCATCACACAGCCAATGTTTGTAAGAAGTGGAACTTGACCTCAGAACTTTGAGACCAAGGCCAGCTCTCAATCTACTTTGCTAGATTGTTTCTCCTCTTTCTCTTGCTTCTAAATACCGGAGTCCTTTCTTATGTCCACAATCATTCTTATTTTTTGGTATTCCTTATTAGTTGGATCAGGTTCTATGTTGAACTATAGAAGCACATGGTACCTGGATTTTTTTTTTTTTTCCTTTTCCTGAAAGAGAAGGGAATTGTCCTGGGAAGACTTCAGTTCTAAGGATTAATTGAAATAACTTCAAGATGTGGTTGATTTTAAATAGAGATCCTCTTGGATTTAAACTAATAAATTTAAAATCAACAAGCCTTTCTTTTACTTTGTATCCTTCCTGTTGCTTATTCTTTTTTATTTTTTATTTTTATCTATTTATTTTGATATGAAATTTGGGAGTAGCTCTGTAGCTTTAATTTTCTTGGGGGAAAAAAGTGCATTGTTTAGGTTCAGAAATTTTTTTCTATTGCCAGAAAATACTGGTATGTGCAACACAGGTGTATTTGTATCTCTTAGGAAACTTTCAGTGTTCTTTCTTTCATAGATAGGAGTCAATCCAACCAGTGTTGACTCGGTAATTATTGGGAAAGACCAGGAGGCAACACTGAAGCCAGGACAGATTCTCCACATCGTGAATGAACTTTACCCTTACGCTGTACAATTTGTAAAAGAAACTGAGAAACCTGTCCTAGGAAGAGAAAGGATAAGAAAGAGACCTTGTGATAACCAGAATGAAAAGGATGAGGATAATAAAGCAAAAAAGATGGTGGAAAGAGAGCCCTTGGAGGAATCACGGGGCACTTCTGCTCATAAGCCACGCAACACCAAATTTACTGCAGCTCTCAAAAAAGGAGACAATACTTCCAGCAAAAAGGTAAATGGATGGAGGTAATTAGGTAGTGATGACAAGAATGCTAGTCGCTTGTCGCAAGAAAATCTTTTGGTGGAAATCCAGCACAGCTGATCAATACAATGAGAAAGTCTGAAAACATGTGCAGTGTCTAATAACCTGTGAACTTCCACTCTCCACAAAAGTATGGATTGGTAATGTCTTTTCATATCATTTCATATCATTGGAGTCCCAGTTAATCATAATTTTATTATATTTAGTTTTGACTTTTTGATATATAGTTGTTCTTTCCATTTACATTGTTGTAGTTACTACAATTGTTTTCTTAGTTCTTTTTATTTCACCCTGTATCAAATTATGTTGATCTTTCTTATGCACATTTCTTACACCACAGTAATACTCTATTACATTAATTTACTATAGTTTGGTTAACCATTTTGCAATTAATGGACATCTACTTTGTTTCTGATTTTTGTCTCACAAAAAATGCAGCTATAAATATTTTGGAGTTTATGGGAATTTTTTCCTTATTTGTTGGTTTCATTAAAGTATAAACCCAATAATGGAATCTCTTATTCAAAGAATGTGGAATCACTTTACTTGCATAATTCCATATTGTTTTTCATTTTCATTTCATGCATTCATTTCCCAACTCCACCTTCATGTATTAACTTACCTGTCTTTCCACAACCCTTCAGTGTTAATTATTGTCCTTTTTTGCCCACTTGCAGGATGTGAGGTGAAACCTCAGGATTGTTTTGATTTATAGTTTTCTTATTATTAGTGCCTGAGCATTTTTCTCTGTGGTAGAATACTTTGCAGTTCTTTTAAGAACTATTTGTTCATATTCTTTGACCATTTATCTATTGGGAAATAGCTGTTAACTCCTAAATTAATATATTGTTTGTATGTTAGATACCAAACCCTTATAGAGATATTTGATACAAAGATTTCTTTTTAATTCAATTGTTTCCTTATGTTAGAAGCATCAATGTTGTCTGAGAAGCTCTTCAGTTTCATAGCTCAGTTTAAAATTTTTTTCTTTAAAATATATTTATTGATCATTTGTTTTTACATAACTTATATTTTCTCCATGTATCACTCCATTTTCTCTCCAAAGAGCCACTTCTTAAGAATAAAAAAGAAAAGAAAAAAAAAATCTGACATTATATACTATGTCCATACCCAGGATACCTCATTTTTGTCACTTCTTAGTATAATTCCAAGTTGATTTTTTAGCATACATGGACCTATTCACAACTCTATCACATATTCATTAGTGGATCATGTAGTTTGTTTACAGACTTTTGCTATTAAAAATGTATTGTCATAAATATTTTTCAGCACATAGTTCTTTTCTTGTAGTAAGTTAACACCCTGGGATATAAACCCAGTAATAGTGTTGCTTGGGTCAGATAATGATTTAGAAACTTTTCTTTCATAATTCCAAATTGTTGATGGACAGAGGTAGCTGCACCCAGAGAAGAAACACTGGGAGGGGAATGAAAATTGTTAGCACTAATATCTGTCTGCCCAGGTTGCATGTACCTTCGGATTCTAATGTTTATTGTGCAACAAGAAAATGATATTCGCACACATGTATTGTACCTAGACTATATTGTAACACATGTAAAATGTATGGTATTGCCTGTCGTCGGGGGGTGGGAATAGAGGGAGGGGGGGTAAATTGGAAAAATGAATACAAGGGATAATATTATAAAATATATATATATATATATATATAATAAAAAAAAAAAAAAAATTCCAAATTGTTTTTCAGAGAAGTTGGTTCAAGTTATGGTTGAGCAATAATGAATCAACAGGTCTAGTTTCCCTTTTCCACTGTCCTTTCACCATTGGATTTTTATGTCCTTAACTATCTGTAGCCATTTGATGGATGTGAGGCCCGCAGAATTTTTAAAATTTGTATTTATCTAATTATCATTGATTTTGAATAGTTTATTGGAAGATGTTTTTCTTTTTTTGAAATTGTTCAAATTCTTAAAAATGGTCAGGTTTAAAAACAGGATAATGGCATAGTTGAAGTTTACATTTGACAAAAAATTTCAGGTATTTAAAAAGCTCTTCCTTTTAAAGTTAGTATTGTATGCTATTAAGATTTATAATAAATTAATAAATTTTGTTTTGATGCTATTCAGATACTTCCATATACCCAAATAAATCTTCTCAAGTACATTTTTTGAAAAACTTAATTAAGTTGTTAATAGAAAGGAGTGCTGTGCCATTAATATAATCTCAATGCTGTCCTCACACCTGGATTTTGTATATGTCTTATTGTTGTTAAAGAGTGAGGATTTAATGAAGAGTATATATATACATGGTTACTAGTTTTTAATTTTTTATGAATATAAATTAGAAGTTTTGTGACAGAAGAATTGTTACTGGAAAATGATGGGAGAAGACATTAGAAATCCAATATTTGCTAGAGAATTGCAAACAAAAAACTTGTGTTGTGAGGAAGGGTCTTTGTTAAACCCCATGTTATTATGGTATTCTGTGAACACTGTCCTTTTCTGTACTGTAGGCGTCCTTAGGACATTGGACTCAGGGTTTGAAGATTTCTATGCATGACCCCAAAATGCAGGTAAGATGAAGCACTATATTTGAAATGTTTCTAATTCTTTTCATAAATAACTACTTTCCAGAGACCATATCTGTACTAACAATGGGATAGAGTTGAGAAAAAATGAATTTTCCAGGCCAACAGAATTTCTTGGAAGAAAAACTGTGTCCTTTGGAGAATTTTGTATCCACATCACATACCTTAAGAATCCTGTTAAGAAAATTGCATAATAATATGTTATGAAGCATTTTTAAAGTCAAGTCTTTGCATTTTTACTATTAATGAAATTCTTTACATTGGCTGTTTTCTGTGTAAATAACAAAAAAGGATTTGCAGATTCATTTTTATTTTGAAAACTTTGTCCTATTTTTATTAATGCCTTTTTGTTTTAGATCATATTCATTTCTGACTATATCCCTCTTCTGCCTAGAAACCTGTCCTTTGTAATAATTTTTTTTTTGAGGGAAAACGATTCTTCAAAACTAATAAATATGTTTCCTTTGCAACTCTTCCCCAGGGCCCACCTTGATCATTATTATCACAGAATGTGGTTTCATTTTGTATTCTTTCCATTTATATTGTATACATATTGAATACAATAAGATTAATGGAAAAGATACATTCATTTTAAATTGCATTCTTCTAATGAAAAACTTTTTGACTGGCCTTTTTATGTATGTGTGTTCAAATAAAAAGTCTCTTTCCTTGGCAAGCTATTTTTTTAGTGATCTTAACTCCACCCCAGGTGTTGGAGGGGATTCAAATAGTATGAGAGGCTAAGATGGAAAGGAACTATGTCAGTTGGCTCTAGGAAAGATCTACAATGTAATTAAGAAATCTTATTTGTGTGTTTGTGCTCTGTTTTTGTATTCTTCTCTTTACTAGGTTTACAAAGATGACCAGATAGTTGTGATTCATGACAAATATCCCAAAGCACGATACCACTGGCTTGTATTACCTTGGATCTCCCTTTCTACTTTGAATAATCTAAACCAACAGCATGAAGAGCTTCTCAAACATATGCATGCCATAGGAGAGAAGATGATTGAAGAGTGTGTAGACTCTAAGCACTTACAGTTTCGTCTGGGTTACCACGCTCTCCCTAGCATGAGGTAAGACTTTCTTGTAGTGTTAAGTGCCCTTTATTTATACTGACTGCTGTACCATCATGATGTTTCTAATTCCTGGCTACAATTCAGGCATATTTAGTGTCAGCATTTTGAGGATGAATCTTGCTAAGTGCAGAAAAACCCTATCACTAATATTCTGGCCATTTGGTGATGAATTATTTGACCATGGCAAACTATAAAACAGGAGTATGCAGAATGGACCTCTCAATGCTGGCTTTTCTGATTTTGCACTGAGAGGGAATAGAGTTGCAGCAGAGGAGGAATAGAGTGTGAAGAATTTCACTCTATAGACCATTTCTAAATTTTAACTCAGTTATTGGTACCCTCAGTATAAGATCCTCCAGAGAAATTGAATTCAATTCAATAAACATCTATAAAGCACCCAGTATGTGTCAGGCACCGTGCTAAATACTAGGGATACAAATAAGAAAAAGACAGACCCTACCCTCAAGGAGCTTGCAGTCTAATAGTGGGACTACAACACACAAAAGGGGTTGGAAAGTTGGGAAGAGATCCCAAGAAGAGGTCTCTTCCCAACATAGCATAGGGACACCTTAATCTGTGAAGTTGAAAGTAATCAGAACTGCAGATGCAAAACAGAGTGAGCCGCAAGCACAGTTTCTGCTATTTGTAAAGGAGGCTTTGGGAGGACTTTGGCCTTCTGCCCTCCAGCCCTACAGTTGAGAAGAAAGGAGACTGAGAGGTAGGCAATCTCCAGACTCAAGGGAGCTGCATGGTGGTTGTGAGTGCATTGTGTCAGTCTGGATACTCTCACCAAAGGCAGAACTGGAAGTTGGAAGGAGAACCTCTATATTCTCAGAGAGGCAAATGAAGGATTTGACAGAGTTGATTTTATTGAGGATCTACAGGTGGTCATCTCACGTTGTAGTGCTTTTCATAAATGTTTGAATGAAAATACTTGGGGTTTTATGTATCAATATCTATTGCAGAGGATGAGGGAATTTACAGAAAACTCAATAGAACCTACTTAAGCATGTACTTGGACAGTTCCTTAGTGCAAAGATGGGAACAGGTGAGGATGGCAGAAAAATGTGTTGTTAAATATGGACTCGGGAATAATGAAGCTGTGCCCCATGCTGGAGTTAGCTTTGACAAGTCATCACTCTTCCTTCACTTACTGTACTAATTTTCTCTTCCCTCACCTTTTCTCCTCAACTCTCCTAGGAGTTCTTGGCCAGTTTTGGACCAGGGGAATCCATGCCATTTCTTTGTCATTATTTTTTTTTATTAGTTTCTTCTGGTTCATTTTTGAAACTTTGTTGGATTATTTAAAGGAGAACCGAGTCCCTTTAAAACCTTTCTCACTTCCAGCTTACCTAGAACTATGTTAATTGTCCTCCACTTTAGAGCACTTTTCTCTAACACCTCTGCCTCATATTCCTTCAATGCCTCAATTCCTCATTATTCAATTTCTTCTCTGACTTTCTTTAAGTTTTTAATCTCTTGTAAAAGAGATCCCGTAAATCTCTTTCTCGGTTCCCCCAGGTGCCCAGAGGAGTTTTTCCTCTAAGATTACTTTCTGGTTATCCAGTATGTATCTTGTTTATACCTAGCTGTTTACATACTATCCTTTCCATTAGAATAGAAGCTCCTAGAGGTCAGTTGTAAGGGGCGCTCTGGACCTGGGCCTCCTGGAGTGGAGAGGAGACGCCTGAGGGTCTGGACCTGCTGATGTGGCTTTGCTATTCTTTATGTTCCACCCCGTCCTCCCCCTCACAACTTTGCACAGTACCTGTCAATTAGTACGTGTTTAGTAGATGCTTGTTTACTGATCTCATTATTCTGAAATTATGGTCATTACGCTATCTGAGTTTTCCTTTATAATATTGTGATTATAGTGTAAATATTCTGGTTCTGCTTATTTCTTAGATTCTTTCAACATCAGTTACATAAAAGTCTTCCTAAGTTTCCCTGAATTCTTCATATTTATAATTTTTATAGCACAATAATATTCACATTAATTTTAAAGAAACTATTTAAATATTGGCAAATATTGAGGAAGCTAGATGGTATGGTAGATAGAGGATTAGACTTGGAATGAGAGATTTGAAATTCAAATCTTGCCTCAGACATTAGCTATATGATGTTAGACACATCCCTTCAATTTTATTAGGCTTAGTTTCTTTATAAAATGTGGATAATAACAGCACCCATTTCATAGGATTATTGTGAGAATTAAATGAGGTAAATATGTAAGGTGTTTTCTAAATGTTAAAGAGCTGTTGTCATCATCATTTTGAACTTTTAAAAATGCATTTAAAATAACTTTGTTTTTTGCACTCTCCTTTCTAGCCATGTGCATCTTCATGTTATCAGTCAAGATTTTGATTCTCCTTGCCTTAAGAATAAGAAACACTGGAATTCTTTCAATACAGACTACTTCCTTGAGTCACAAGGTAAACAATTAAAAAAAAAATTGTTTGGAATTCCCATTTTATTGTGTCCTTGAATTAAGTCATAATATAGCTCTCCTTCTACAAAGTATAATATTCTGTTTTCTCTGAATAAACTTCTATTCTCACAACCTCTAAGGACTGTCAGGAAATTTAGATTGTTCTTGAATGTTTTGTATTGAATGTTAGAAAGAAATGAACCATATTCTGGGAGGTGGTGGACTTCTTTCATTACATTTTTGTTTGGAAAAGATGTAACTGATACCCACTTAGATTTTTCTGTAGTCTTTCCAATAGTCTTCTCCATCACATTGTTAGCTAGATCCTATTGGAAATACTCTTGCAAGCAGGGAAGGACTTATAAGTACGAGTTTCTGAGATTAACTTCATCTGTGGTTGCATATAAATGTGTCTGTGGATTTACTGTTGTTTTGCTTTTCTTAGATATTTTATACCTAATCAAGAATTGGCTGTAGTTATAATAGTGTACCAGAAGGGAGATAACATTTATAGTTAGAGTAAGAAAGATTATTGATCACATAAAGTGTAGAGCAGTCATTTCAGGGAAACTAAATCCCTTTTCAGTCTTTATTCTTTTTCTAATTCTTCCAATCTGAAGGAAGAGTCTTTGATACTTTATTTTCCTCCTTTTGGGAATTTGAAAAGCTTTACTTCAGTGAGGTTGGAAGAAATTATATTGTTAAATTTCTGCTCTTGAAACCATTTGCCAAGAGCTCAGCTTTCTCTCATCATTATCTCATATGACTCAGATGTCTTCTCCCAAAAGGAGACATGCCCCTTCTCCTCATCCGTAAGCACAAGTCATTCCTTTTAGTTTTTCTAATAGATTTCCCCCTCTTATCATCCCCACCCTCTCCTATTCAGTCTGCCACTTTGTTCTGCCTGTAAACATGTCATCTCCCTTACTCTTAAAAAACCCTCACTTAATATTTCCATCATCAATAATTGTTGTCCCATGTTTCCTTTTTTATCTATTTTTGTGTGCCTAAACTCAGTGAGAGGACTGCCTACAATTGAGGCCTTCACTCTCCTCTCCCCTCTCCTTAACTCTGTACAGTCTGGCTTCCAATCTGATCATTCCACTGAAACTACTCCCTTCAAAGTTACTAATATGTTTTAATTGCCAAATGTGACCTTTAAGTGCCAAAAATGACCTTTTCTCAGTCTTTTACTTCCTGATCTCTTTGCAGCTTTTGACACTGCTAGTCAACCTTTTCTCCCTAGGTTCTTAGGACACCTCTCCCTCCTACTTCTCTGATCACTCCTAAGTCTCCTTTGTTGACTTTTATCCAGCTCATAACCCCACAATTTTCCTGGGTCTTCATTTTGTAGTGAATTTCTCCTTGACAATTTAAATTCAACATGTCCGAAACTAAATTTATTACCCTTCCCATTAAATCCTTCCCTCTTCCTAACTTCTTTTACTCTTGAAAGCCCCACATTCCTCCCAGGGGAAGGGAAAAGAACAAGCAAGCATTTATTAAGTACCTACTGTATGCCAAGTACTATGCTAGACAATTCAGAAATATTTTCTTTCTTGATCCTCATAATGACCTTGAGGAGTAGATGTTATTATTATTCTCATTTACTGAGGCAGATTTTTAAGTGTCATACTCAGAATCACACTGCTGGTAAGTGTCCATCTGAGATATATTTGAATTCAAGTTTTCCTGATTCCTGCTTAATCCTATCCATAGTCCCACCTAACTGCCCATTCCCCCAGGCTCACAATCTAGGGATTTTCCCTGCCTCCCCTGTAGCTATTCTGTTTTTAAATCCTTTAGAATTCTATCTTTGTAGTATCTCTGGTATCTGCCCCTCTCCTGTGCTAAAGGCTGCTCTTTTGGCCTTCCACCTAATCTAGTAACAGAAGCCTGCATGAAGAGTCTCTGTCACAGCTCTCTTCCCACTCCAATCTGTTTTCCACTTAGCCATCAAAGTGATCCTCCTAAGATCCAGGTTGGAGCATGTCACCCTCTTTTCAACCCACTGGCTCCTTATCACTTCTACTATCATAGATGAAATCCTTTGGCTTTTATAACCCTTCAAACTTGCCTTCTTCTGTTTTTCCAGTCTTTTTACATGTTGTTTTATGATCCAGGGACATAGGCCTTTTTGCACAAACACTCCCTATACAAGGCATTTAATGCATTGATTAGTACTCATACTAGGATACTCGCCCTCTGGACTAAAATCTGTAAAAAAAAAAAAAAAAAAAGAAAAGAAAAATTTTTTTTCACTAATATTAACTAAGTTTGTCATGGAACTTTTGTGCATAGTCATTTATAGGGTATATCTCCCATTTGATTATGAAATTAGGGGCAATTTTTGCTTTACCTTGCCTCTCCAGAAATTGGTATAATAATGGTTGGTAGACAGTAAGCACTTAATAAATGCTTGCTGATTTGGTGTGACTGTCTTGTCTCTTGCTTCCCTTACTACAAGCTTTGTGTTGAAAAGGTTAAAAGTAGGTATAATCATAGGACATTTTTAAAAAGTTTTAAAAATTGATACATTTTTATTTTTTGCATCAATACATTTTTCAATATCTTTCTCCCTCCTGCATCTGAGAGCCATACAATATAACAAACCCTGTGGTTAAGAAAAAGAAAAAATAAAAATTAGTAAACCCAATCAATAAATCAAAGTCTAAAAACATATATGGTGTTCTGCATGCATAGATCTTCCAACTCTATATAAAGTAATAAGACAGGAATTGTTTTTTCTCATATTTCTTTTTTGGGGCCATACTTGTTTTTATAACTTTGCACATTTAATTTTCATTGTTTGGGGTGACTTTTACCCTTTGTATTGTTGTAGTCTTTATCTCTGCTTACTTCACTTTGTATTAGTTCTTATAAGATTTTCTATGCTTCTACATACTCATTATATTTATTGCTTTTTACAGTTCAGTAATATCCCATTTATGTATCATACTTCAGCTATTTCTTAGTGGATATCTGCTTTGTTAGTAATTCTTTGCTACTACAAAAAAGTGCTGCTATAAATATTTTGGTGTCTATGAAGACTTTGTCCTGAAGTGACCTCCTTGGGATATAGTAGACAACTTCCTGGATTAAAGGGACTTAATTTTTGTAATTCCAAATTGCCTTCCAAAATAGTTGTAATGATTTACAGCTCCATCAACAACTACATGGGATGCCTCTTTTCATGTCTCCTCTGACATTGACTATTTCTGACTTTTGTCATCTTTGCCAGTTGATAATAGGGTATTAAGTAAAACTTCAGTGTTATTTTATTGTCTTTTATTATTTTGATTGTAAAGCATTTTTTCATATTCCTAATAGTTTGCAGTTCTTTTGAAACTGTTTATATCTTTTGAACACTGTAGAAAGCCATTGGGGAATGGCTTTTTAGATAGATACATATATAGATATGGCAGATGTCTCATATGGCTGTTTCCCTTCTTATTCTACATGCATTAATTTTGTTCAGAAGCTATTGTTTTATGTAATCAAAATTATTTATTTTATCTTTGTTCTGGGTAGGGTATTTTATAGTTCAATAATAAAATATATCTTAATTAAATTTCATTTCTTTCAGTAAAAGACATGCAACTGTAAAGCCAAGCTAGGTTTATTTTCTTATGTGAAATCTAGTATCCATTGAGTAGATTCCAAAATATGATTCTATGTTTAGAAGTTCCTGTACCTCCTATTAAAAGTAGTCTACATCTTTCTCTCTTCCCTCTGCACCTCCCCCCAGATATTATAAAAATGATCCAGAAAGATGGGAAAGTGACTGTTCCAGAAGGAACATCTGAACTTTTGAAGCTACCACTACGCTGTCATATATGCAAGGATCAGCAAGCCACCATTCCCCAGCTGAAAGATCATCTCAAGAAACATGGATCAAAGTGATTTTGTTGAACTTATCACTTTTAAGAAGAGGATCTGAAATCTGGGTATTAGGAATTAACTCCTAATACCTTTTCTGAATTTTTTTCAGAAACAGAAGAACTGGTACTTGCTTAATTAAAATGAATCCTTTTTAAAAAAAAAGCCACGTCTTATTCTTTGACCATGAAAATGTCTAATGAGTGTTTAGTCACATTTCTAAGTTAAGAATTTGCATATTTCAATAACGGATTGGGGTCAGCTATGTGGTGCATTAGAGCATTGGACCTGGAGTTGGGAAGATCCAAGTTCAAATTTTGCCTCAGATACTTATTACCTGTGTGACATTAAGCAAATCCATTTTAATCTCTGTTTGCCTCACTTTCATCTGTAAAATGACTGTACACACTGTAGAAGGAAATGGAAAATTATTTCAGCATTTTTGCTAAGAAAACCCCACAGACTTTATTAGGGTCATGAAGAGTGGGACATGATTGAATAACAACAAATAACAGGTATATCAATTGTATGTGAATATGATACTAGAGGTCATTTTAAACATTTATTTCAAAAATTGTTTTCCTAGTTAGGAGGGATAGTAAAAATTGTTCATAATCATACATTTGTGTCAGAGTGAATCTTTGAGAGTGATATTTTTCCAACTCCTCAGGACCAAAGTAAAGCCAAATCATCTAAGCAGGCATGGAACTCACAACCTTGCTTCTTTAATATCATGTTGTAACAAACTACTGATGTCAAATTAGGACTGGACTTTTTATTTTATTAATGATTCATGCACAGGAGAATCCTCAACACAGAGAAATTGTTTTTTCTGATCAAGAATTTAAAAACAAACCAGAGTAGTTGGTTTTGCCTCCCAAGATATCTTAAGGTTTCCAGACTAGATTTCTTTCTTAGACACTAGGCCCTAAACCAAAACCAATCTGATTTTCATTGGCCACCAATAAGTCCCAGGCCAAGCCTCTTTTAGTCGGTTTGGATCCTGATTGACTCAGACTGAATATGTAAATACCAATTATTTCTCCTTTGGTCAGAAACCCTGAGGGTCTTCCCTTCCCAGGTTTATTTGAATTTTATGTGTATATACATATATATATATATATATGTATATATACACACATATATATATATACATATATATATGTATATTTATTTATTTTTGACTAGAGCGAAGAGATTCTTCGCCTTGATTGCTGCCCAGCCTTAATCACTCAGTCAACCTAGATCCGTTGAAGAAAGACCTGAGCCTAAAAAGGCCAAGATCACAGGACAAAATAGCCAATAACTATAGTAATCTAGTGTTCAACAAACCCAAACATCCCAATTTTTGGGATAAGACTTCACTGACAAATACTATTGGAAAAATTGGAAATTAATATGGCAGAAACTAGACATAGGATTGTTTACCTCTCATTTCCAAACTATAGAGAATTGACTCATAAGAAATCAAGCCATTCTCCAATTGATAAATGATCAAAGGATGTGAACAATTCTCAGATGAAGAAATTGAAACTATTTTATAGCCTCATGAAAAGGGGTTCCAAATCATTATTGATCAGAGATATGCAAATTGATACCACTACACATCTTGGTTAAGAGGACAGGAAAAGATAATGTTGAATGTTGGAGGGGATGTGGGAAAACAGGGACACTGATATATTGTTGGAATTGTGAATGGATCCAACCATTCTGAAGAACAATTTGGAACTATGCTCAAAAAGTTATCAAACTGGTCATACCCTTTGATCCAGCAATGTTACTACTGGGCTTATACCCCAAAGAGATCTTAAAAAAGGGAAAGGGACCTGTATGTGCAAAAATGTTTGTGGAAGCCCTCTTTGTAGTGGCCAGAAACTGGAAACTGAGTGGATGCCCATCAATTGGAGAATAGCTGAATAAATTGTGGTATATGAATGTTATGGAATATTGTTCTGTAAGAAATGACCAACAGGATGATTTCAGAAAGGCCTGGAGAGACTTACATGAACTGATGCTGAGTGAAATGAGCTGGACCAGGAGATCATTATATACTTCAACAATAATACTGTATGATGCTCAATTCTGATAGACGTGGCTCTCTTCAATAACAAGATGAACCAAATAAGCTCCAGTTGTTCAGTAATGAAGAGAATCAGCTACATCCAGAGAAAGAACACTGGGAAATGAGTATGGACCACAACATAACATTTCTGTTCTGTTATTGTTTACTTGCATTTGTTTTTTCTTCTCAAGTTATTTTTACCTTCTTTCTAAATCTGATCTTTCAATGAGTCAATGAGGTCACAGACACAAGCCAATCAATGATGAAGTCTACATCCCGAACTTGACAGAGACTTCAGAGCCAGATCTAGGTTCCCACCATGGGTGGAGGTCCCACCCATGAAGGAAGTCCCTAAGTACTCAACTCTTAAGCACATCCGGGGATAAAGACCATTGGTCCACTTACATCTCAATTGATCTTGCCAGACCTTGGACCCTTACATACATATATTAAATTTAACATGTATTTCAACATATTTAACATGTATTGAACTGCCTGCCAGCTAGAGGAGGTTATGCAAGGGTCAGTGTTGGGAAAATTACGCATGCATATGCTTTGTGAATTAATTAATTAAATAAATACATTCCTTCCCTCTTTAAAAAAAATAATGAAGGACAAATGACAAGTCTATTGTCATACTTTCCCCAGAGAACAGAAAGAGCTATACTAGGAAAAATCAAGAAGGAATTGTCAGCAGGTCTCATTCAGGTGTTTTGTGACACCCATTCCCAAATGTACATTTTTGACAAACTCGAAAAGCTTAGAAAGAAGGAAGGCAAAGAATCTACTAAGTGCCAGGCACTGTATTGAGTGCTTTACAAGCATCTCATTTAATCCTCACAACTCTGGGAGATAGATCCTATTGTAATAGATTCCCATTTTATAGTAGAGGAAACTGAGGCAGAAGTTAAGTAACTTGCCCAGGGTCACATAGCTAAATGTCAGAGTCTAGATTTGAACTTTGGTGGTCTTGACTCTCATACCCCCTCACTCAGGAAAACGGTCTCCCACATAGTTGTGACTTTGGAATGGCTAATGAGGAGGTACTGTGTTATGGTATAAAGGAATTGGTAGATGTGTTCAGTCTGTTCAAATTCCAATTCTGTTAATACACCTCTGTGGCTCTGAGCAAGTAACTTAATTTCTTGGAAGCTTCGGTTTCCTTGTTTGTTAAATGAAGATTTTGGACCTTTCTATCTCTAAATCTAGCGCTCACTCCTTTCTAGCCCTAAATCTGTGGACACTTTGTCTCTTCTCCACCTTGCTAGAAGAAGTTTAGCTATCCAGGTGGCCTTTATATATGTGTCTATCTGATGTCAGATAGAGAGGAGTATTTTCTGACAGTGAAGAGGGCAGTTTCTGGTTAACCTGGTGAGCTTCAGTGAGCCCAGCCTTGTGTTTCAGGCACACATGATTCAGTGAAAAGAATAAAACTCTGCTTACTCAGTTCTCTTGGCCAGGCTCTATAGTGACAAGAGTAAAAAAGATGTTGTCAGCCAAGTGTACTTTGACTAAAGAGTTGTGGTGACTCCACAGACAGCTGTCCCCAGAAGTCTGAATAAGGACAGTAGCCAGGACATGAACCCTGCCTGCAAGATTAGAAGAGGACATTTTGGCAGAGGGATTTGGTATTCCCTGGAACACACTGAATAATCCCTGGATGTTCCCTTCCCTGGCCAGAAGGGAAATGCTATTCTGTGTAGGTGTGGGCAAACCAGAGAATCACATGTGGGGGGTGGGATCTAGGACCACAGATTTAAAAGTGGAAGGGACAGCTTGTCCAAACTCATTCTCTAAATGAGAAAACAGTCCTGAAATTTATCTTAAGAGGTCACATAGGTAGTAAATGATCCCAGGACTCAAAATGTAGCATTTATTTCTACTTTACACTCTACATTACTTACCATCCCACTCTGCCTACTATCCCAAACTTTACCTCCTGTATTCCATTATCACACTACAGGTCTTTGGATTTTTTCTTTTTTTAAATTGTTTTATTGTTGTTTCTGGTTGTACATGTATATTATTTAAATAAGTACACATGCTTCATGATTCATGTTAGGAGAGAAAAATCAGAACAAAAGGGGAAAATCACAAGAGAAAACAAACAAAAGTGAACATAGTCCATAAATCAATTACATGCAATCTCCATAGTTCTCTTTCTAGATGCAGATTATGTTTGCTATCAAAGTTTATTGGGATTGCCTTGGATCACTCAATAGCTGAGAAGAACCAAGTCTCTTAGAGTTGATCATCACACGATCTTACTGTTACTGTGAAATGCATTGCTATTTTGCTCAGTGTCGATTCATGCAAATCTTTCCAGGCCTTTCTAAAATCATCTTGTTCATTTTTTATACAATAATAATATTTCATTACTTTCATATACCGTATTTATTCGGCCATTTCCCAATTGATAGATATTTACTCATTTTCCTCTGGAATTTTTTCAGTGGCCACCAATTTCATGGGCTTTCCCTTCCCCCCCCCCCTACCATTTTAGGGCTGTAATGAAACAGTAAATCTTTATTAAAAACAGATCAGTCCCTGGAGAGGTTGTTTTCTATGGTCACCACTACGAAGCTATTGAGGTTGAGGCTTAGATTTATAGTTTAAACACTCAAGTGGCTGGTTGAACCTCAACCAGAGAATTACCCCTGCACTCTAGGTCTGTTAATCTAATTGGAATTGGATTAGCTCTTCTCTATGTTGAAGATATCCACTTCCATCAGAATACATCCTCATACAGTATTGTTGTTGAAGTGTATAGTGATCTTCTGGTTCTGCTCATTTCACTCAGCATCAGTTGATGTAAGTCTCTCCAAGCCGCTCTGTATTCCTCCTGCTGGTCATTTCTTACAGAGCAATAATATTCCATTACCTTCATATACCATAATTTACCCAACCATTCTCCAACTGATGGACATCCATTCATCTTCCAGTTTCTAGCTACAACAAAAAGGGCTGCCACAAACATTTTGGCACATACAGGTCCCTTTCTGCTCTTTAGTATTTCTTTGGGATATAAGCCCAGTAGTAGTACTGCTGGGTCAAAGGGTATGCACAGTTTGATAACTTTTTGGGCATAATTCCAGATTGCTCTCCAGAATGGTTGGATTCTTTCACAACTCCACCAACAATGCATCAGTGTCCTTGTTTTCTTACATCGCCTCCAACATTCATCATTATTTGTTCCTGTCATCTTAACCAATCTGACAGGTGTGTAGTGGGATCTCAGAGTTGTCTTAATTTGCATTTCTCTGATCAGTAGTGATTTGGAACTCTTTCATATGAGTGGAAATAGTTTTAATTTCATCATCTGAGAATTGTCTGTTCATATGTTTTGACCATTTATCAATTGGAGAATGGCTTGATTTCTTATAAATTAGAGTCAGTTCTCTATATATTTTGGAAATGAGACCTTTGTCAGAACCTTTAACTATAAAAATGTTTTCCCAGTTTGTTTCTGTTGAGTTTAAAATAGTACCTTGAATTTCCAAACCTTTGCTTTGAACATAAATTTAAGTTTATTAAAGTAAGAAAGTCTAGCTTTCTTTTAAATATAATCAAATTTACAGTCTGGCACATTTTGCATACATCTAATTAACTGTAAATCATATAATTAGCAAATAACATGAAGCTGCTATCTCTCCTAAGAAGCACTGATGTTATATCACTTCTCCTGCAGATATACAGCTCCCAGAGGCTGAGACAGATTCATTCCAT